>NW_025814826.1:26107500-26707500 GCF_022079265.1 Lynx rufus | reverse complement strand
GGGAATGTTAATATTACCTTGCTACAGTCTCATAGCCAAAAATGGAAGCAGAGATTGAGGAGTTCCTAGGAAAGTCTGGGTAATGCCATTTTAGTGGGGTCAGAATTTATATACAACTCAGACATGTTAAAATGTGGTATGATTTATTTTCTGTATCTGATTTCACCTTGCTCTGAAGTACTCTTTCTCACTGATTAAGGAAAGAAAAAAAGAGAAAAGCAAAATCAAACCTTAGTCTGAGTATGCCAATATTTATTCCTATTGTCAGTGTCTTTTGGATGGACATTTCAAATTTCTTCCGATCTGGAAGGGTCTTTTCTTCCTCTTTTCTGTACGAATATTGTAGGATACAGTGGAGGGCAAACAGTACCTGTCTTGCAAGTTGGGAAAGAAAAGTCTTCTAGTTCAGTCCATGCTGTCTCATGGTGATGTCCTGGTGACTTCATATCACTGGTATCCTGCAATAGGGCCACTCTGGAAGTCATGGTCCACCAGGATTCTCATCATGTCCATATTTCCTCTCTAATCCCTTAAGAACCAATATGTGTGCCACACAGACTATGGGGAACTGGCCCAAGCTTGAAATTTCTACTTTCATCCTGCTTTGGAAGAACCATGATGCTATGATATGCCCTATAACATTGTTTGCACTCAGCTTTTTAAATAGGAAGCCAGGCACCAAAAAGGCCTTTACTTTCAATCCCCATCACCTTCTTTGGGCTTTATTATTTCTTATCAGAACATCCTGCCTTGTCTTTCAGGGTTTAGCTGAGTGGTTGAGTGAAGGGAAAGTTGATTCTGCACATGATGTCTTCTCTTCCAAATCTTTCCAATCCCATCCCAACACCAAAGGACTGTCCTTTCCCTTTGAATGGCAGGGACTTATTTTTTACATGGCTCCAGCCTCTCTTCTGTGTCTTTCATAGAAAACCCCTAAGCTCAAACTTTCAAACTTTGCTCTGGCTTTGCAAAGGGGTGTTTTGTGAACTGGAAATAATATATCCTTTCTTTTTTATTTTTGAAACAAGATTTTATTTTTCAAAAGTTTCATTTATCTGTGAAAGCATACTTAAAAAGCTTGATACTCAAAGTTGAAGAATGGTCTTTGTTTTAAGCTCTGTTCACCTTACTTCTGTAAAATGAGAAATTAAAGAATTAAATTGATAAGGGGACGTGAAAAACAGGAATCTGTAGTGAAAAAAAAACCACATTGATTTCATATCTCAAATATATCATAACAAATAATTCTAAATTTGTACAGAACCACAAAAAAAAAAAAAATCCAAACAGCAAGAACAATCTTGAGAAAGAAGAACAAAGCAGAGGGATTACAATCAGAGATTTCAAAATATACTACAAAGCTATAGCAATTAAACTAGTGTGGTACTGGCACAGAAAGAGACACATAGATCACTAGAACAGGGAAGAGACCCCAGAAACAAGCCCATGCTATATGGTCAATTAATCTCCAACAGAGGAGGATGAATATACAATGGGGGAAAGACAGTCTCTTCAACAAATGGTGTTGAGAAACTGAACAGCTACATGCAAAAGAATGAAACTGGACCACTTTCTTACTCCATACATAAAAATAAAGTCAAAATGAACTAAAGAAAGAGCTAAATGCAAGGGCTAAAGCTATAAATCTCCTTAAAGAAAACATAGGCAGTAATCTCTTAGATATTGGCCTTAACGACATTCTTCTAGATATGTGTCCTCAGGCAAGAGAAACAAAAGCAAAAATAAGCTATTGGGACTACACCAAAATAAAAAAGATTTTGCATAGCAGAAGAAACCATCAACAAAACTAAGAGGCAACTTAATGAACTGGAGAAGATATTTGCAAACAATATATCCAAAAGGGGTTAATGTAAAAAACTATATATAAAGAACTAAAAAAAACTCATCACCAAAAAAAAAAAAAAACAAAACAAAAACTCCACAAATCATCCAATTAATGTCTCAAATATACTGTCACTGTTTCATTACTGACTTAAGTGATAAAAATTCTCATGTTTAGTCACTGTGTTCCTGATATTGCGCCATAATTCTCAGCAATAAACACTGAAGTGGCATAAAATTTGTATTTGCCACTGTATTTTGTGGCTTGCCCGTCTGGCAGGCCGTGAGAAAATAAAGAACGTCTCATGTAAAAGCTCATTCACTTATTCATTCATATATTCATTTATTCATTCATTGAGTGCCAGAGGACTACGAGAAAGAGGTACAGAAAAAATAACAATAACAACACAACCTCACTTTTAGCCCAAACATAGTTTCTCTGTACCACAATGCAGCATTTAAAAAAGTCTTCAAGACATGAAAGGGCAACACTGGGGCATCAGTTTGTGGTTAATTTTTTTTTTCATGGTGCAGTTAACTTGAGAGAATCCTCTGGGAAAGAAATTGGTTCTGTTGCACTTATTACTTTTATAATCAGGAAAAAGAGTGTCATAAAAAGATGATTTTGACCTCACCCTGGCCTAGAGTTTGGCAGCTCTAATTAAAAAGTGAATGTACCCAATGTCTTACAGAATAAAGCCCTTTTATAACAAATAACCTTTTGATGGAGAAACCACACTGTTTGTACACCAAAAAGCAATTTTAAGGCTTATCTTGAGCTAATGCCAGGGTAAATAGAAGCTGAAGCTTCTTGCCCTTTTCTCTTTACCAAGGAATCAAAGCAGATCTATTTCAGCATTCTGCTTTTACAAATATACTACTGTAAATTTTATGCAGTTTGTAAGGACGAAATCCCTTCCAGTGACATTTTGGAGCAAAAATGAAAATTCTGGATCTACGGTTGTGTGGTGACTAGATTTTAACAATCTGTACAGAAGAAGCCTTATTGTGAGGGAAGCCAAATTTAATACTGAAATGGTCCAAAGAGTTGTCAACAGTTCATTTAAGGAAACATTAAGGAAACATCTCACTCTTGAAATTTAATTTTGACCCAGTTTATAAAAGTTGGAAAGCCAGAGTATTTATGTTTTTTGTTAAGGAAGATTTTTTTTTGGAAACCTGAGTTTAACTCCATAACTTAACGTATGGAACTGTGACTACATTAAAGGTAGATTTGTTTGTATAGGAATTTCAGACTGGCTGGTTCTTCAAAATCCTCCAGTGAGAAGCTAAAAGAAGGAATTTCAACAATCACCAAAAAAATCAGTTCTAAAGGTGCAGACTCTATGACCATTGCTCATTTTATTGTGATAGTTAAATGCCAAAGAGATGGGCAATTTATAGCTACACTTCTTGTCACAATAAACACTTGCAAACAAATCATCGCCAATGAGTATTTATAGATTAAGCTCAAGAGAGCATAAGCATTTCTTCATATGGCACTTTGTTTAATAGTGTCACATAATATCAACATGCCTGTTATAATTTATAAAACACTTTCATCTTATTTGGTCTTTTAATGTTGTGGGCTGGCTGGCCTTTTAACATTTTTACGCTTACTATCATTTTACAGGTAAGTAAATCTTGAGCACTGAGTACCTTAAAAAAGTTTATGTAAGTTAATGGTGGAAGAACGGGGTTATACTCGAATGTAAGGTTTCTGATTCAAAATTCTTTGCATTGGTAGAAACATATCATTCTTATCTATAAATGTGTCTTCTTTCTTCCCACTCAACATTCACACCACCAAGACATCACATTGGTTTGATGAGGTTAGTTTCTAATGCACCTCTTCCTAGCCCTTAACCACTTCCATAATTTCCCATTAGTCTTCTCCCCTGTAAGACATCTAGGTAGGAAGAGCAAACTACAAGATAGGACATCTATCTAGAAGACTTCCAGTTTCTGTTCCACATGTAAAGAGCCAGAAGACACCACTCCACCCTAACAATAAGTAAAAAGATGAACAAAATGAAAAATCAACAACTCTTCTTGATCCATGATAGAGTGGAGGACACAGGGCAAACCACTGCTTCCAATAGTGGAGAGGCAGACATGTAAACACAGGGAGTAAAAACTTAACCAGAGTAAAGACTCATGTGCAGAAACTGCTTTTTGGACCAATACCAGAGTAAAACAAACAAACAAAAAAACCCAAACTGCCACTAAAAGTTTTTGGAGGCTCAATGTGGACAGCCCTCATAGTTAAAAAAAAAGTCTGGAGGGATGCAGTTATAAAGGGCTCCCATACTTTTGTCAGTTTTTACTTCAGGAGCCTGACCAGGCTATCACAGTAATCTGAGAAAAATCATCTCATGCTTCCGGCAAGAAGAGAAGAAAAAGAATCATTTTGATATATTCCACAGTTCTTTGTTTTTATCAGAGCCTGCCCTCAGGGGAAACTAGTTAGCCAGAGTCTAACCTGTGAGATATTATCAGTCTAACTGACCCAAGGGAAGGAAAATGTCCAATTCCAGCCTATTCTAGCCATTCTATTCTACATAAGGGAAGGAGAGAAAGCCTGAGAAACTCTTGTGAAATTCACAGCCCAGAGGCACAGACTCTAAAAGACTGGGACTTAATTATAGGACTATAGAACCCTTCCCTCCCCCCCGCCACATCACTACCACAGTACTAAAGGCCTATTTGCAGCAGTTCCTTTTACCCAGTATACCATGTGTCTCTACCAAGAAAAAGTTAAAAGTCCTACTAAAAGGCAAAAACCACAATTTGAAGAAACAGAGCAAGCATCAGAGCCAGACATGACAGGGATGCTGGAATTATCAGACCAGGAATATAAGATAATTGTGATATATATCCTAGGTGCTTGAATGGATAAAGTAGTCAGCATGCAAAAACAGATGAGCAAAATAAGCAGAGAGATGGAAATCCTAAGTACCAAAAAGAAATATTAGAGATCAAAAACATTGTAGCAAAAATAAAGGATGCCTTTGATGAGCTCATTAATAGACTGAACATGGCTAAGGACAGAATTCTGAGCTTGAGGTATCTTGATAGACACCTCCAAAACTGAAAAGCAAAGAGAAGAGAATACTGAAAAAAAAACAAAAACAAAAAACAAATAAAAACAAAAAACAGAACAGAATATCCAAGAAATGTGGGACAACCACAAAAGGTGTAACATATACATAATGGGATACCAGAAGAAGAAAGAAAGGAACAGAAGACATATTTGAAACAAAAATGGCTGAGAACGTCCCCAAACCAATGTCAGACACCCAACTACAGATTCAGAAAGCTCAAGAAAAATCAAGCAGAATAAATGCCAAGAAAACTACATGTGGGCATATAATTTTCAAATTATAGAAAATCAAAGATATGGGAAACTCCTGAAAGAAGCCAGAAGAAGAAATCTTCTTACCTGTGAAGGAACAAAGGTAAGAATTATACCCAACTTCTCCTCAGAAACCATGCAGGCAAAAAGAACAGAGTGTAGTATTTAAAGCATTAAGAGAAAACAAAAAACAAAACAAAACACTACCAACCTAGAATGTGTACCCTGTAAAAGCACCCTTAAAAGATAAAGGAAATCAAAGATTTTCTCAGAGCAAAATTTGAATTTGTTCCAGATAGACCTATTTTGCAAGAAATAGTAAAAAAAAAAAAAAAAAAGTCTTCAGAGACGAAAAGAAGAGGTCATAAACTCAGATCTAAATAAAGCAAGAGCATCAGAGAAAGAATAGTGAAGATAAAATAAAAACTTTTATTTTTCTTATTCTTAATTGATCTAACAGATTACATATGCTTATGTGCATATCTTATGTATAAATATATATTTATGTTTAGCTTATATATAAGTGAAATGAATGACAGCAATGATAGCAAAAGACAGGTACAGGGAATTGGAATTATTTTATCATTATAAGGTATTCACACTTCCAGTGAAGTGACATTATATTATTTGGAAGTAGACTTGGGGTGCCTGGGTAGCTCAGTCAGTTAAGTGTCTGATTTTGGCTCAGGTCATGATCTCATGGTTTGTGGGTTCAAGCCCCATATCAGGCTCTGTGCTCACAGCTCAGAGCCTGGAGCCTGCTTCAGATTCTGTGTCTCCCTCTCTCTCTGTCCCTCCCCCACTCACACTCTGTGTCTGTCTCTCAAAATAAATAAACATTAAAAAAATTAAAAAAAAAATAAACAAACACTAAAAAAATCGAAAGTGAGCTTGGATTAGTTGTAAATATATATTTCAAAGTCAAAGGAATTCAATAAAAAGCATTAAAAATAGCATAACATATGTTAAGAGAAAAAATGGAATCATAAAATGCTCCATTAAAACCACAAAAGGTAAAAAAGAGTGGAAGTCAAAAATAGGAATAAAGAACAGACAACAAATAAAAACAGTAACAAATATGATAAATATTAATCCAACTATATTAATAGTTTTAATGTTAATATACTAAATGGACCAGTTAAAAGACAGAAATGGTCAGAATGGATAAAAAAAACAAAACTCAATTACATTTTTCTTATAAGAAACCCTCTTTAAATATAAAGATACCTACAGAATAAAAGTAAATGGATGGAGAAAAATATACCATACTAACACTAATCAAAAGAAAGCAACAGTAGGTATATTAATTTTAGACAGAGCAAGCTTCAAAGCAAGGTAAGTTACCAGGGATCAAGAATGGCATTAAATAATGATAAAAAGGTCAATTTTCCAAGAAGACAAAACAATCCTTAATTTAAATGCTCAAAGCAACAGAACATCAGAATATGCGCAGGCAAAACTGATAAAACAGCAGAAAGAAATACATGAATCCACTATCACAGCTGGAGACTTCAACACTCCTCTATCAAAAACAGAGAGGGGTGCCTGGGTGACTCAGTTGGTTGGACGTCCGACTTTGGTTCAGGTCATGATCTCATGGTTTGTGAGTTTGAGCCCCGCATCGGGCTCTGTGCCGACAGCTCAGAGCCAGGAGCCTGCTTTGGATTCTGGGTCTCCCTCTCTCTCTGCCCCTCCTCCACTCAGGCGCCCCCCCCCCCCCAAAAAATGAATAAACATTGTTTTTAAATTAAAAAAAATGGATAGAGCTGGCAGGCAGAAAATCAGTAAGGACATAGTTGAACTCAATAACCTACCATCAGTGAGGTGGGTATAACTGACATCAGCAGATTACTTGAATCAACAACAGGACAATACGAATTGTTCTCAAGCTCACAAGGACTACTTACTTACAACAGATTCTGGGTCATAAAACACATTTTACCAAATTTGAAAGAACAGAAATCATACCATGTCTGTTGTCAGACCACAATGGAATTAAACTAGAAACTAATAACAGAAAGATAACTGGAAAATCCAAATAGATGGAGTTGAATCAGTTCACTCTTAAATAACACATGTGTCAGAAAACAAATCACGAGAGGAATTCTTTAAAAACTTCAACTGTATGAAAATGAAAATACAACTTACCAAAATTTGTGAGTTGTAGTGTAAATGGTACTTAGAGGGAATTTTGTAGTATAAAAAGACATATACATTAGAAAATTTTTGAAAATCTAAAATCAATAATCTAACTCTCCAACTTGCAAACTAGGAAAAGAGGAACAAATTAAATCTAAAGTAAGCAGAAGAAAAGAAAGAATAAGAATTAGAGCATAAATCAATGAAATTGAAGACATAAAAGAGAAAATCAAAGAAAACAAAAGCTGGTTCTTTGAAAATAATAAAATTGAGAAGTCTTGAAAAGGCTTTTTGATAGCTAAAAGAGAGAGAAAACATCAATTACTAATATCAGAAATTAAAGAGGTATGGGCGCCTGGGTGGCTCAATCAGCCGAGTGTCTGTTGAATGTTTGGCTTTGGCTCAGGTCATGATCTTGTGGTTCCTGAGGTTGAGCCCTGCATTGGGCTTGCTGCTGTCAGCACAGAGCCTGGTTCAGATCCTTTATCTCCCTCTCTCTCTGCCCCTCTCCCGCTCACTCTCTCTCTATCAAAAATAAATAAACATTTACAAAAAAAGAAAAAATTACAGAGGTAACATCGCTACAGATCACATAGACATTAAAAGGATAATAAAGGAATATTATGAATAACTCTATGCCCAAAAATGTGATAACCTATAGATAAAAAGAGCTAAGTTTTGAAAGACAATTTGCCAAAACTTATATAAGACACAGATAATCTGAAAATGCCTATACTCATTAAAGAAATTGAATCAGTAATTAATAACCTTCCAAAACAGAGAATACAAAGCCCAAATATACTCACTGGTGAAATCTATCAAACATTTAAGGAAGAAATCATACCAATTATCTACAGTCTCCTTCAGAAGATAACAGAAGGAATACTTGCTCACTTATTCTATGAGGCCATCCAGCATTGTGCTAATGCCAAAACCAAAGACATTCCAAGGAAATGTACCCAGTTTTGCTCACATTGAATCTTTGCACTAATGAAATGACTGGTAGGTAGTAGCTCCTCAATAAATTACAGCTGAAGAAAAAGACAGAAAAAAGGAAAGAAGGAAAGAAAAAGAAAGAAGGAAAGAAATAAAAAGAAAAGAAAGAAAGAAAGAGAAGAAGAAAGAAAGAAAGAAAGAAAGAAAGAAAGAAAGAAAGAAAGAAAGAAAGAAAGAAAGAAAGAAGGAAAGAAAGAAGGAAAGAAGGAAAGAAAGAAGGAAAGAAAGAGAAGGGAGTGGGAGGAGAGAGGTGCTTTGGCTCTTTGGGGTCTTTGTGGTTCTATACAAATTTCACTAGTATTTGTTCTAGTTATGTGACAAATGCTTTTGGTATTTTTATAGGGATTGCACTGAATCTATAAATTGTTTTGGGTAGTATGGACACTTTAACAATGTTAATTTTTCCAATCCACGAGCATGGGATATTTTCTATTTGTGTCATCTTCAGTTTCTTTCATCAGTGTTTTGTAGTTTTCAAAGTACAGGTCTTTCACCTTCTTGGTTACAGTTGCATTTTTAAACCATGTCACCAGGTGATTTTGAAACACACTGATTTTTTTTTTAACTTTGTAATTTAACTTTATTTTTTTATTTTTTAACATTTACATCCAAATTAGTTAGTGTATAGTGAAGCAATGATTTCAGGAGTAGATTCCTTAGTGCCCCTTACCCATTTAGCCGATCCACCCTCCCACAACCCCTCCAGCAACCCAGTTTGTTCTCCATACTTATGAGTCTCTTCTGTTTTGTCCCCCTCCCTGTTTTTATATTATTTTTGTTTCCCTTCCCTTATGTTTATCTGTTTTGTCTCTTGAAGTCCTCATACAAGTGAAGTCATATGATTTTTGTCTTTCTCTGACCCACTAATTTTACTTAGCATAAGACCCTTCAGTTCCATCCACGTAGTTGCAAATGGCAAGATTTCATTATTTTTGATTGCCGAGTAATACTCCATTATATATGTGTACCTCATTTTATTTATCCATTCATCCATCAATGGACATTTGGACTCTTTCCATACTTTGGCTATTGTTAATAGTGCTGCTATAAACATGAGGGTGACTGTGTCCCTTCGAACCAGCACACCTGTATCCTGTGGATAAATGCCTAGTAGTTCAATTGCTGGGTCGTAGGATAGTTCTATTTTTAGTTTTTGAGAAACCTCCATACTGTTTTCCAGAGTGGCTGCACCAGCTTGCTTTCCCACCAAAAATGCAAAAGAGATCCTCTTTCTCCACATCCTCGCCAATATCTGTGGTTGCTTGAGTTGTTCATGTTAGGCATTCTGACAGGTGTAAGGTAGGTATCTCATGGTGGTTTTGATTCGTATTTCCCTAATGATGAGTGATGTTGAGCATTTTTTCATGTGTTGGTTGGCCATCTGGATGTCTTCTTTGGAGAAGTGTCTATTCATGTCTTTTGCCCATTGCTTCACTGGATTATTTGTTTTTTGGGTGTTGAGTTTGATAAGTTCTTTGTAGATTTCGGATACTAACCCTTTATCTGATATGTCATTTGCAAATATCTTCTTCCATTCTGTTGGTTGCCTATTGGTTTTGCTGATTGTTTCCTTCGCTGTGCAGAAGCTTTCTATTTTGATAAGGTCCCAGTAGTTCATTTTTGCTTTTGTTTCCCTTGCCTCAGGAGACATGTTGAGTAAGAAGTTTCTGCGGCCAAGACCAAAGAGGTTTTTGCCTGCTTTCTCCTCGAGGATTTTGATGACTTCCTGTCTTACATTGAGGTCTTTCATCCACTTTGAGTTTATTTTTGTGTATGGTGTAAGAAAGTGGTCCAGGTTCATTCTTCTGCATGTTGCTGTCCAGTTTTCCCAGCACCACTTGCTGAAGAGACTGTCTTTATTCCATTGGATATTCTTTCCTGCTTTGTCAAAGATTAATTGGCCATACATTTGTGGGTCCATTTCTGGGTTCTTTATTCTATTCCATTGATCTGAGTGTCTGTTCTTGTGCCAGTACCATACTGTCTTGATGATTACAGCTTTGTAGTATAGCTTGAAGTCTGGGACTGTGATGCCTCCTGCTTTGGTTTTCTTTTTCAAGATTGCTTTGGCTATTCGGGGTCTCTTATGCTTCCATACAAATTTTAGGATTATTTGTTCTAGCTCTGTGAAGAATGCTGGTGTTACTTTGATAGGGATTGCATTGAATATGTAGATTGCTTTGGTTAATATCGACATTTTAACAATATTTGTTCTTCCCATCCAGGAGCATGGAATCTTTTTCCATTTCTTTGTGTCTTCTTTAATTTCTTTCATAAGCTTTCTATAGTTTTCAGTGTATAGATTTTTAACCTCCTTGGTTAGATTTATTCCTAGGTATTTTATGGTTTTTTGTGCAACTATAAATGGGATCGATTCCTTAATTTCTCTTTCTGTCGTGAAACACACTGATATTTAAGAACCATATTCAGGGGCGCCTGGGTGGCTTGGTCGGTTAAGCGTCCGACTTCAGCTGAGGTCATGATCTCACGGTCCGTGAGTTCGAGCCCCGCGTCGGGCTCTGTGCTGACAGCTCAGAGCCTGGAGCCTGTTTCAGATTCTGTGTCTCCCTCTCTCTCTGCCCCTCCCCTGTTCATGCTCTGTCTCTCTGTGTCTCAAAAATAAATAAACGTTAAAAAAAATTTAAAAAGAACCATATTCATAATCCAAGCAGAATATTCTATGTTCTTGGCCATTTGGATCCATCCATCTTCTCTTCTCTGCCCTATCCTCTATTTCCCTTCATGTAAGTCAAACCAAAATTTCTTGCCATCTCCTGAGTTCACCAAGTTTTCTCTCCCCCTTGAATCTGTTTCTTTGTACATGCAGTTGAGTCTGCCTGAAATGCCTTTAGTGCTGCACAGATTTCTTTCAGTTAAGTACGTATTTCAGGCTTTCCTTAGTACCCAGCACATGCCAAAGGAGACACAATAGAAACATAACTACTGAGTGTTAATTGTTTTCCTCACTATGCAGACTTCATAGATATTTTTATTTTTGAGATTAAGTGAGTTGTGGAACTTGTATCCAACAGTGTTGCATTTAATTATACACTTTAATGTATACATGTCACTTCAGACATGAAATATTTTATATAAGGAATATTTAATATAAGGTAATTTATTCTTTTTTTAAATAAAGTTTAGTTTTGAGAGTACGTTCATGCATGAGTGGGGGTGGGGCAGAGAGAAAAGGAGAGAGAAACAAAGAGAGAGAAAGAATCCTAAGCAGGCTCTGCACTGTCTACACAGAGTCAGACGCAAGGCTTGAATCCACAAACCCTTGAGATCATGACCTGAGTCAAAAATCAAGAGTCTAGGGGCGCCTGGGTGGCGCAGTCGGTTGAGCGTCCGACTTCAGCCAGGTCACGATCTCGCGGTCCATGAGTTCGAGCCCCGCGGCGGTCCGTGAGTTCGAGCCCCGCGTCGGGCTCTGGGCTGATGGCTCAGAGCCTGGAGCCTGTTTCCGATTCTGTGTCTCCCTCTCTCTCTGCCCCTCCCCCATTCGTGCTCTGTCTCTCTCTGTCCCAAAAATAAATAAACGTTGAAAAAAAAAATTAAAAAAAAAAATCAAGAGTCTACACTCAACCGACTAAGCTATCCAGCACCCTGAGAATTTAGTCTTTATTCTTTTAAAAAAATTTTGCTAATGTCTATTTATTTTTGAGAGAGACAGCCAGAGCATGAGCAGGGGAGACGCAGAGAGAGAGGGAGACACAGAATCCAAAACAGGCTCCAGGCTCTGAGCTGTCAGCACAGAGTCCAACACAGGGCTCGAACTCACAAGCTGTGAGATCATGACCTGAGCTGAAGTCAGACGCTTAACCGACTGAGCCACCCAGGTGCCCTTATTCTTTATTCTTTAATTCAACAATTCTGAATTGAGTGCTTTGCTTTACAAATGAGTGCTTTAGAAATAAGTGCTTTGCTTCTGATATAAAAAAAAAATGCTGAATACTATACTTAGAGAATAGCCAATAATGTTTATACTGGGGATGCTAATTATTAAGAGCCATTTACTTATATTAAATTTCTTCTTTTTATGAAATTAGGAAATTGTTCAATACATTTAAGAAAGATATACAATTAATGTTGTTTAATTAATAATAAATGCTGAAATTCTACTGTCAGATTTTTCAGATCTGTTTTATGTGTGTAAGGGTCTTACCCACTCAATCACCTAAATAGTCCCTGATGGTGTCTGTTAGACTTCTAAAAGACCAGCATGGGCTGGACATATTTGGTAATCGATATATACTTTTTATTGATTGCTCGATTGATTAGGGTCCCTGAGCATTCAAAGGTAGGTTGAAAATATTTTTTAAATGTTAGCTGGATCAAGAGAATAACCCAAATATACTATTCTGCTTCAACCTTTTTAAATGCATGTGTAACGTGTAGTCATGCCCCAAATGATTTGAACCAAAATCTACATTAAAAATATACCAGTAAGGAAGCAAACAATCACCACCCATAGCACACCCATGTATCCTTGGTATTAATGTAGGGTCAATTCTCATTTGTGTGCTTTAGTCTTCTTTCCAGTTGGCCACATTTGTCAGATCATATTTTGCTTCTGTGATTTATCTGCTTTGATTTCCAACTTGTTTTAGACTTTGACTTTCTGCCTCATTTCCATATAGGGCCTTTCTCCCCTATACTGGATAAGAAGCAGTTAACTCTGAAACCTCATGGAACCTACACCAGCCTCCTACCTCTTTCATTGCCCACCACGAGCTTCCTCATCTCTCTGCCTCGTACATGATCAAGAAGAGAGATTAGGGAATGTAGAGTTTGGGTGTTAACCAGGATACCCCTTAAACATACTTTATTTATAGTAGTCACTTAGTGGTATAATTATTATATTTAAATAGCAATAACAGCAAAATCAAAACAAAGAAAAATAACCCAAATTACCTATTTACAGCATACTATTTGTTTGACACACTGTGTGCTTACAATTAATTTTTGTGCATTTCCCAATTTCACCTTCACAACCATATATCTCATATATCTCCATTCCCTCAAGAAGTGTCTGAGGTATAGAAAACTTAAGTAATTTTCCCAAGCTCTCAAGTGTCAGTGACAGCTTTGGATCTGGATTCATTAACTGTAGGATGCACTGAAAGTTCTACTAGCACCAAGTGAATCAATTTTCTGTGTATTTATTTATTCTATTCATTATTTAATCAGTAGCAAGCCCTGAGGATATAAAATGCAAAAAAAAAAAAAAGTCAAAAAGCATAGCTTTCCAAAAAAGATACAAGTTGTGATGTAGATATACATGTAAACAAACAAATTTAATGTGGGTGATAAAGACTAACAGAAGTAACTGGAGGATCTTAGATTATGCTGTGGGAATATGGAGAGGAAAGGCTTGAACCTTTTTCTCAGGACGAGGATCTAGGTGATTATATCAAACATTCCAGAAGAAGTTGAAGCTTCAGCTAAGCTTAAGGTTAAGGATGAGATTGTCAGGTGATGCCTGTTGTCAAAGATGATGCATACACAGAAGGGCATTTCAACCTCAAACTTAGAAATTGGGATTAATTTGGGGGCACCTGGGAGGTTCAGTTGGTTAACCGTTCAACTTTGGCTCAGGTCATGATCTCATGGTTTGTGACTTTGAGCCCCACGCTGGGCTCTGTGCTAACAGCTTGGAGTCAGGAGCCTGCTTCAGATTTTGTGTCTCCCTCTCTCTCTGAACTTGAAAGATCATTTTGCATTTAGTATTTTAATGCTAACATTCCTCTAAGAACAATTTTGTGTTTATTAAAAGAGACTGGTTCTGGGGCGCCTGGGTGGCGCAGTCGGTTGAGCGTCCGACTTCAGCCAGGTCACGATCTTGCGGTCTGGGAGTTCGAGCCCCGCGTCGGGCTCTGGGCTGATGGCTCAGAGCCTGGAGCCTGTTTTCGATTCTGTGTCTCCCTCTCTCTCTGCCCCTCCCCCGTTCATGCTCTGTCTCTCTCTGTCCCAAAAATAAATAAACGTTGAAAAAAAAAATTAAAAAAAAAAAAAAAAGAGACTGGTTCTACCAACAGCAAATTTTGGAATAGAGAAAACTTTTCACAATGCAAAGGATTATTCTAAACATATCAGAGTTTCAAAATAATGAAATTTTGTTTTATAATATATTTAAATATGTTATATTTTAAAAAATAGGGATTGGGGAAAATTCTCAAGCATGATGCCAATAAAAATAATAAAAGAATTAAGATACAGATGAGACTTTATGACAAAGTTTAATTGGAAAAGTTTTAACTTGAAACCAGTTTTACAAAATAAAACACATTTACAGTAGAATACTATAGTAATATGTAAAACTGTAGGAACTTACATACTAATTTTAAGCATATATTGCTGATAATTAACCTTAAAAGGGAACACACCAGTATACCGATATAGAAACCTGCCTTGATTAATTTTACATATAAAACTATCTTTCAATTGGGATACAGTGAGATTTTACATGGAATACAGCCTTTGGTCTTAAGAGATTACAATCTCATAGTTCAAAAAATCATTAGGGTACATAATTAACAACATCAACAATAAAATTAGGCAAATATTTATACCTATAAAGATGAGATCATTTAGCATTAATGCTTATGAAAGCTATTATAGAAGAGATAGCATGTATTCTAGGCCTTGAAGATTTGGTGGCATTTGGGTAAGTATAAAGAAGGGGAGAAACAATTGTACACAAAGATTTTAAACATCAGCAAACATATGAGTTCAGGTTGCCTCAACTAATACTTTCACTCTCTGCAGACATTGCTAATAGGGTCAAGCATTCTCCTCTCTAAACACAGAGTAGTCTCTGCAATCCTCAACATAGCCAATACGAATCAATCATGATTGGTATAAGGGGTGAAGCCAATTTTCACTGATAGGAAAATATGTGCAAAAGTTAAATAAGGAAATATAATTTGTAATAAGGGAAATTGGTAACAAAAATAGAGCAGCTTAGTTAAAACAAAGTTTTTATAATAATATTAAGGGGTAGGAGGATACATAGGCATCCCAAATGGCAGTAAGATTTTCCATTTTTTATATTATACAGGCATACCTCAGAGAGATTATGGCTTCCGTCGTAGACCACCACAATAAAGTGAATAACCCAAAGCAAGTCAAATGAATTTTTTGGTTTCTCCATGCATATATAAAAGTTATGTTTACACTACAAATTATGTATACATTATACTAAGGTGTGCAATAGCAGTATGTCTAACAAAAAGAATGTACATACCTTAATTAAAAATACTTTATTGCTAAAATATGCTAACCATGATCTAAGCTTCCATAAGTCATAATCACTGATCACAGATCACTGTACCAAATATAATAGTAATGCACAAGTTTGAAATATTGTGTGAATTACCAAAATGTGAGCAAATGCTGTTGGAGAAATGGCGCTGATAGACCTATTCTATGTGAAGTTACACAAACCTTCAATTTTGTCAATTATGTAATTACCTGTTGAAGCACAATAAAGTGAGGCACAATTCTATAAGCTACACGTGTATTTATATTTTTGTATTGTCAATATATTCCTATTTTTTCTCTAATTACCTCAATATTTGATACAATATTGCTGGCATTCTTATTACTTTTAAAACCTATTAATATTTCTATAGTCTCCACTCAGTGTTCTTTATTGGATATTCAAGATAAATACTCACAAGTTTAGCGAACATTTATTGAGTGTCCACCATGTGTTGAACACAGGTGCCCATAGACTAGACATATAGCCATGCTATATCTGTCCTCATGAAGCTAATGATGTAACATACAACAGAATTAACTAAATCATTAAATTCTGAGAAGGTTTATAACAGAGAAAGTACCAGGTATTTTGCTCTTACTCAAACTTTGTAAGATAGTTTTATCCTGACATTTATTTATTCCTTTGTTTATTTATGATTCCGAAGAGTTTTTTTAAATCTCCACAATTTTCCTGTTTTTTTTACTCATTTTTTGACATTCTTCTAGTCCCCAAAAATATAATCACATGATCATGTTGAGAGTAAACACATAGTATTGATCTTTATGATAGTTCTTAAGATTTTGAAACTAACAGCTTCCTGTTCTTGTTTAAAAAATACTAGCATGCTCTATTCCAATTGTATTCTCTTAATAGGGTGATAATTCCAGCATTTATGCACTACAGTCTTGCTCAGATTGACTGGAAAATTATCTTACATATCAAAATCAGAACCTTGCAACCATAGACTGATGTATGGGAGTAGTTTAGGAAACAATAATAAGATAGCAAGTGACCTAACCACACAAAACATTCATGTTTCTTTGAAAAAAAAAAAAAACAAACAAAAAACAGTATGACAATAATATTGGCTTTTCCCATTCTACTTCATGAATTACCAGTGGTTACAGGATAAAATTTTGGGCATTTCTGAATTTAGAAAAAAAAATTCACGTCTAAGAAATTAATGTGAGATTGGGGGATACTATCATTTGCATCCATATTTTAGAATCTTGGTTTAATTTTTATGTATTAGTAGGCAAAGCAGGAAACACCTTCAGAAATATGAATGTAAGTGAAATCTACAAGTAAACATAGGTAGCAAGCGTTTTAGTACCCTACACATCTTTATATGAAATTGCATCAGAATATATTGAATATAAAAAAAACTTGATTCCTTATTATCATGATGAGACAAGAATAGAAAATGGCAGGGACTACAGGCAATTTATTTTCATGACAAGCCTGCAATCATGAAGAATTGTAAACATAAACCATTCTCATTGTCATTTCAAGACTGTAATCTTGTCCTCCAAAGATGTCACACCTGGGCTTCAGTTGTTTTAAATGACTCATTTCATATTTCTATATATTCTTGACCAGTCTAGTTATCAGATCCTGCCATTTCTAAAATAAATGTATATTATTCTTATCTACTCTATTGAATAAAATTATGCTAACACAGAATGCTAGGTTTGGATATTTATGAATGAACCATCAAAGCAACTGGATAAGAATTAAAGTGATTTTGTTAAAAGTATACTTTTTGAGTTCACATTTTGATGTGAATATAAATAAGTAAATTCTAGAGAAGACGTTACTAAATATGCTTCTTAAAAAACAAATTATACATTAGAGATGTTCATGTGTGTGTGTGTGTGTGTGTGTGTGTGTGCCTGTGTCATAATTATAGCTCGTATGACCTCAAGTGCCGAAATTATATTTGTTGACAAGCAAATATAAGATCAAATAAGTATTAAAAAAAGGATATCAAAAAACCCCACATCACAGACTCAAAAAATTTTGTAATTCAAAACAAAAGCAAATACATATTCATTATCACCTGTATTCTACAAGAATTATAGAAAAATCTTCAATTTTAAGGTAAAGTATCATCTTGGATTTCAGTAAACCTACTTTTATGATATACTGTCTAAACATATTGACCTTGATCTAATAACATATATTTTTGTTGTGCTATGTTCTTTGAGAAATATAATTTTAATCGTATATTGAGATAAATACTGCTATATGCCTACCCATTTCTAGATTACATTTATTATTATAATTTAGTAAGGATGATTAATGAATGAACTGTGATTTCATTTATTTCTGCTCAGTTAATTTACTTGTTCTCTTATTATCAATTTAAATACTTCTAAGTTAAGACAGATGCTCTGTCAAATAAAAAAAATATTTATTGGATTCCAATGTAGATTGAGAAGAATTACAAAAAAGTATACTTTTAGATAATTTAGAGAATAACACTTGAAATTCTTTAGCTAGTTTGTAACCATTTTTTGAAACCCAGACTACTTTCAAAATCTACTGCAAAGATAGAGATGTTCTACCTAGAAAAATCCATATTTGAATACCTAACCAAATTTTTCATAGAATTTCATGGGGTTCAGAGATCTTTCAAAATTTAAGATATATCCTGGTTACAAAATCCTACAAAAAATGATGTTGCACTAACTGTAAAGCTATGGATAAGTTAACTAAACTCACCATGCCTCAGTTTCTTCATCTGTATGTTCTGGAAAAGTTTAGTACTTATCTTTTGGGATTGTTTTAAGGATTAAGTAAATTAATATATATTAAGTTTAACAGCTGGCTCAAAAAAGTACTGTATTCATGTTTCCTTTTGTTGTGGTTATTGTAAAATATTTTAGGTAGGCCAGAAGGAAAGGTAAGCCTCGATTTTTGTAAACCTGATTTTATGGATATATTAAATTTAGACTAGGTTTTGAGATAATTTTGGATTGGTGTTTCAAAAACTGTGAATGTACTTTCAAAAGTAGAAAAATTATATGGCATGAATCACTTAAACACATTAAAAAGCAGAAAACTCTGTTAATGGAAGCCAGGGGGCAGCCAGCAGATTATATGAGAGGTCCTCATCTTTTGATACCATGGTAAGTTAAGTTTGATTGGATAAGTCAAAGAGGATCTATGTTTCTATCACATACCTTCCTATCTTCAACCCCTTTTATTTTTACCTTGTACAAGTCAAACAATGGTAACAAGGAGAAACAGTACTTACATACAAACATAGTTAAAATTAAATGGCAAGGAAAAATTAATATTTCCAAAGCAGCGTCAATGAACTCGTGGGAAATTTTGCAAAAACGTTATGACATTACACAGAAGAAGGAATGGTGGGTTAAAGAAAGAAAAATAATAAATAAAATATCAAAAATAGAAAAATGGGGCCCCCGAGTGGCTCAGTCGGTTAAGCATCTGGCTCTTGATCTTCGCTCAGGACACTATGTCAAGGTCCAGTAGATCGAGCCCTACATTGGGTTCTACACTGACGGCGCAGAGCCTGCTTGGGATTCTCTTTCTCCCTTTCTCTCTCCCTTCCTTTGCTCACTCACTCAAGATAAATAAATACAATTAATTAATTAATTTAAAAATTAGAAAAATGATTTGGTCTTAAAGGTGGAAATATGTAAAGAGTAAAGTAGTATGAAGGCACTCTCACATGTTAAGGGAATGCATTGCATTCCTAGGAATTTCATTGTCATGTGGTAACATTATGAAAAACATTCAGTCTAGTTCTCTTTTTCCTTTGAGGTGACTTTCATCTCGGTAAACAAGAGGTGTTTTTGTCCATCTATCTGGTGGAGGTAGGAGGAAACGGAAGAGAGTTATACTTCGCTACAGAAGGCATGACGTTATGTTCATTTTTTGATATGCAAAATAGAATTCTCTAGCTAGACTACAGCCTAGAAAGATAATTTCTCATAGTTCCTGTAATCTTCCACCCCCATTTAGCATTATTTAGGGAAGACAGAAGGAAGCAGCTCCTAAGAGTTGCCCCACATGTGTTTATTTCCTGGGGGAGAGTGAACTCTTCCTAGGATTATTTTAATGATCAGAACAGCGAATGACTTAGATTGGCCTTTTATTTTCTTCCTGCTAGCAAGTGAGTAGAATCATAGGAAAAAAAAAGCCCAATTACTTAAAGACTAAATAAAAGCTATTACATTAATTTCCTGCATATTTGAATATTTATGTGAGTTAAACCTTTTGCTCAATATATTTATATGCTTAATCTTAGCATTCACCCTCTGCTGTGCTCCAGTGCTCCAGTGTCTCTAGAAGGGGGTTTTTACACATGTCTGGTGCCCTGGTGTTTGTGTCTGGCTCCTGTGGTTTTCACAGCTGTTGCCGAGGGGACACCCCTTGATTGCCTGCTCATGGGGGCTTGCATTCTTGGGTCCCATGGGACTATGGAAATTGGAGAGAGAGTTTCTGGCATGTTACCACCCCCAGGCACTGCACAGACACTGTCTGTGGGCACTGTGCTCAGTGGGCAGAAAGGGTTGCTAAGAGAGGGGTGCCTGGGTGGCTCAGTCAGTTGAGTGTCTGACTTCCACCCAGGTCACAATCTTACAGTTATGAGTTGGAGCCCCCCATTAGGCTCACTGCTGTCAGTGCAAAGCCCATTTCATATCGTCTGTCTCCCTCTCTCTCTGCCCCTCCCCTTCTCTCTGTCTCTCTGTCTCTCTCTCTCTTTCTCTCTCTCAAAAATTAATAAACACTTTAAAAAAGGGAAAAAAAGACCCTCCCCAGTCTTTCTGTGAAGGAAGCCACTTTGTCCTGGAACTTTGGCCTGACAGGCGGGCCTTAGGTTTGGCACACATTTAGTGGCCTACGGAGCTGCTCTCAAGGAATATAGACTATGGATGCCATCTTGGTGCTCTCCCTCTGCCTTGCTCCAGTTCACCAGTATCACTAAAAAAAAGTCTGTACGCTAGTTTGGAGCTGCAATTTCTGTAACTGCTGCTCAGGGGACGCCTCTAGATCACCAGGCTCTGGGGGTCAGTAGGGCTTATGCTTATAGTCCCATAGGACTGTATGTATGCGTACACTTTTAAACGCTGATGCTGCTTCCAGTCAGCCAGAATTTAGGTGCTACATCCTCCCCTGTGGGACACTGATCAGTCTTGGCACTTCCTCAACTACTAGGAGTTATTAAAAATGTAATATGTTGTTTGCATATGCACAGAAGTTTGTGAGACAACCAGGAACTGAGTCAGGGTTGAAAGACAAGTTTCATCTCCTACATGAGGCTACTCCTTCAATAGTAAGAGACAGATTGGTTATTTCATCTACTGTAAAGGAGCCAACATAGAGAGTCAAGCAAAATGAAGAAACAGAGGAATACATTCTAAATGAAAGAACAAGATAAAACCTCAGAAAAAAATACGTTAATAAAATGAAGATAAGTAATGTTCCTAATAAAGAGTTCAAAATCATGGTCATAAAGAACTGGAGAGAAGAATGGATGAACACGGTGAGAACTTCTTAATATAAGACAGTACCAAATAGAGGTCACAGAGCTGCAGAAAATGATAACTGAACTGGAAATGAAAGTTGAACACTAGAGGGGTCCAACATAAGACTAGATGAAACAGGGCGCCTGGGTGGCGCAGTCGGTTAAGCATCCGACATCAGCCAGGTCACGATCTCGCGGTCCGTGAGTTCGAGCCCCACGTCGGGCTCTGTGCTGACAGCTCGGAGCCTGGAGCCTGTTTCTGATTCTGTGTCTCCCTCTCTCTCTGCCCCTCCCCCGTTCATGCTCTGTCTCTCTCTGTCCCAAAAATAAATAAAAAACGTTGAAAAAAAATTAAAAAAAAAAAAGACTAGATGAAACAAAAGAAAGAATCAGTCAGCTCGAAGACAGAGTAATGGAATTCAACCTGTCAGAGTAGCAAAAAAGAATAAAAAGAATAAATGATGTGCCTAAGGTTTTGCCCTCCAGGATATTTATCACAGTATTATTATTTTTTAAATATTAATTAAGGAATGTCAAAGAATAAATGTTTAATGATACATCTTAAGCACATTAACGAAGGCTTTATTTAAAGGGATGGGGTACCACCGTGATAGGTATAAGGACTACTACAATGCAATTTTGCAATGGAGGAGAGAGTCTGGGTTCAACTCTAAATACTGCATAGGCAAATTGGAACTTATAGCCAAGAAGCAGGGTGGAGCTCAGTGGGCAGAAAGGGTTGCTAAGAGAGGGGTGCCTGGGTGGCTCAGTCAGTTGAGTGTCTGACTTCCACCCAGGTCACAATCTTACAGTTATGAGTTGGAGCCCCCCATTAGGCTCACTGCTGTCAGTGCAAAGCCCATTTCATATCGTCTGTCTCCCTCTCTCTCTGCCCCTCCCCTTCTCTCTGTCTCTCTGTCTCTCTCTCTCTTTCTCTCTCTCAAAAATTAATAAACACTTTAAAAAAGGGAAAAAAAAAACTAAGAGAAAACATCAGTGGTAAGAGGAATTCTGGCTTACCCAGAAGACAGACCGGTATAATCAGACATCACTTGGGTGGGGATCATGAAAGATGAGGAACCCAAACAGATATTGATGGTGGGGGGATTCCTGCTAACTTAAGTTAGTAGAATTCTTACTAAAACTGGATTTTACAGGAAAATGCACAGATGAGCCTAGGAGAGGGTTCACAAGCCTGACTAAAATTTGGTCAAAGAATCTTGGCTGACATCTATATTCATATATATTACAATTATGAAGTCACTACATTATGTTCCACTTCCAGCACAATGAAATGAAACTGAGGTTCTAAAGGATCAATACCTCTGTCAAAAGAATTTTCTTATAGTAAAATATGCTTAAGTAACAAGCAAGTAATAATAATAAATATCCTCAGTTGTTTTAATTTCAACTATTTCAGTTGTATTAATTATTTTCCTGTAGTCACCACAAACTGAGGACAAAGAATAATACTATGTTCTGTGGTTTTATTTTATCCAGATCTTCTACTTCAGGAAACAATGAAATTTTCTCTTAGTATTCATAATGTGCTTTACCTTAGAATTCTCTAGGTAAAATCTGGAAAATTCTCTGTAGCAAACAATAAAGTCAAAGCATTTTAAACATATGGAATTTTTCACAAAAAATACCAGAGTAAATGTAGTTCAGGTTATTGGGGGAGAGGGAGAGAAAACCTTTGAGGTAAAGTATAGATTGTAAATAGAATGACTGCATATTAACCTCCCAGATCCTTAAGCAATAATTATACTGGAGAAAATTCCGATTTTGTGAGTGTATGAAAATAAAATAAAGACTGATGATTTGGATTTGGGAAGAATTCCAGAAATGACTGAAGGCTCTTCACACATTCTTTTTAATGGCACTGCTTTTCACACAGTAGGTACTTAAAAAATGTTTTTTGAATGAATCAATTATCCTTTAAAACACCTGGAACCAGTTAACCTAATTCATTTACCTGGAATACAGAATGCATTTTTCCAGAGCTGAAGATTTGTCTGCAGCACATTTGAATAATACAGCTGTTTCATTTCCTCCATTTCATTTCCCTTCACCTTCAATCTTGGCTTTCCTGTAAATGCCTTCAACTGTGCTGAAAAGTTCACCACTGACTACCTGCTGCCAGTGTACGGGTCTGAGTGGTGGTCCAGGCCCCGACCAACTGCCCCTGGGCATTTCCCTTACGTAGCTTGAACATTCAGTTCTGGAGTTTGGATTTTAAAATACCTGCCAACAATATGCCGGCAGGACAATGAATCTTTGGATTTTTCATTCTTTTTTATTGGAGTCATTTTTTTATACACTAGTTATATTTTAAGAGTTTGCACTCTTTTCAAAATGTTTCCTAAATG
Organism: Lynx rufus; assembly: GCF_022079265.1. Classification (NCBI taxonomy): domain Eukaryota; kingdom Metazoa; phylum Chordata; class Mammalia; order Carnivora; family Felidae; genus Lynx; species Lynx rufus. The sequence continues at coordinate 26,684,035 of NW_025814826.1, read as the reverse complement.
AAATTACTTTATTTGACACAACTTGGAAGAAGGAACACAATGGCAGGATGGTTATAATATTTTTACTTTAGCTCCTGTTGTTTCTAAGGAAGAACTCCTAATTTAGTTGTTTATGTGTGAATTATCATACTGAAATTTTAATTAGGATGTCTCCATACAAGAATGTGTCTTTTTTCACCTCCTCCATTTATTAGTTACAGACAGTTTACAGTTTAGGGATTAAAAAAAAAACACCCTAATTCTGAATCCTGGCACTTTTCTATAAAAGCTGTGGCTTGGGCAAGTTAACAGATCTCTCCAAGTTTTTGTTTCCTTATCTTTATAATGAGAATTATATGATAAAATGAGGCATTGTGCCCACCATACCTTGAATATCTATAAAGACTAGTTTTACTTTGACTTCTGCTTCCAACTGACAGAACCCAGGCTACTCTTTGTGGTTTTCACAAATTATTCTATCATCTCTATAGTTCAGCAGATCCACTGTCACAGACCATTTCCCAGTGAACAGAATCAGAGGCAAGGATGCCAGTGGTGATGCTTTATTGGAGGAGAGTACAAAACCAGAAAAGCAAGAGTGAGTACCAAGGGGAGTGAGGCAAGGAAAGATGTAAAGCCATGTGAAGCACATTACTGTGCTCACTACTATCTCATGATGGGCTGGGAAGAGTCACAATGTCACTCAGCATGCAGGACTTTCCTGGATGGGCTATACAGACAATACTCTCTCAGGGTAATTCATGGTAGGTGGGTTAAAGGGGGGACTTTATCTGCATGGCTCCATTAACTCTTGCTTTCCCACTGGTCAAAGTTCAACTTATGATGATATCCAGATCAAATGACCTGTAGTGTAATGTCTCCTTCTAGTTCAGAAGTGTTAACAGAGGCTGGTTGACTGGGTAACAGGTGACTCTGAAGAGCAGAGGGTCCAGCCCCCCAGTAGCAAAAATGTATTGATGCCAGGTAGGCCCAAGACTATCTCTTAAAAATATTCATATGAATCATAAGAATCACTCAATTAAAATTTACCCTGTGAGTATTCTATTCATAAAACTTTAATTTAAAAAAAAAATTTTTAAGTTTGTTTTGAGAGAGAGAGTGTGTGTGTGTGAGTGGGGTAGGGGCAGTGTGAAGGGGGGTGGGCAGAGAGAGAATCCCTCCACACTGTCAGCACAGAGCCCGATGTGAGGCTTGAACTCATAAACTGTGAGATCATGACCTGACCTGAAATCAAGAGTTGGACACTTAACCGACTGAGCCAACCTGGGGCCCCATTTTCTCTGATTTTAAACTGGATGCAAAACTCAAGAGAGATTCAAGGTCATCTGTTTAACTTGTCATAACAGCTTCCACCTGAAGGGCAAGGAAGGTATACACCTTCATTCCCTTTCACTATTGCCTTCTTCATGGGATAGTTCCACATCACCTCCACAATCCCTACATAGAGTGCTCAGTTACTGCAAAGTCAATTTTCCTTTTCCTCCATTATTAAAAGGAGAAATCAATCACCTGCAGACGTACTTTAGCATGTGAAAATAACTGTGGGCAGGTCCGACTGTGAGTAGACTTGGCTGAGTGTGCCAATAGCACAGGTCGTCACTTTCTGGTTTGTAGGTTTTGCATATTCACAGTGACATTATTACATACTTCCTGAGACTGAGGGAGACATGCCTTTGTCTGTCAACTGCAAGCCCTTCAGTGATGATTTCCTCCTACTGTGTGTTGTAGAATTTTTTTGTTTGTTTGTTTTTCTTCAGAAAAGACAAGAGGAATTAATGTGTTTGCTTCTTTTATTTTTTACAAAGCTTAAAGAATGTCATTTCAAAAATGGGTAGCAAATAGTATTAGTCAAAAATAATAGTTATCGTGACAGAAAGGGAATAAAGTGGGTTTTGGGGACTGAAAGAGAGATTCAAAATCTGGTTCTACAACTAATTAACTATTTAATTGTGAATACACTTAATCTTTCTGAACTTCTGGCTTTTCATCTGTAAATGAGAGTAATATCTCCCTTACAGATTGTTATGCACAAAATTAAAAGGTTTATAAATTGTTTAGCACATGGTAAGCTCTTTCCAAATGATACTTAATATTAGAACCAGAAATCTTTGAGTTATTTTATGTGACTCTCATTTTCCAGTTAGGAAACTGAAATCTGGCAAAGCTAGATGACCATCCCCAAACTGTATGATTACTTAATGACAAAGACTGTTGTATAATGCACTTCTCTTAACAAAATCTAATGTCCTTTTGATTCTAAGACAATGCCACTTTCATTATGACTACTACCAAGATCAAATTTCTGACTTGGAGAAGGATTGCATTTCTCATTGTGATAAGAGCATATTTTGGTAATCTTATTTTATATTAGGTATTTATATAAGAATCTTCTTTTGTCTAGAACAAAATTCTGTACAAAAGCAAATGCATTAGCAAAGCATAACTTATTTAAGGACCATATAACTAGTTCAAAACAACTTGATTTCCCTAGTGTATACTCTGAACTTCAGCAATCAAGGGTAGTCTATTTAAATTGTGATTTAACAGTACTTAGTTGATATATTATTTAATGTATTGCATTGTGTGCCTGCACAATTTCATCATTATACTGAAAAAGTCAATCTACTGAATAAGTTCTATGGTTTCAGCTACTCTTTTAGTATTAAAATGCAGTTTTCTCATTATTCGTATCTACTTCATTTTATATCATGATAATTTTGAAATAAAATGCCATCTCTTATTTTCCTGCATATAAATGTGTGTTTATATCATGTCCAAAGTAATCAAGATGAAATGGCGCTTAGTATAGAAGTCCTTTCACAATCAGAAGAAATGGTTTTGTAGAATGAAGGCCCAAGCTGAAACCATAGTTCTACACATGTGATGGCTTAATGGCTTTCTTAAAAATATTTCTGACAGTCAATTTTGTTAAAAACAACCCTGAAAAATTAACTTCACTTTTGAAAAAAAAAAAAAAGAGCAATGGTCCGAAGGTACAAAACTCATGGTAGATAAAATTTTTGGCTTCATATTTCTGTGAGGTGGTAAAGTATTTAAAATCAAATTATGATAGTCATTGGTGTGTTTGGGATGTCAGGATCTTCTTACACTAATTGGCCACTGTAACTTTGAGTGAGTCACTTAAACTTTCTGAGACTATAATTCCTTTCTCACTAATCATAATCAGTAATTGCTGCCCAAGAGTGAGATATTTAAATTTCTGCCATCCTTGGAAGAAAGTTGCGTCAAATTCATTTTCATTTCTGGGCCCTGCTCCATCACTTACATTCTCTTCGCCTAATGACTTCAAAATTGCTATTTGCCTTATCCCCTTTAACCAATTCATCGAACCATGACCCTAGTCTCACCATCAACGCTCCACTAATCATAACTCTCTTTTCCACGGAAACCTAATTTTCTTGAAAGAGTTTTCTCACTTTTGATGTAATCATATTTGAGAGCAAAGAACATTAGTAGAACTAAATCTTGGTTAGTGTGTCTGGAGTAGAAGCACAGACCGATAAAGTGAAGTGAAAAGCATAATCAGAGGGATTTCCAGATTCTGGTAGAGCATGGAAGTGGCTTAAAAGTCATCACTATGTTGTAACACCAAGTAAAAACTGAAAAAACTGAAAAACGAACAACTCTTTTTAGGTCTGTCAGAGAAGTGAGGTCACAGGACAAACTGCTGCCCTCATAATTAGAGAGACTAGTTAATACAGAGAAGCACAACTTACCAGAACAGAAACTTTCTGGGCAAGAACCTCCACAAGAACCAATGCTGGGGTAGGAAACTGTGAATTGTAATTTTACAAATTGCTGGAGGCTCAGAGTGGACTAGTTTGAGAGTTAAAAACTCAAGTGGTGAGCAGTCATAAGGTGCTCCCATACTTATGTGGGTTTGACCTTCAGGAATTTAACCAGATTCTCACAGTGAGTATCAGAGAAGAATCTCCGCCTGCTTCTAGCAGAAGGAGAGGAAAAGGAACCATTTGGATGTATGCTATAGCATTTTGTTCTTTAAAAAAAAATAAGATAGAAGTTTATTTCTTACTTACAAGAGCCCAGATGTCAGTGGACCAGGGCTGACAGAGCAGCTCTGTCACTATCACCCTTGGCTTCTATGTCTACTACCAAAGTGGCTAGTTCAGCTCCCACCATCACATCTGCATCTAACTGAGTAAGGACCATGCATGTTCATTCTGTTTTTTCCACTGATTTATCGAGGTACAACAGACAAATAAAATTGTATATATTTAAAGTAGACAACATGATATTTTGATATATGTATACTTTGTGAAATGATTACTACAACGAGTTAATTAACATATCCATCACCTCATATAGTCACATTTTGTTTTGGGGTGAGAAAAACTGAGATCTACTCTCTTAGCAATTTTCAAGTGTACAATATATTATTATTACTGTTGTTTAAAGTATGCTGTTTATAATATAGTATATAATATATTGTATTTTCTTTGTATGTGCTGAGAACACTTGACATTTAGCAAATTTCAAATGCACATTATTATTATTTAATATAGTACATTGTATGTAGTATAACATAGAATATATTGTATATTGTATATAATCATGATGCTGTACATAGGTTTCCAGAACTTATTCATCTTAAAGCTGAAAGTTCGTACCCTTTGACAAATATATCCCTATTTCCTTTATCCTCAACCCTTAGTAATCACCATTCTATAACTGAGTTCAACTTTCTAAGTTTCCATATATAAGTGAGATCATGAAATTTGCCTTTCTGTGTCTGGCTTATTCACTTGGCATATCTTCCAGGTTCTTAACAAGGCTTATATTCAGGAGAAATTATTTCATCACGGTCTAAACTACTGGGATTTCATCACAGCCTAATCTACTCTGGGAAATGAAATACACAACTCTAGCACATCATAGCTATTATGTCCCATATATAATGGGGTAGGATGAGGAGGAAAGTTCACAGTCAAGGGGCACAAGTTCATTAAAAGACTGAGATGTGGGGTGCGTGCCTGGGTGGTTCAGTCAGATAAGCATCTGACTCTTGATTTTGGCTCAGGTCATGATCTCATCGTTCATGAATTTGAGTTCCATGTTGGGCTCCACACTGAGAGTGCAGAGCCTTCTTGGGATTCTCTTTCTCTCTCTCTCTGCTCCTTCCCCACTCTCTCTCTCTCTCAAAATAATTAAATAAATAAAAAGACTGAGATCTAATTATAGGGCTGTAAAATGCTTCCCCACACCACCATACCATACCATCACCTTACTAAAGGCCTATTTATCACAGTTCCTTTTACTCTAAAAATTATGTATGGCTATCAAGAAAAAATTCCAAGGCATATTAAAAGGCAAAAAATACAGTGTGAAGAAACAAAACAAGCACCAGAATCAGATTTACATATGGCAAAGATTTGGAATTATGAGACCAGAAATATAAACCAACAATGTTTAATATGATAAGAATTCTAATGGATAAAGTAGATAGCATGTAAGAATAGATGGGCAATGTAAGTAGAGAGATGGAAATTCTAAGAACAAATAAAAAAAAACCAAATACTAGAGATCAAAAACATTGTCACTGTAACAAAATGAAGATCCTTTGATAGGCTCATCAAAGCTGGACACGGCTAAAGAAAGAATTTCTGAGTATGAGGGTGTCTCAATAGAAAACCTCAAAACTGAAAAGCAAAGAGAACAAAGATTGAAAAACAAGAAGAAAATACACAAGAACTGCTGGACAACTATAAAAGGTGTAATATATGAAAAATGAAATAGCAGAAAGAGAAGACAGAAATGAAAAAATATTTGAAGCAATAAAGACAGAACGCCCTCAAATTAATGTCAGACATCAAACCGCAGATCCAGGAAGCTTAGAGAATACCAAACAGAATAATATGCCAAGAAAACTATACCCAGGCATATTATTTTCAAACTACAGTAAATACAAAATAAGGAAAATATCCTGAAAGAAGCCAAAGGGAAAAAAACACCTTACCCATTGAGGAACAAGGATAAGAATTATATCCAGCTTCTCAGAAACCATGCAAGAAAGAAGATAGTGGAGTGAAATATTTAAAGTGCTGAGAGAAGGAAAAAAAGACCTAGAATCTGTACCTTATAAAATTATCTTTCGGGGCGCCTGGGTGGCGCAGTCGGTTAAGCGTCCGACTTCAGCCAGGTCACAATCTCGCGGTCCGGGAGTTCGAGCCCCACGTCAGGCTCTGGGCTGATGGCTCAGAGCCTGGAGCCTGTTTCCGATTCTGTGTCCCCCTCTCTCTCTGCCCCTCCCCCGTTCATGCTGTCTCTCTCTGTCCCAAAAATAAATAAACGTTGAAAAAAAATTAAAAAAAATTATCTTTCAAAAGCGGAGAAATAAAGACTTTCTCAGGCAAACAAAATTAAAGGAATTTGTTACCAGTAGACCTAACCTACCTTGCAAGACATATTAAAAGACATTCATCAGAAAAAGAGAAAATAATATAGGTCAGAAACTCAGATGTATGTAAAAAAAAAAAAAAGGAAGAGAATTAGAAAAGGAAGGAGTAAGTGAAGGTAAAATAAAGATTTTTGTTTTTCTTACTCTTAATTGATCTAACAGCTAACAGTTTATTTAAATTTTTCAAAGTTTATTTTTATTGAGACATAATTGACATAACATTGGGTAAGATTGAATTTTACAACTTGTTGATTTGATATATCTATATATTGCAATATGGTTACCACCATACCATTAGCTGCCGCTTCTATCTTGTCACATTATTATCTTTTTTTTTTTGCAGTGAAAACAATTCAGATCTAGTCTCTTAGCAACTCTGAAGTTTATAATATATATTGTTGACTATAATCACTATGCTGTGATTAGACTGTGAGAACTAATTTATCTATTAGTCACAAATGTGTACCCTTTAACAACATCTCCCTAATTCTCCCACCCTAATAAATTAACATAAATTCTTCTATACACAAGAAATAAGTATGCATCTGGAGTTTTCCTGTACTATATTCAAAAATACCTTCCTTGCCCTTCCGGAATAGAAATTTGACATATGTCTGTGTTGAATTACCTGGAAGAACAATTATTGGGTTGAGAACAACAGACTGTAAGAATGAATGCAATTAAAAAGAATGGCTTCCTCATTAGCTGCCATTCAGTAATAAAGAAATTAGACATATTAAAAGGCTTTAGAGAAATAACTGAAAAAAATTATCACAGCCTCCAATGATTCAGAATACCTAGTCTTCCTAGCATCTTCCTTGTGGTGAAGTCTTTCTATTTTTAATTTAAAAATATAATATACTCTATAGTTAGCAGTCTGCTTCTTGGTTTGCATCTCTCTTTTTCCCTATGCATGTTTATATTGTTTCTTAAATTCCACATGTGAGTGAAATCATAATGGTATTTGTCTTTCCCTTACTGATTTATCTTGCTTAGCATAATACTCTCTAGCTCCATCCACATCATTGCAAACGGCAAGATTTAATTCCTTTTCATGGCTGAGTAAAATTCTAGTCTGTGTGTGTGTGTGTGTGTGTGTGTGTGTGTGTGTGTGTATGTGTATGTGTATAAAGAAGATGTGCTGTGTGTGTGTATATATATATGTATATGTATATATATGTATATAAAGGATAAAGAATATGTGGTGTGTGTATGTATATATATGTATACATCCATCAACTGATGGACATTTGGGCTATTTTCATAATTTGGCTATTGTTGATAATGCTGCCATAAATATCAAGATGCTTGTATCCCTTTGAATTAGTATTTTTGTATTCTTTGGGTAAATATTTAGTAGTGCAACTGCTGGAACCTAGGGCAGTTCTATTTTTAACTTTTTGAGGAACCTCCATACTGTTTTCCACAGTGGCTGCTCCAGTTGTATTCTCACCACAGTACAAGAAAGAGGGTTTCACTTTCTCCACATCCTCCCCAACACTTGTTTCTTGTGTTGTTGATTTCAGCCATTCTGACAGGTGTGAGGTGATAGTTCATTGTAGTTTTGATTTGTATTTTCCTGATGATAAGTGATGTTGAGCATCTTTTCATGTGTCTGTTGGCCATCTGGATGTCTTCTGTGGAGAAATGTCTATTCATTTCTGCCCATTTTTAATTGGATTATTCATTTTTTGGGTATTGAGTTTTATAAGTTCTTTATATATTTTGGATACTCATCCTTTATAAGATATGGCATTTGCAAATATCTTCTCCCATTCTACAGGTTGCCTTTTAGTTGTGCTGATTGTTTCCTTCACTGTGCAGAATTTTTATTTTGGGGAGATGGGTGAAATAGGTGATAGAGATTAAGAAATGTACTTGTGATGAGCACCAGGTGTTGTATGGAAGTGTTGAATCATTATATAGTACGCCTGAAATGAATATTACACTGTATGTTAACTAACTGGAATTTAAATAAAAAATAAAAATAAAATAAAAATATAACACAAAAGAGAATTAGAGAAGATTATTTTGGGACAAGTGAAAAAAATATTTACAAAGATAAATAGGTAAAATAAAATATCTAATTTGTGGGAGATATGGTTGAAATTTAAAGAATAAGATAGAACACATGAGGGTGCCTGAGTGGCTCAGTCGGATAATAAATAAATAAATAAATAAATAAATAAATAAATAAACAAACAAACAAACTTAAAAAAAAATAAAAAGCATATAGGAGACCCAAATGTACAGACATGAATATATGTTGATGAAAGTATTTCAATTAAAAAATGTATATAGTTGTGGAGTACTGTGTATAATTCCATGTATACACCAAATAAATTAGAAATGGATTTACAGGAAAACATTCTGGAATAATGCAAACCAAACAATTCACTACTTTTGTCTTAAATTAGAGTTCAGTTGTGAGGAAAGTGAAATAAAAAGAATCTTTCATATTTTATTGTATATACTTTTAAATTCTTTTAACTTGATAACAAGATGAATTTAACCTTTTTTTAAAGTTTTTTTTATGTTTTTATTTTATTTTTGAGAGAGAGACAGCGTGTGAGTGGGGGAGGGGTAGAGAGAGAGGGAGACAGAATCTGAAGTAGGCTCCAGGCTCTGAGCTGTCAGCGCAGAGCCTGACATGGGGCTTGACCTTACAGACTGTGAGATAATGACCTGAGCTAAAGGGATGCCTCAACTGAGCCACCCAGGCACCCCATGAACTTAACCTTTTAAAAACAAAGAAAAATGAAGAGGGGAGGATTAATCTCCAATTAGTTTCAATTCATTTATAATGTTATAATAAACAAAAATATCATGTGTCCTATCTTTTTTTAAAAAATTTTTTTAACATTTATTTATTTTTGGGAGACAGAGCACAAGTAGGGGAGGGGCAGAGAAAGAGGGAGACACAGAGTCTGAAGCAGGCTCCGGGCTGTGAGCTGTCAGCACAGAGCCCAATGCAGGGCTTGAACTCACAAACCATAAGATCATGACCTTTGATCATGAATCAAAGTCAGATGCTTAACCAACTGAGCTACCCAGGCGCCCCAAGCCTGATTCTTGATTTTGGTTCCGGTCATGATCTCACAGTTCATGAGATCAAGCCCCACAATGGGTTCTGTGCTGACAACTCAGAGCCTGCTTGGGATTCTCTTCCTCTCTCTTTGTCCCTCCCCTCTCTCTCTCTCTCTCTCTGTCTCTCTCAAAAATAAATTAGTAAACTTAAAAAAAAAAAAGAAATACAACCAAAGATTAGCTACAGAAACAAGAGTTCCATACAAATCACCAAAACATCATATAAAAATCAAATGCTTATATAGAATTTACAATAAATATTTAATTTTTATTTTTAAATTGTGCAGAACATATCTTCTATATTAAAAAAGTTTATATTTAATAGATATGTATATTTATTATATACAAACTTTTTTTTTAAGTGTCAGGGAGGGAGATGTAAATTAAAATTATAACAAGTTATACTATGCATACATTAGAAGGGCTAAAATTTTAAAATATAAAAAGTTTACATTAAGGATTGGTGAGAATGTGAAGCAACTGAACTTTCATATGCCTATGGAAGGAATATAACTCGGTAAACCACTTGGGACCCTGACTCCACAGTTTCACTGTAGTTATATACATTTATAGAACTATAAGCATCTGTACACCAAATACAAGTACAAAACTTTTTAGAGGTTCATTCTTTGTAATAGCTGAAAACTGGAAATAACCTATATGAACATTAATAGCTACAATAGAAATGTTTTCATGTAATCAAATAGTCTAATTCCATATAGCACTGAAGGTGAATGAACCATTGCTATATGAAACCACATGGTTGAAATTCATAAAACTGAGCAAGAGAAGGTAGACACAAAAGAGTGTATACTGTATGATTATATTTATGTACCTTTTTTAAAAAGGCATGAAAAACTAAACTACAGTGTCAAAAGCCAGTCTCCTTTGGAGAAGTAGTTACTCAGAGGAGGCCTGGAGGGGATTTCTGGGTGTTAGTAATGTCCTACTTTTTCTTTTTTTAATTTTTTTAAATATTTATTTCTGAGACAGAGAGAAACAGAGCATGAGTGGGGGAGGGGCAGAGAGAGAGGGAGACACAGAATCAGAAGCAGGCTCCAGGCTCTGAGCTGTCAGCACAGAGCCGACATGGGGCTCGAACTCACAAACTGTGAAATCATGACCTAAGCCGAAGTCAGTTGCTCAACCGACTGAGCCACCCAGGTGCCCCAGTAATGTTCTACTTCTTGATATGTATGTTAGTTACATAGATGTACACATCTGTCAAATTTCAAGATTTGTATGCTTTATTATTAGTATGCTATACATTATTTTAATTAAAAAATAAGAATATAGAAGATTTAATTAATATAGATAAAAATCTTGGGCTAATGTGTATTTATAATATCATATCCAGCAACTGTAGAATATGCATTTTTTTAAAAGTCAACTTAGAAAATGTCTCCCAATTATCCTTACCTTTTGATATTCACTGCCCTTGTGCAGTTCCTTCCATATGTAATAAAGCTATCATATGTAACCAATAAAATATTATGGAAAAAACAGAGTATGATTTTCAAGGCTAGGTCATAATAACATTGGGGCTTCTCTCTCTTTCTCTCTCTCTCTCAATCTCTCTCTCTGTTAGATAATTTGTTCTGGAGGAAGCCAGCTGCTGCTTTGAAAGGACACCCAAGGAGTCCTATAGAGAGGTTCATGAGGCAAGGCAATGAGGTCTCCTGTCAATGGTCAGCATTAACTTGCCAGGCATATGAGTGAGCTTTGCAAGTAGTTCTTCAGCTTTCCTAGTCTGGATTACCATAACCCCAACCAACATTTTGTTTGTAACTGTTAGTGACAAACGAAATTTCTTGCAGATTTTTGCAACAAAACATATTTAACTTTAAAGGTCTAAAACCAATCCTTATTCTTACTCCTTCTGATTAATACAAAGAGTGTAGTATGCTTTAACTCTAATCAACCTGTACAAAGTTATATTATGGTCTTGTCCAGCATTTTAGTTCTGTCTTATTAAATTTTAATCCAACAACTTAGACTATAATATTATTATTTTAGATTATATTATTTTATTTATATTATTTTATATAGCCAATGTTTATTTAGATTCACACACATATTTACATTAACCCCTTCTTGCATCTAATTCCTTATGATGGTTGGCAAATGGTAATTTTATATTTCTATCATTCCTTCTACATTTATGAGATGGCATTCTCCTGCAACGAAGAACATTCACTATTCATTCATTCCTTTATTCATTCAGCATTCATTCATTCATTTATATCAATGTTGACTCATGGATTCTTAATTTGTTCAATATATTATCTCCCAATATCATATTTATTTTGATGTGTAAATTATCCCAAATTTGGCCAGTGGCAGCCCCTTCAAGATGACTTCTATGACTTTTACAGGTGTTCCCATCATTCTTTGGTTCCGTCTTTAATGTAGTTACCTAACATCTTTACTTACTCTTATTTTTGCAGAAAAGATGTTTCAGGCTCATGTCATTTTTTTTTCTTTTCTTGTCCCAGTTATGAAATTGACCAAAAAGTCCTGATTCCTTTGAGTCTAACTGACTTTTAATGCTTTCTTTGATTTATACTAAGATCCCAAGTATATTTGTGTTTGTTTCTTGGTCTTTTGCTATTTGGCTACTTTCCACAATTACTACACTGACCTAAAGATAATATGTGTATAATTAGTTTTTTCCATAAATATTAATACAGTGCTATCATGTGCTAGGCATTGCTGAAGAAACAAGGGATACAACAATGGGATGGAGAGACAATATTCCATCAAGAAACATATTTTATTTGTAGAAAAAAGAGGAAAAAACCATAAAATATAGGTATAGCAGATGGTGATAACTTTACCTTACAATGACAGCTCTTTATCCTTGTTCTCATTCCTGAACTACCTAGGCTACTTCTGAACCCATCCCATTCTATACAGATTTTAGAATTAGTTTTTAAGCTCCATAATATTTTGAAAGAATATCTTTAGAGTTTATATGACTGCATACATTAATTTGTAGAGAACTGGCAATATGATGCTATCAAGCTTTCATTTCCATGTCAAGGAAGACAGCTAGATTATGTAAAGGAAGCATTGTTGGGGTGCCTGGGTGGCTCAGTTGATTGGGCGTCTGACTCTTGATTTCAGCTCAGGTCATAATCTCACGACTCATGAGATCAAACACTATATTTGGCTCTGTACTGACAGTGTGGAGCCTGCGTGGGATTCTCTCTGTGCCTCTCTCTTTCTCTCTCTCAAAATCAATAAACAAACATTAAAAAAATAATAAAAGAAACATTTTTTCAAACCTCATTTGAACTATTTTATAAAATATTGTTTTGCTGAAAGCGTTTTGTGCTATAATCTATAGCTTTCTAAAATATGAATATATGTACAGTCATTTTCTCACACACATACAAAAATTTGCCTTGCACAATGATTGCAGAAAAGTATGACTGAGCATATGGTGAAATAATGAAGCAGGTTTCCCCCTTTTGCACTGTTGGTGGGAATGCAAACTGGTTCAGTTACTCTGGAAAACAGTATGGAAATCCCTCAAAAAATTCAAAATAGAACAGCCTATAACCCAGCAATTTCACGACTAGGTATTTATCCAAAGGATACAAAAATGCTGATTCAAAGGGGCATGTACACCCCAGTATTTATGGAAGCACTATCAGATGTCCATTGACTGATGAATGGATAAAGAAGGTGTGGTATATATGCAATGGAATACTAGTCAGTGATCAAAAAGAATGAAATCTTGTCATTTGCAACAATGTGGATGGAACTAAAGTGTATTATGCTAAGTGAAAGAAGTTGGTCAGAGAAAGACAAATATCATGATTTCACTCATATGTGGAATTTAAGAAACAAAACAAATAGATGTAGGGGAAGGGAAGCAAAAAAAAAGATAAAAACAGAGAGGGACGCAAAACTTTAATAGAAGGAAAGAAAAAAGAAAAAGAAAGAAAGAAAAAGAAACAAAGAAAGAAAGAAAGAAAGAAAGAAAGAAAGAAAGAAAGAAAGAAAGAAAAGAGAAAAAAGAAAAGAAAAAAGAAAAAAATGAAGCAGATAACAGAGAAACTGTGGTATAGATGGGAAGAAATGAGAAACAGGAGGATGAATTAAATAGCTCTAGCAGTCTGTTGTGGGATAAGAATTTAGGAATCTTCATGTGGCAGTGTAAAGAGTTTTTGAGGCAGGTATGATGCATAAGATACTAAGGAAAATAAGAATAAAAAATGCTGCATTTCAATCATTTTGGTGTGTTTAATGGAATCTTTAGTGGTTTTTTTTAGAGTGATTTCAACGCAATTTGCTTTAAAAAATAAAATTTTAGGGGCGCCTGGGTGGCTCAGTCGGTTAAGCGTCCAACTTCGGCTCAGGTCGTGATCTTGTGGTCCGTGAGTTCGAGCCCCGCATGGGTCTCTGTGCTGACAGCTCAGAACCTGGAGCCTGCTTCTGATTCTGTGTCTCCCTCTCTCTCTGATCCTCCCCCCATTCATGCTCTGTCTCTCCCTGTCTCAAAAATAAATAAACATTAAAAAAAATAAAATAAAATTTTATTTTAAAGTATCACAGAGTTACTTGTTTAGAACTGATTCTACTTAAATTGCATTGAATCATCCTTCTGTACATCTCTTTCTTCCATTTTAATTTCCTACCAAACTTAAACAAATTGACCAAAAATAATAAATATTAAACCATTTTTATAATTCAAAATAATCTATCTTTACTAAGGTACATTTAAGCATTCTGTATAATTATAATTAACCAATTTATTACTTGGTTTTAAAAATATCATATTATGTTCCATTTTTCCACTTTAATGTTATAAAATAACCGTCAAGACGGGTCACAGAACTGTGGTTTCAAGTTGGTTCCTAAGATTGAGTTTCTTTTTTTTTTTAATCTTCTGATTTCCTTCACCCATTTCTCCCCCATCTTCCTACTCCCTGCCCCCGAAAACCACCAATCTTTTCTCTGTATCTATGAGCTTGGTTTTGTTTTGTTTTGTTTTAGATTCCACATATAGGAGAAATCATATGGTATTTGCCTTTCTTTGTCTGACTTATATCACTTAGCATAATGCCCTTGAGGCCCGTTCACGTTGTTGCAAACGGCAAAATGTCATTCTTTCTTATGGCTGAGTAATATTTCATTATGTATTTTGCCCAGTACCACTCATATGGAACATTATTGCTTCCTCCTTTATTTTATTTTATTTATTTATTTATTTATTTATTTATTTATTTATTTATTTATTTATTTTTTTAAATTTTTTTTTCAACGTTTTTATTTATTTTTGGGACAGAGAGAGACAGAGCATGAACGGGGGAGGGGCAGAGAGAGAGGGAGACACAGAATCGGAAACAGGCTCCAGGCTCCGAGCCATCCGCCCAGAGCCTGACGCAGGGCTCGAACTCACGGACCGCGAGATCGTGACCTGGCTGAAGTCGGACGCTTAACCGACTGCGCCACCCAGGCGCCCCAACTTCCTCCTTTATTTTAAAAAGTTCCCTTTGAGGTAAGTATAGACCTTGCTGTCTGTAGGTCTTTCGAGCAACACTACATAAACTGGTATTTAGTTGATTTAGCTATAGCAGTACGATTAATAGTGTAAAAATATTAACCTAAGGAACGTAGGGTGGGTTTGCCAAAATAGGAAGTGGAATTTTGTTTCCAAAGCATATTTAATTAATATGGATAACCTAGGGGCGCCTGGGTGGCTCAGGTGGTTGGGCGTCCAACTTTGGCTCAGGTCATGATCTCACTGTTTTGTGGGTTCCAGCCCCGAGTTGGGCTCTGTGCTAACAGCTCAGAGCCTGGAGCCTGCTTCAGATTCTGTGTCTCCCTCTCTCTCTGCTCCTCCCCCGCTCTCACTCTCTTTCCCTCCAAAAATAAATAAACATTAAAAAAATGTTTCAATTAAAAAATATGTATAACCTGAAGAATGTATTATCCATCCTATATTAAAAACAAGATAAAACACAGATTACCAGCTTTCCCATTCCATCCCCACTTACTATTAAACTTGATGACACACTCTTTTTGGACTAAATTACAGTTGTTATGGTATGTATTTACTGCAGGTTTGCCTAATCTCAATCTCAAATTGTACCTCTTTCGATTAAATTTTTCTAGGGATGCCTGGCTGGCTCAGTTAGTTGAGCATCTGACTTCCACTCAGGTCATGATCTTGTGATTCGTGGGTTTGAGCTCCACATTGGGCTCATTGCTGTCAGCACAGAGCCCACTTAAGATCCTCTGTCTCCCTCTCTCTCTGTCCCTCCCCTGCTCATGGTCTTTCTCTCAAAAATAAACATTAAAAAAAAGTTTAAATTCTAAAGCTGCATATATATATATATATATATATATATATATATATATATGTGTGAGTATACACACACACACACTCTCTCACACATATATACATATATGCATACATATGTGTGTGTGTGTATATATATATATGTGTGTGTGTGTGTATATATATATATGTTTAATTGAATGTTTAATTGAAATGTTTAATTGAAACATTTTTTTAATGTTTATTTATTTTTGGAGGGAAAGAGAGTGAGAGCGGGGGAGGAGCAGAGAGAGAGGGAGACACAGAATCTGAAGCAGGCTCCAGGCTCTGAGCTGTTAGCACAGAGCCCAACTCGGGGCTGGAACCCACAAAACAGTGAGATCATGACCTGAGCCAAAGTTGGACGCCCACACACACACACACACACACACACACGATTTACTTACCATTTATTCATCAGTGGACACTCAGGTTATTCCCCTATCTTGGCTATTGTAAATAGCTATTTGTTGTAAATACAACAAGCACAGAAGTACATATATCTTTTTAAATTAGTGTTTCTGTTTTCTTCAGGTAAATATACAGAGAGGAATTATTGGATTGTATGGTACTTCTTTTCTTGATGTTTATTTATTTTGAGAGAGAGAGAGTGGGGAGAAGGGGAAGAGAGAGAGGAAGAGAGAGAATCCCAAACAGGTTCTGCACTGTCAGCACAAAGCCTGACACAGGGCTAGATCCCCATGACTATGACCTGAGCTAAAATCAAGAGCCAGATGCTTAACTGACTGAGCCACCCAGGCACCTCTATGGTACTTCTATTGTTAGTGTTTTGAGGAACCTCCACACTGTTTTTCAGAGTGACTTTATCAATTTACATTCCCACCAACAGTATGCAAGAATTCCCCTTTCTCCACATCCTTGCTAACATTTGCTATTTCTTGTCTTTTTGATAGTAGCCATTCTAACAGGTAGGAAGTTGTATCTCATTGTGGTTTTGATTTGGATTTCTCTGATGATTAATAATGTTGAGCATCTTTTCATGTGTCTGTTAGCTATTTGCGTGTCTTCTTTGAAAAAATGTTATTCAGATATACTGCCCATTTTTAATAGGATCGTTTTTTGTTGTTTTTTGTTTTTTTGTGTTTTTTTGTATGTTTGGCTACTGAGTTGTGTGAGTTCTCTATATATTTTGGATATTATTAACTCTTCATCAGATATATGAAGCCCAAATATTTTCTCCCATTCAGTAAGTTGCCTTTTTATTTTGCAGATGGTTTCCTTTGCTGTGAAGATGCTTTTAGTTTGATGTTGTCTCACTTGTTTATTTTTGCTTTATTGCTCTTAACTTTTGGTGTCAGATTTAAAAAATCATTGGTAACATCTATGTCAAGGAACTTACTGCCTAGGTTTCCTTCTAGAAGATTTATGGTTTCAGGTCTTACATTAAAATCTTTAATCCAAGTTTAGATTTACAAAATACTTATAATAATAGTCCAGAGAGTTGCTAAATGGCCCATACCCAGTTGCCCCTCTTATTGACATCTTATATTACTATAGTACATTTGTTGCACCTAATTAATCAATATTGATACATTATTAACTAAACTACGGAATTAATTCAAAATTCATTAGTTTCTTCTCAATGTGCTTTTTCTATTCCAGAATCCTACCTAAGACAATTAGATAGTTTATTTTACATTAATCTGTTACTATTGCCAGACTCTTGGTTATTTTAATAAAACTCTGTCTTCAGTCAGAAGGCTGACTTCTAGGCATAAACAAATCAGTCTGGCTTTATGTAGATTATACTAGGACATGACAATCAAATCCTCTTTATGATTCTTTTGCTTTATGGTCAGGCTAAGTATCCAATAAATTTAGATATAAATAATTCCCTAGAAGACAACAAATTTGTTTAAAGGTATTAGGACATACATAAAGCTACTGAACATGAGCAACTAAGTCTGAAGTCAGAAAATATACCAGGAAAGCCACTTCTGTTGGCCTCTAATGCTCTTCTACTTTCTTTCGTCCTGTAATTGTTCAAAGGTCTTGGATAGATCTCTAACTGTAACTTCTGTTACTTTCAGATTTTTGGTGAATAATGTGAGATGATCATGAATATCATGTATCATGGTTTGAGTGCTAAAACTAACAATCAGAAAAATCTGAAAACTGTCTTGGCACAGTGAATCATGACTCATCTATAAGCCTGCATTCGTCAGTAGAGAGCTAGAAGTACTGGCCCTGAAACTCATGACATGTTAAACAGCCATTAGCAAAACAGATTTGCTGAGTTGTTCAATTAGTTTTTCAACACTGATCCAATACATCTGTGGTCATGTACCCAGAGCCTAGGAAAACATTTCCCTGAGGATGGATGTTTAGGGTTAATAGAAGATTTAAAAACTGAAAAAATGATAACAATAAAATAAATTTCCCCAGATTTTTCTTTCAACAGGCTTCAGATATTTAACTAATTTTGATTCTAACCATGTATTCTAGAATATAATAAACTTTGCCATGTGGGCATTAAAATGTTTGGTGATTCATAAGATTTATTCTATTAATTCACTCAAAGACATATTGAGCCCCTAGTATGGGCCAACCACTGTACTAAGTCTTGGGGATACAATGGATGAGATTGCCACAAAAGAAAGAAAAAGACAGTATCTACCCTTACAGAGCATGTTCTCTGGGGAGGGAGAGTCTTTGGTTAAATATACAGATGGATATAGCATTTATATGCCTAAGGAGAGAATCAAATTTTCAGAAGGGATTGGTGTCCTTCTTGATTTAAATCCAAGTAATTATGGTCATTCCCAGTATATGATAGGTTTTACCTAAAAATGCATTATGAATTCAATACTTTTATATACATTTCATTCTTTTTGTAGCCATATGTACTTTCAACATTTACAAAAACTTTCCTTGTGACATTGAGCTTCTTTATAATCTAATTACATTAAGTACTAAGTTTTCAAAGAATGCTTTGTAGTTATACTGTAGGGGAGTTTAATGAGCACGTCATTGTTTACCCCATAGACGATATTATATCCTGGTAGAATGTTTTTCTAAAATTCAGAATATGGTGAGAAAATATTAGGTGACAATACAGGTCATACACCAGATAAGTAGATAATTAGACTAGTTTAAAAATTATAACCAAACAAGCGAAATCTTGCATATCTGTGCTGGCTATGTGTACTTTGGCATGCTATGTAGATTCTTCCATTGTCAAAGAAAGTACTTTTAAAAGCACTGTAAGGCTGGATTAAAGTTGAGTACATTTTTGAATAGCATGGTTTTTTTTTTTTCACTGTATAAAATTCTGTTCATGGAAAAATGTGGCCAGTGGATTAATAGGTCAAATGTATAATTTTGGAAATAGTTGAGCCCATAATAACCTAATATGTGAGAATACAGTGATTTCAAAAATTTAGAGGTTTTATAATATTTGTAAAAATCTGTAGGTGTATTTAATACTGCTTCCTATCAACAGTTCTTAATTGTATCCCTCTTAAAAAATTGTATACTCTCAATCTGTAAAAGGACAAATTCCATTTTTTTTGATAAACTTCATTTTGAATAAGTTGAAATGATATAAATGAGAAAATTAGATATATTAGTAGCACATTTAAAATACCAAATCTCAGAATTTAGTGGTCTCAAATACTCAGAATTTAATATTAAAAGAAAAATAAAAAGCCTGATAAATAACTCAAGGGTTAATACAGATGCAAACTAAAGTTCTTATTTCTTGCCATACCCAACATTACATTAAGCTACTTGCATATTAAGTATATATCCCAGACCTCAGGAGTTTAAGCACTCTAATACTGTTTGTAAATAATTTATTTTATTTTTTTAAGTGCTTATTTATTTTTGAGAGAGAGAAACAGAGTGTGAACAGTGGAGGGTCGGAGAGAGAGAGATACAGAATCTGAAGCAAGCTTTAGGCTCCGAACTGTCAGCATAGAGCCCAATGTGGGGCTTGAAGTCATGAACCTTGAGATCATGACCTGAGCCGAAGTTGGATGCTCAACCAACTTAGCCACCCAGGTGCCCCCATAAATAATTTAAAACCTTAGTTTGAAAACAACCAATCAGCATATGATCACAGAAATCATGTACTTTAAATAATGGAACTCTTACTCTCAAAAACAAGAAATTTTAACAGGCTGGTGTCTTGGCATTGTCCCTTGAGTTTTACGGAATCAGTAATCTGCCTTGCAAGGTAAATTGAGCAGTGAGTGTGGGGAATAATAAGACATTCAGAATAAATATGAATAAACCTAAGAAACACCACACTGCACAAGTACATCATCTGAATGCATTACTCTGAGATCATCTTTTTCCTAAATTCCCTCAAGACTACTCACAACAGACTTTTTTCCTTCATTATCGTGATCTCGATCACCACCCCAGATGACTGACTTCATCTCTACTGTGTCCACTTTTCATTCTCTTTGGCCAGTCCTGTTTCCAACACCCCTTGCAGGCCAGCTATCTATCTTTTTCCACTGTGTGCTTGGGTGGTATGAGTTGGCTTAAGCTGGAGGGCAATCTCTTTTTTTTTTTTTTTTCAACGTTTATTTATTTTTGGGACAGAGAGAGACAGAGCATGAACGGGGGAGGAGCAGAGAGAGAGGGAGACACAGAATCGGAAACAGGCTCCAGGCTCTGAGCCATCAGCCCAGAGCCCGACGCGGGGCTCAAACTCCCGGACCGCGAGATCGTGACCTGGCTGAAGTCGGACGCTTAACCGACTGCGCCACCCAGGCGCCCCAAGGGCAATCTCTTATTAAGGTTGCTGCAAACGTTCTTTCGACTCATTATGTTAAATGAAAGGTGGACCTTTCTCACCCACACATCCTACATTCCTTGAAAATCGAACCAAGTGGAACTTATTCTTTTTTTTCTACTTCTTGCTTGCCAAGTCCTAGAGAAAAGGTCAAATCAACACCGGCCTTCTTCTATCAGTTATTCTCAGACCACTGCCATTTCTTCAGTTAAGAAACAATGCTTACAAATGCCAATCTCCTTCCACTAATCGTGTGCTTGCTCTGTGAAATGCAGCTACAGCTAGTGGAGGAACCATGTGAATGTACTCCAGTACGGCCTCACAGAGCTAGACAGGTATTCTGGGCACTTGTCATTCTCTCTGTCTCTCTCTTTGGAAGTCCTCTTTCTGCTGGTGCTGCAGAGCACGTGTCCCTTCTCATTGTGGGCAGATGGTATAACTTTCTAGTTCATTCAGAGGCTTTCTGCAACCCTCCTTTTTCCACAGTCACCAAATCCACTACCTCTCTTTTGCTCCCATGTTTCATTACCTTTCTACAGGAGCTAAAATTTTCCAGCATCCTAGTGCTCTGTAATGTCTTATTCAGTCCCAACTCACTAACTCGATAATGTTTTCTGAGACCTAGCATGTGGCTGACCCTGTCCAGGTGCTGTGGACAAACAGTAAACAAAACAGACCAAATTTTGTCTTTAGTGAGGAGATGTCATGACATAAGTTATATAGTATATTGGAAAGTGATAAAGACTATGTAGAAAAGTAAAGCAAGGAAAGGGATAGAGAGTGTGGGGCAAATAGGTTTGCAGTCACAATTTTCTTAAGGTTAAGTAAACATCAAGAAGGAGCTATTTAAGCAAATATTTAAAAGAAGTGAGGGGGTGAACCATATGGAAATGTGGGGAAAGGGCCCTCCAAGGAGGGCACAAGCTAGTGTAAAATCCTGAGAACATAAAGGCAAGTGTGGCTGATACAGAGTGAGCTGGGGAGAGGGAAGCATGACATGAGGTCAGAAAAATAAAAAGAGTGATACAGATAAATTATTAGAGGTCCTGGCTACACAGACGGGGCTCGCCTGTGTGAGGAGACAATTCAGTTTTGTTCTGAATGATAAACAGAGCATACTGGAAAGAGAGAAGAGCATGTGCAATGTGTCAACATGTCCTATTTGGGAGATTGCAAATAGTTTTAGGTAACTGGAGCAGGGGCCCTTGTGAGGATGAGAAGATGAGATGGGAAAGGAAGGAAGGAGCCAGACCATAAAGGGATATGAGCACAGGGTAAGACAGTTGAATTTCAGTCTACAGCCAACAAGGAGTCATCAAAGGCCTGAGGTAAGGAGAGTAGCATCCATGACATGGAGAAAGAAACGTGAACCAGATGCCAAGGCTCTACTATGGGCAAAAAATTTCCTGACCACTTAGATTACCTTAGCACCCTTCTCCAGCCTTCTTACCATATCCTCCAATCATCACACACACTCAGACAATTTGCTCCAGTCACGTTGCATATCTTTCTTGTTCAGTGGGTTCCCTCTAACTTTTTTTGCATTGGTTATGAAGCTATCGTCTCTCATAGTCTTCCATGTTCAGTTTTGTGATTCTGGGGTTGGGACTCAGCAAACCACAGTTTTGCTTCACCAGCTGTTTCCTATTAGGTTCTGCAAATGAAGGGAGCTTGGAAGGCTAGAGGAAGAAGGGAAATACTCCCTCCGTTTTGTTTGCTATTCCCATTTGTGTCACCTGAGGAATGGCTCTTCCTCCCCCCCTCTGGCAGCAGCAGTTGGTTCACTCATTGTTTATATAATTATTTTGTAACCTAAATAGCCATATAGGAGGTACTAGCACCCTCCTGGTGCTGGGCTTCTCAGAGGTGTGAATTCAGCTCCTTGGGGTTCCTTTTCAGAATATCTGAGGTGCCAGCATCAACAGGACAGCACTTCTCTTTAGAAGCTGTGGGTCTCAACCCCTTCTGAAGCCTGCTCCAAGCTTCTAGAGTCTGAGACCAGTTGTTCCTTTTTGTTCCATTAGCCCTACAGACGAAGGCTGACCCTTGAAGTTACTATCTGCTAACTCAGTTTTGTTTGTTCATTTGTTGCCTTTGTAATTCTCCTCTATTAAATTTTCCCCATTAAAATAGGTGGCACAAAAAGCTGTTTTCTTGGTTAGATTCTGATAGGTTTCTTATTTTCCTTCTCACTTCAAACATTCAGCTGAAAACACTTTACGGGCCTTTGTTCCTATTGAAACTTCAAGAGATTCTTCTGTTTTATGTGTGTGTGTGTGTGTGTGTGTGTGTGTGTATTTTTTTTTTTTTACTTAAAAATTCACTTCAGCGGTGCCTAGGTGGCTCAGTCGGTTAAGCATCCAACTTCAGTTCAGATCATGATCTCATAGCTTGTGAGTTAGAGCCCCGCATCGGGCTCTGTGCTAACATCTCAGAGCCGGGAGTCTGCTTCTGATTCTGTGTCTCTCTCTTTCTGCCCCTCTCCTGCTCATGCTCTGTCTCTCTTTCTCAAAAATAAATAAACATTAAAAAAAACCTCACTTCAAAATGACTAAACAAGAATCTGAGAGCCTCCAATGTTCAAGACCTTATACAAGACACCATTAGGGGTACATAATACCAATGGTGGAGCAGTGGTGTTCTCTTGATAGATGACAGAGAGACAGAGAGAATGACTGAAAGATACAACAATATATACATAGATAACAATATATACAACAATATATACATAGATGTATAACAATGTGTACATAGATATCTAGATAAACAATAACAGAAGACCTCCAATATTGTATTATACTTTATCAACCAAATAACAACAACAACAACAACAACAAAACACTTACATTGTCTCAATACTTGGTAAATTTTAATGAATGTCATTATTCTTGGCATGTTTGTCTTATTTTAATTTGAGACTGAAATAATCTAATTTTTTACTTATTTTACATGGATAGTTAGGTTCCCTCACATATACACTGGAATAGCAAGAATTTAATATTAAAATGGTTCAATTATAACCACTATACTCATGCAAATGTGGTTTTAGAATGCACAACTCTCTCTACCTCTTCCCTGAATGCCTTCACTTCTTG
This sequence comes from Lynx rufus, assembly GCF_022079265.1. Taxonomy (NCBI): domain Eukaryota; kingdom Metazoa; phylum Chordata; class Mammalia; order Carnivora; family Felidae; genus Lynx; species Lynx rufus. Next base: position 26,660,321 of record NW_025814826.1, on the reverse strand, counting down.
ACTAGGCTGTGCAGGGGGCAAGGGGAGGAGGTAAGAGAAGGAGAGTTGGTAGGGGATTGTTAATTTGTGTATAGAAAGTAGCAGCAGCTTAAAAATTGGATGAGAAAAATTTGCCGGCCCAGAAGGTGAAAAGAGAGAAGGTTAAAATGGAGGAGTCAGCAACATTGTAAAGGAACACTGGCTCTAGTTAGAAGCCTGGAAAATCAAATAGTAGTTTAAAGGCAGTTGGTACATTGGGCCTCTTAAGAAGTAGAGAAGACACATTTCATATCCTTTGTTTGAGATGAATGAAATCTCAAGCTGCTAAATTTCAATGAACTGAAAGATACATTATTTGTGGAATATATTTAAGAATTCCTAAGAGTGCTAGATCAACAGGAACTGGCATAGTTTATTATATTTCAGCTGACAGAGTGAAGAATAAAGACAATTCTGTGCAAGGGTCACATGAAAAAGGAAGTCAAGTGTAAAAGAAATCGGATCTTACTTTTTTCCTGATCTCTAGCCAAACATTCAGTTAAGAGGTGAACTTTTCTTCCAGCAAAGAAATGTCGCTTGCCAAGAATGTGGAGGTAAGCTATCTTATTCCAGGCCAAGCTGGGAATGAATTATGAAAGCGAAACTTATATCTTTTGGGAAACCAGATCAACTAAAGATCTGATGCAAAATGTTAAAAGGAATTGAATTCAGGAAGATCTGGATTCTAACTTAATCTCAGAGGGAATTCAAGGATTTTGTGGTTTCCTCCTCCCCCCCCCCCCCACCTCTGGAATCAAATTTTACAGTTCTTACCTTTGTAGAAAAAACATATAATGTTTTCTGAACTTTGTGTATGTTTCGTAGGGCCTTTAAATTGCTAGTTCATTTAAATAGCAGAAGATGGTACATTTAATTTATGACACTTCTGTGTATCATGTGGGGCAATGTTGTTCTCTGAATGTTTCTGGAGCATCACCTAATTCCTCTGGCCTTCCAAACAACATGTCTTTGAAGGAAAAATTATCAATGATTAAAATCAAGCATGATGGTGCTATGTTTTGATAGTAAAAAATACTTGAATAATATGATATATTCATAATTTGCATGCCTACTTATTATTTATATTCAAAGCAGAGAATAAATCACTGGCATTTGGCACTTGTTTATAATATACATGCATTTGTAAGTGGCCACTATTGGATGCTCTTGAAGCAAGTAAAGCACTTCTGGTAAGAGAATAGTATAAGCTAATGTAGGCAATGTATTTGTAAAATATTTTAAAAAGCATGAAGAATTATACAGCATGATGTATAGAAATAAAGAATGTAGGGTGTTGTTTGACTAATACAATGTGTGGTAAGTAATTACTCCCTTTCCCTATTTTGCGAGGTGAGGATGTTACATCTGTTCACTGTTAGACTATGTTTTATGAAATTATTGTCTGGATTGAAGTTTCAGTAAGAAAGTATGAGCATTTCCTTATAAGCCAATCTTCATTACTATGAGTTTTAGATTACTTTCCAGGGTACAAGGTTTGCATCTATGTGGCAAGAGACAGGAACCCTGTGGTGTGCTTATCTCAGGACCATGTGTTAATCAGCAATGTCTAAGTGCTTTCTGTGGAAAGTAATGCAAATACAGATGAAATGCCAGTAGAACCATTTCTTGATTTCAAGAATATTTTGCTGTAGTAGTACTTTGTTTAAAAACATTCCACTGTTTAAAAACCACAAGGGCATACCAAGAGTCCTGTAAGTAAAAATAAAATTTGGATCATTTTACCAGTTTTCCTCCACTGGGTGTTTTGGAAGTTTATGTTGCTTTTTCTGGTTAGAGTGTTCATGCTATTTGAGGTTAAGAGTTTGAATAGGAAGGTACCAAGGCACTGATTCTCCTGCTAAGTGAGATGATGACAGAGATAGGAACCATTCAGCAATATTTAGTTAAAAAATACTAAACATAATAGATAGTGGTTGATTGGGGCGCCTGGGTGGCTCAGTCAGTTGAGCTGCCAACTCTTGATTTTGGCTCAGGTTATGATCTCTCATGGTTTGTGAGATGGAGCCCCACATTGGACTCTGTGCTGAGAGCCCGGATCCTGCTTTGGATTCTTTCTTTCTCCCCTCTTACCCTCCCCTGCTCACGTGCATGCTCTCATTCTCTCAAAATAAATAAATAAACTTTAAAAATAAGTAAATAAATAAATAATAAAAAAACCATAGTGGTAGAAATAAATTGAGAATTAAATATATTACAGTCAATAGCTAGTATGTAGGGATGTACTCTAATAAAAACAGAAGAGTGATTAGTGGCACTAAAAAGGAGCCAATCGACTAGTATAGGAATTCCAATACCAACAAAGTAAGCTTGTATTTCCTGAGAGAAACAGGAAAAGGGTGACAATTAAGAAGTGAAAACTGGTAGACAGCATCTAATAATTCTTATCTACTGATATTCACGTCCTTATGTAATCCCCTCCCCTTGAGTCACTTTCTGCTAATGGACAGAATACCACAATGGTGACTGAATGTCACTTCTGAGATTACATTGCAAAATGACACTGGCTTCCACCTTGGTCAGTCTCTCTAGATCTCTCACTTGCTTTCTCTCATGAAGTAAGCTGCCACAGTGGGAGGGGACCTATGCGGAGGCAAAGAACTGAGGGCAGCCTCCATACAGAAGACATATGAATAGACACTTTTCCAAAGAAGACATCAAGATGGCCAACAGACACATGAAAAGATGCTCAACATCACTCATCACCAGGGAAATACAAATCAAAACCACACTGAGATAACACCTCACATTGGTCAGTGTGGCTAAAATTAACAACTCAAGAAACAACAGATGCTGGTGAGGATGTGGAGAAACAGGAACCCTCTTGCACTGTTGGTGGGAATGCAAACTGGTCCAGCCACTCTGGAAAACAGTGTGGAGGTTCCTCAAATAATTAAAAACAGAACTACCCTACGACCCAGCAATAGCACTACTAGGAATTTATCCAAAGGATACAGGAGTGATGATTCATAAACATGTATCCCAATGTTTATAGCAGTGCTTTCAACAATAGCCAAATTATGGAAAGAGCCTAAATGTTCATCAACTGATGAATGGATAAAGAAGACATAGTTTGTATATACAATGAAACACTACTTGGCAATGAAAAAGAATGAAATCCTGCCATTTGCAGCAACGTGGATGGAACTGGAAGGTATTATGCTAAGTGAAGTAAGTCAGTCATAGAAAGACAGATATCATGTTTTCACTCATATGTGGAACTTCAGAAACTTAACAGAAGACCATGGGGGAAGGCAAGGGGAAAAGTAGTTACAAACAGAGAGGGAAGGAAGCAAACCATAAGAGACTCTTAAATACCAAGAACAAACTGAGGGTTGTTGGGGGCAGGGGAAGAGGGGAAATGGGTGATGGGCATTGAGGAGGGCACTTGTTGGGATGAGCGCTTGTATGGAAGCGATGAATCATGGGAATCTACCCCAAAACCAAGAGCACACTGTATAAACTGTATGTTAGCTAATTTGACAATAAATTATATTAAAAAATAAATAAAAATAAAAATAGGTATTAAAAAAAGAAAAACAGAACAAAACAAAAGCCAGTAAGAATGTTAGGGCCTCAGTCAACAGTCCATGGTGGACCGAATCTTGCCAACAACCACACGAGTGAGTCTGCAAGTGATTCTCTTCCCGATCAAGCCTTGAGATAACTGCGGCCCTGCCTGACACCTTGATTACAGCTTAGAGGGAGACACTGACACACAGACATCCTCCAAATTATGCCCAGAGTTCCTGAGGCAAAGAACATATGAGATAATAACTGTTAGTTGTTTTCAGCTGCAAAGTCTTGGAGTAATTTGTCACACAATCACAATTAACTACAACAACAAGGGCCCTGAAAGAGCAGAAAATTTCAGATAAATAGACCTAAGTAGAAGAAGGGAAATTAAAATGTATTCTTAACAGAAGGAATAGCATAAGAAATGCAGAGAGGTAGGGAATTTCATGGTGTTTTTGAGGAAAAGCACTTATGTAAATTTTCTGGAGCACACTGTGCTTGGAGGTGGCATGGAGGTGAGAATTCAGAACAGTACTTTGAAGTTCTCAACATCACAGATAGTCTGGAAAGTCAAGTTTAAGATTTATATTTTATTTAGTTAAATCAGGTACATGAAGGGAGCCAAGCAGTACTTTAGGAAGTTTTGCTGAGAGTAATGTAGAAGATGAATGAAAAGGGAAAGACATAAAATGTACTACTGCAAGACCATATAAAAGTACAGAAGAGAAAGAATGAGCAAAGGTGACAGAATAAAGATGTGAGAGACTAAGGTAAAGAAAAGTGACAGAATTTTTTTCTTTTATCAACTGACTTTATGTGGGAGTCTTGAAGAGAGAGATAAGACACTTGCAAGGATTCAATCTTGGGATACTGGAAAAACAGCGAAACAACTTTAGAAATACTGAATTCAAGAGGAGATGTATGAAAAGACAAGGATTGATTTTTGACCTTTCAAGGCAAGATATCAACAAAACATTGTGGTGACAAATCAAAGCTACTGGCGAACATTTTAGGATAAAATTTGTATATGAGTTATACTTAAAGATGTGTGAAATGATCAAAGTCAGAGTCTCAAAAGAACTTTGAGAATGGGAAAGGCCCACATTTAAACATGAATGAAAAAGTATAAAAGAGCCAGAGAAAACAGTGCATTAGCAGAAGAAAGTGGTTGGTATCAATGTAGATGCAGATAAGTCCTTATACAAATAGGAGATCATAACCCAGTGTTTTAGGCCAAAAACTGTGTAATCAAACTTACTTCTTAGCCATTCAAAAAGAAATTTCAGAAAAGCTGCCATTTAATCCCTACATTTTAATATGGAATTTCCATGTGTGCTACAGTTAATTTTTATTGTACTTTCCAAAACAAACCAATTATAAGTGGACCTAAGTAACTGAACTAAGCTACTTGTTACATGGCATTTTTGAAAAGGAAGTATCTTTGCAAGACAATTACTGAGATTTTAGGTCCTTATTTGTGGCAAATAGATAAAAGTGTCAGCTGTGGACTGGAAAACTAAGAAGTCAGGAATTCCATCTTTATTAAATGAGGTCGTTATCTTTTATAGGTAATTCTACCCAAGTGGTAAACATCTGAGCTTTATAATGATCAACATTAAATTTAGAAGCAGAGCATTGGACAACTTCCAGCAAGTTGGGAAATTGGGAAGGGCAGGCAGCACACTTTGGACTACTTTTGTTCAATTAGGAAATTTTCCTTTTCTATTCTTACTCTGTCTCTTTTACAGATTGGTAAAAATTGCTGTAAAGGAATAATTTTACGTAGTGACAAGATCATTGATATTTAGTCTTGCTGTTGCCATCTACTCTACATTTTTGAAAAAGTTAAGAGTGATGATAGGAAAAAAACCCCTAGAAGCTTCCCTCCCTCTCCCTCTCTCTCTCTGTCTCTCTCTGACTCATAAGTAATCACCTTTCTCCATCTGAAACAAATTAACTCCTGGGGAGGAGATGTTCCAAGAGCTTTCACATAGTCGTTTCCAAGGAAACAGCTTCTTTTGTCCACAAGCGTCCTGCAGTTCAGACAGTAGATTGCTTTGTATCACCAGACAAGAGTCCATAGAAGCCAGCTAGTTCACATATACCTTAGAGTGTTAAAATCAAACTAATGATCCCACTGTAATCAGTACTGGATTACCATTTTAAAAAGTCTCAATCTACTATAAGGGGTTGTGGAAAATGCTAAGGGTGGAGTTTCAAAATACAGTTTACTATGTTGGGTATAATCATAAAATGGCTTCATAAGAGGAACCTCCTCATTTTTTGTGGAATATAACATCCTTCAGTCTTGTGGAGCCCTCTACTGGAAAGCTCTGTGTATCAAACTCAGAGAAAGGTATTTTGCTTTTTAAAATCCATCTAAGTGTGAATTATTATATTGGTAAATATCATTTAACTTTTTCTTAGGAATTTATCTGTATTTCAACAGTTCGTAGGTACTTTGTCTAAAGAGTTGCTCTTAACTTTCTTGTTATCGTTTTCTGTTTGGAGAAAACAGTGTTGTTGAAGACACTTGATCTATATTCTTTTATGTTGACAGAAATCATCATCTTAAAAACCTTGTATCAATATATTTGAAATATATGAAAATTATAGAATAGGAAAATATAATAGTATCTCTAAGGTGACATGATGAAACTTTAAGCATTGTAAAATGAGAACTGTATTCAGTTAGGCAAGAGAGATTACAATTCTAACCATGCAAAGAACAGTACAAGGAAAAGTTCAAAATTCAGCATAAAGTCAAACAAAGAGTAATTTTCTGAGTGTGAAAATTTAGAAAATATAATATTTTATTTTAGAAAATGTATCACCAGAGGGGTGCCTGGGTGGCTCAGTCGGTTCAGCGACCAACTTCGGCTCAGGTCATGATCTTGTGGTTCATGAGTTTGAGCCCCGTGTCTGCTCACTGCTCTCAGCGCAGCGCCCACTCTGGATCCTCGGTCTCCCTCTCTCTTTGCCCCTCCCCTGCTCACTTTCCCTCCCCCCCTTTCTCTTTATCTGAAAAAAAAATATTAAAAAAAAAAGAAAATGTATCACCAGAGATAGGTTACCATAGGTTACTCCATATTAGTGATATAATTCAAAATTAACTGTAATGACATTTGATAGAAATAAAAATATTATATTTAAATCACATTTATGTAAGAATACAGGGATGTGAATTAGAGTTTTATACTTCATGGTTTCTGACTTTTTCCAGTGTAAATTAACCTAAGTGCCTACTAGAAGAGTTGTAGAATACAGGAAGCATTTTGTAAATGTTGCATCATACTCAGGATGGATATTCTAGTGACTCTGAGACAGTGCTGTCTATATGAGTACAAGCAGAGTCTGTCCCTGTAGCAGCAATGACAGGGTCTAGCCCTCTAGGTTTAGTGAGAAATATTCAAGTAGGGTGTTCATATTATTCGAAGTCCAAACAAGGAAGCTTTGGGGAGTAAAAGGTAATTGATTATTCCACGGTAATAGCACAGATAAAAACTGACTTGGGCTGACAGCTATACTCACACAAACTACAACTCCAAATATGTCTGTTGCATGAAGGCTTAGTCAGTTGGGGCTGAAACAAAAGATAATATTGGAAATAATGACTATTCTAGGTTTTACAGTACTTTTCCCTTTTCCGCTCTAAATGGTTTATATTTAAGCCACATATCTAGGGGCTCCATATTTTGAAATATGGCTATACAAAGGGCTATAATAATTATGCTTACTGTTATGTAGCACTGATGATTACCTAAAGTATGAACTAATATTAAGAGGATAGTATATATTAAGAACATTGCTTTGAAGTCAAAGTGGATCCCACTCCATGATTTAATGTTTGGCATTTAAGCATAATTTTCTCCATGTATAAAGTAGATATACTGTAATACTCATGTTTAAAAATTGTGATGAGGGTTTAATGAGATAATAAATATAAAAAACAATAAAATGCTGGATATATCACAAGTGATCCAAATGTGAAAGATACTATTATATATTACCAGGAGCAACATTTATTTACTTAGTGCTTTTGATTTTTCTAATAATTTTCATATGTATGTTTTGATACTTTCCCTTATGACTCTGATATTTGTAATTTTTTTTTTTGTATTTTATGAGTGAGGGCACTAATATTCACAGAGATTATGTGATTTAACCAATCTAGGGTCACCTCATGAAATGTAAAAACCTCTGGCAGCTATTTAAGGAAAGGAAGAGTAGGAAAGGTAAGTCAACTAATTTAGTTAGATGCACAATTAGACTGGAGCTCTTTTAAAGGTGTTTCAATATGTGAACTCATCTTTGGAGAAAGGATTGGAGACTCTGAAAAGAGGGTAATGTTTCCTTAACCAACTAATTGTTCCACTTACATACTTGGACTAGAATTAGGGTTCCCTACCCCTTACTTTCTGAGGTATGTGAGTTTTTCTCACCAAAGGTTTCTACGAAACCCTGAGAAAACTCTGCAGCCTGCAGGTTTTGAGGTGCAGTCATTGTACCTGTTACACGGCACTTACGTTCTCAGGGAATGTGATTACCATATGAAGCTTCCTTGCCTGGCACTGCTGTAATCTTGTACAACTAGCCAAAATGCAAGTCCTTCTGTCTTCACCTTACTTCCATAGCTGAGTTCCTAAATTTGTCCTCCTCTCTCAACTAGCCTGCATCTTTCCATCATTATAGCATAGCGGTTAAGAGGATGTTCAGGTATCAGACTTTCTGGCTTGAATCATTTGGTTTTTGCCTGTTACTGTCTTCACAAGTTTGGGCAAGCTGTTAACCCTTTGATGTCTCTGTTCTCTTCTCTGTAAAATAGGCAAAACAGTATATATTGCATGGGTTCTTGTGATGATTAAAAATGAGATAACATTACATTTAAGATTCTTGGAAGTGTCTAGGTAATAGGAAGTATCTAAAATATTAATTTTCATTATTATTGATACTCTTTCCACCTCTTAACAATTTCCTGATATGATCCCATTCCACTGAGCCAGATATAATTCAATTTCATGACAAAGAAACCAACTATTCTAAGCTACTGACTTTTGTTAAAGTCAAAATCCGATCATGTGAGAATTTCTGCTTCCTCTGTTATATCTTTAAATGGGGATTGCTTATTATCCAAAATTCTATACTTTGCAGGCTAGAAGGAAAGAGTGTTAGGATTCTACCTCTTTTCTCCAAAGACAGTATCCTACCACACTCAAATAAAAATTTCTTCTTTAGGTTTATGGTGTTATGCTATTCTACCTTCCACCTCAATGCTGGTATCTAAGGCTTCATGGTCAGACTTTATTTGCTGCACCTGGCTCAAGTCTTTTTACACCCCTAAATTACACTATCGTCCAAGATGGTTTCAATATCTATGCTCATCTATCCAGTAACCTTGTATCACAATTTACTGCCTTTCTTAACGTCAATCACCTGCACCTCAACTTTACTGCAGCCAACTATACCCATGGTCGTAACTTGGAACTAGTCATTGCTAAGAATTACCCAACATTCCAAATACAAACTCTACCACAACTTCCACCAAGCTGTTTCACATTTTTATGCTTACACATCATTTACTAAGTTCATGATTTCCTTTCTTCTCCTTCCCCCCTTTCTTCTCCATTCTCTCTCTCCCCCTCTCTCTCGGACTCTCAGTCCCCTAAAACCTCATTACTTACACCACTAAGCCACCCATATCTCACTGCCTTGTCTATTATTTCTTCTAAGTAAACTTAAAATTCTACAATACCCCCTAAAAACTTTCTAACCCAGGATTAGTCCATTCATTCAGCTTCTTCTTACACCCTGTCTGCCAAGAATTTCTATACACACATAATTTGAATTGGCACCATCATAGATTCATGGTCTTTAGTCTCAGCTGGAAACCCAATGTGTCTTACTGAAATTTCATAGGCTGCAATAGAAATCCAGCTCCTATTTCTCAAAAGAGCCACTTTTAACCTTTTTTACTCTGATTAAAATTATTTTATATAACATTGCCATAATCACACTAAGTAAACTCTGCCTCCCAACTCAATAAATAAAGGCCATCTGACAGGAATTCTTTCAATTCTTGTCCTTCCCTCACTAACAAACTTGCCTACATGGTAAATAATAAATGATCTGAGTCAGGGACGGGGGTTTTAGATGCAGACTCAGAATTTTCAGAGATGGGTTCTTTGCTGCTGAAGGGTTCTTCTTTGTTCAAAAACACAACTCTGTTTCCCTGACCACAGATGACTGTGTCAGCCCATAACTCAAGCTGGGTCAATTAGATTATCTTTTCTGGGAATTTGAAATTTGGTTTCAGAGATCATAGGCAGTTTTGGATGATGCTTTGAACTGCCATATGTACACTCAGGAGCCATGTGCACATGGAAAGGCAGAGAGAAAGTGATATTGAAGCAGGGGTACCAAAGGAAGCTGAGATGAGGGAACTACAGCCCCGAAGAGACTGATTTTGGATCTTAATGAGACCCTGGTTCCTCTTTCCAGTCCCTGGTGATTTGTGTCTTCTGCTTGGAGATCCTAGCAAATACCTCTGAAGCTTATATTACCCCCACTCCCTTTGTTTACACTAGTTTGAATGGGTTGTAGTTACTTGCAACCAAAAAAATTTCTACTGAGGCAAGTAGTCACATCCATTCATTCTCTTTCTCTCCAATTTCATACAATAGTTTTTCTTCTATCATGGGTGAGTCCTTCTATATGTGCTCTGGATCCACTCTTCTCTTATGCCGTTAGTTATCAACACTCTCTCCTCTATGTCTTCAGCCTTACCTTCTATCTCTTTTCACTCAGAATATAAACACCCTTCACCACTCTAACCTTGAAAACAACATTATCTTCCTTGAACTCTTGCTTCTCTCAAACACTGCCACATTGTCACAATGACACTCAGCAGAAAACCTTTTATCCTCTACTACCAAACTTCTGGGAAAAGCAGTTTAATCTCACAGTTTCTAATTATTCACCTTCACTGGCAATTTGCTTTCTGCTCTCAATGCTCTTTGCTGACAAGTTTCAGTTCTTTATTTTTTTCTGATATATTAGAGCATTTGACATAGGTTAACTCCCCTTCTCTTTTAAAACCAGCTCTTTCCATGGGGCGCCTGGGTGGCGCAGTCGGTTGGGCGTCCGACTTCAGCCAGGTCACGATCTCGCGGTCCGTGAGTTCGAGCCCCGCGTCGGGCTCTGGGCTGATGGCTCGGAGCCTGGAGCCTGTTTCCGATTCTGTGTCTCCCTCTCTCTCTGCCCCTCCCCCGTTCATGCTCTGTCTCTCTCTGTCCCAAAAATAAAAATAAACGTTGAAAAAAAAGAAAAAAAAATAAAAAAAAAATAAATAAAACCAGCTCTTTCCTGGTCTCTGACATATTATAGTCTATAGTATAAACATTCTTCTTTGTGAAACTGATCCCTACTAATTTTAATGACACAGAATTGTAAATGTATCACTCAGATCTCTCTTCTGAATTCCATTCACAGGGATCCATCTTGCCCATGTCTAAGGGTGGTAGTATCTATGTCACTCCTGTGCTGGAACTATATGATCTTTTCTCATTAACGTCATGCTAAAACTCAAACAGCTAAGATGTTAGGCATGACTCTTCTTGCTCTTTCCCATCTTTCCATTGCTCCTTCAATCCATACCTTTGCTCTGTGCTGAATTTCTCATACTTCCCAAACCAGTTAGGTACTCTCACACTCACATACTCTGCCCATGGTCTTGTCTTTTGGTAATGCTCTCTCCCAAATTTATTGCCTGGGCCATTTCTACTTACTCCTGAAATCTCTTAACAAACATCACTTCTTCCCAGGAAAGAATATATATTTTTAAAATTTAATTTATGTATTTAAATTCAAGTTAGTTAACATACAGTGTAGTATTGGTTTCAGGAGTAGAACCTAGTGATTCATCACTTACATATAACACCCTGTGCTCATGCAAACAAGTGCCTCCCTGATGCCCATCATCCATTTAGCCCAGGCCCCTTCACACTCCCCATTCAGCAACTCTCAGCTTGTTGTCTGTACTAAAGAGTCTCTAATGGTTTGCCCCCCTCTCTGTTTCTATCTTATTTTTTCTTCCCTTCCCCTATGTTCATCTGTTGTGGTTCTTAAATTCCACATATGAGTAAAATCATTAAGTATTTGTCTTTCTCTGACTGACTTCTTTTGCTTAGCATAATACACTCTAGTTCCATCCACATTGTTGTAAATGGCAAGATTTCATCTTCCATAAAGAAGATGTGGTATCATATCTTTTATTTATCTTTTTTATTTTTTTCATATTTTTCCTTTAAATCTGTCTTCATATTTAAATTGGCTTTTTTTTAAAATATGAAATTTATTGTCAAATTGGTTTCCATACAACACCCAGTGCTCATCCCAAAAGGTACCCTCCTCAATACCCAATCACCCACCCTCCCCTCCCTCCCACCCCCCATCAATGCTCAGTTTGTGCTCAGTTTTTAAGAGTCTCTTATGCTTTGGCTTCTTTATTCACTTGTCAGTTGATGGACATTTTGGCTCTTTCCATAGTTTCGCTATTGTTGACAGCACTGCTATAAACATTGGGTGCATGTGCCCTTTTGAGTTAGCATATTTTCCTTTAGATAAATACCAGGTAGTGCAATTGGTGGATCCTAGGGTAGCTCTATTTTTGAATTTTGAGGAACCTCCATACTGTTTTCCTGAGTGGCTGCACCAGCTTGCACTCCTACCAGTGTGCAAGTGGGTTCCCCTTTTTCCACATCCTCGCCAACATCTGATGTTTCCTGGGTTGTTAATTTTAGCCATTCTGACAGGTGTGAGGTGGTATCTCATTGTAGTTTTGATTTGTATTTCTCTGATGATGGGTGATGTTGAGCATCTTTTCATGTGTGTATTAACCACCTGGATGTCTTCTTTGGAAAAGCTTCTATGCATGTCTTCTGCCTATTTCTTCACTGGGTTATTTGTTTTTGGCTGTTGAGTTTGTTATATTCTTTATAGATTTTGGATACTAACAATATGTCATTTGCAAATATCTTCTCCAATTCCATCAGCTGTCTTTTAGTTTTGTTGATTGTTTCCTTCCTGTTCAGAAGCTTTTTATCTTGATGAGGTCCCAACAGTTCATTTTTGCTTTTATTTCTCTTGCCTCTGGAGGCATGTCTAGTAAGAAGTACTGTGGCCAAGGTCAAAGAGTTTTCTGCCTGTTTTATCCCTAAGATTTTGATGGCTTCCTGTCTCATATTTAGGTTTTTCATCCATTTTGAATTTATTTTTGTGTATGGTGTAAGAATGTGGTCCAGGTTCATTCTTCTGCATGTTGCTGTCCAGTTTTCCCAGCACCATTTGCTGAAAAGACTGTTTTTCCCCCCATTTGATACTCTTTCCCGCTTTGTCAAGATTAGTTGGCCATACACGTGTGGGTCTGTTTATGGGGTCTCTATTCTATTCCATTGCTCTATGAGTCTGTTTTTGTGCCAGTACCATACTGTCTTGATGATTACAGCTTTGTAATATAGCTTGAAGTATGGAATTGTGATGCCTCCAGCTTTGGTTTTCTTTTTCAACATAACTTTGGCTGTTGTGGTTCCATACAAATTTTAGAATTGTTTGTTCCAGCTCTGTGAAGAATGCTGGCATTATTTTGCTAGGAATTGCATTGAAGGTATAGGTTGCTTTGGGTAGTATCAACATTTTGAACAATATTTGTTCTTCCAATCCGTGAGAATGGAATGTTTTTCCATTTCTTAGTGTCCTCTTCAATTTCTTTCATAAGCTTTCTATATTTTTCAGCATACAGATCTTTTACCTCTTTGGTTAGATTTATTTCTAGGTATCTTATGGGATTTGGTTCGATTATAAATGGGAAAGACTCCTTGATTTCTCTTTCTGCTGTTTCATTATTGGCATATAGAAATGCAACTGATTCTTGTATGTTGATTTTATATCTTGTGACTGCTGAATTCACGTATCAGTTCTAGTGTTTTTTGTTTTTTGTTTTTGTGGATTCTTTTGAATTTTCCATGTAGAGTATCATGTCACCTGCAGAGTGAAAGTTTGGCTTCTTCTTTGCCAATTAGTATGCCTTTTATTTATTTTTAATATATGATTGCTGAGGCTAGGACTTCCAGTTCTATGTTGAACAACAGTGGTGAGAGTGGACATCCTGTTGCGTTCCTGACATTAGGGGGAAAGCTTTCAGTGTTACCCCATTGAGGATGATATTAGCTGTGGGTCTTTCATATGTGGCCTTTGTGATGTTGAGGTATGTTCCTTTCATCCCTACTTTCTTAAGGGTTTTTATCAAGAATGGATGCTGTGTTTTGTCAAATGCTTTTCTGTATCTATTGAGAGGATCACGTGGTTCTTGTCCTTTCTTTTATTGATGTGATGTATCACATTGATCATTTTGCAGATATTGAAGCATCCTTGCAGCCCATGAATAAATCATACTTGATCATGGTGAGTGATTTTTTAATGTACTGTTGAATTCTATTTGCTAATATCTTGTTGAGAATTTTTGTATCCAGGTTCATCAGGGATATTGGCCTGTAATTCTCCTTTTTAGTGGGGTCTTTGTCTGATTTTGGAATCAAAGTAATGCTTGCTCCGTAGAATGAATTTGGAAGGTCTACTTCCATTTCTATTTTTTGGAACAGTTTGAGAAGAAAAGGATTAACTCTTCTTTAAATATCTGGTATAATTATTCTGGGAAGCCATGTAGCCCAAGATTCTTGTTTGTTGGGAGAATTTTGATAACTGATTAAATTTCTTTGCTGGCTATTGGCCTGTTCAAGTTTTCTATTTCTTTCTGTTTCAGTTTTGGTAGTGTCTGAATTTCTAGGAATTTGTCCATTTCTTCCAGATTGACCAGTTTGTTGGCATATAATTTTTCACAGTTTTCTCTTATAATTGTTTTTATTTCTGTGGTATTGGTTGTAATCTCTTCCTCTTGCATTCGTGATTTTATCTCTTTGGGTCCTTTCTCTCTTCTTTTTGATGAGTCTGTCTAGGGTCTTAACAATTTTGTTTATTCTTTCAAAGAACCAGCATTTAGTTTCATTGATTTGTTTTTGGTTTTTTGTTTGTTTGTTTCTATATCATTTATTTCTGCTCTAATCTTTATTATTTCCCTTCTTCTGCTGGCTTTAGGCTTTATTTGCTGCTCTTTTTCTAGCTCCTTTAGCTGTAAGGTTAGGTTTTGCATTTGGGACTTTCCTTGCTTCTTTAGATAGGACTGGATTGCAATGTACTTTCCTCTTAAGACTGCATTTGCTACATCTCAAGGGTTTGGACTATCATGTTTTCATTTTCCTTTGCTTCCATGTATTTTTTCATTTCTTCCTTAATTTTCTGTTTAACCCACTCATTGTTTAGTTGGATATTCTTTAACCTCCATGTATTTGAGGACTTTAAAAATATTTTCTTGTGGTTAATTCCAAATTTCATAGCATTGTGATCTGAAAATATTCACGGTATGATCTTGATTTTTTTATACCTGTTGAGGGCTGATTTGTGACCCAGTATGTGATCTATTCTGGAGAATGTCCATGTGCACTCGAGAAGAAAGTATATTCTGCTGCTCTAGAATGGAATGTTCTGATTATATTTGTTAAGTTCATATGGTCTAGTGTGTCATTCAAAGCCATTGTTTCCTTGTTGATTTTTTGCTTAGATGATCTGTCCATTGTTGTAAGTGGGGTATTAAAGTCTCCTTTTATTATGAATTCCTTTATGTTTCTAATTAATTGATTTATATATTTGTGTGCTTTCAAGTTGTGGGTATAAATATTTACAATTGTTAGATCTTGATGGACATACCCCTTAATTATGATATAATGTCCTTCTTCATCCTTGTTACAGTCTTTGTTTTAAAATCTAATTTGTCTGATCTATGTATGGCTACTCTTTTAGCCTCCATTAGTATGATAAATGGTTCTTTTGACCTCCATTAGCATGATAGTTCTCCATCTCCTCACTTTCAATCTGCCAGGGTCTTTAGGTCCAAAGTGAGTCTCTTATAGGCAGCATATAGATGGATCTCGATTTTTTAATATACATTGTAATACCTTATGTCTTTTGATTAGAGCATTTAGTCCATGTACATTCAGAGTGATTACTAAAAGATATGAATTTAGTGTCATTGTGTTACCTGTAAAGTTGGTGTTTCTGGTGATGTTCTCTGGTCCTTTGTAGTCTTTGTTGCTTTGGTCTTCTTTTTCCTCCACTGTGAGACTTCCTCTCAAAATTTCTTGCAGGGCTGATTTAATAGTCATGAACTCCTTTAGTTTTTGTTTTTTGGGTAACTCTATCTCTCCTTCTATCTGAATGACAATTTTGCTGATAAAGAATTCTTGGCTGCATATTTTTCCCCCCATTCAGCACATTGAATATTTCCTGCCAGTTCCTCTGGCCTGTCAAGTTTCAGTGGATAGGTCTGCTGCTAACCTTATCTGTCTACCCTTGTGGGTTAAGGACTTTCTTTCTCTAGCTGCTTTCAGAATTCTCTCTTTATCTTTGTATTTTGCAAGTTTCACTATGATATGTCATGGTGTTGACCTGATTTGTTGATTTTGAGGATTATTCTCTGTGCCTCTTGGATTTGAATGCCTGTTTCTTTCCCCATATTAGGGGAGCTCTCAACTATAATTTGTTCAAATAAAACTTCTGCCCTTTTCCCCACTCTTCTTCTCCTGGGATTCCTATGATACAGATATTTTTTCATTTTATAGAATCAGTTCTCTAAGTCTCCCCTCATGATCTAACAATTTCCTTTACCTCTTTTTTTTAACTTCATTATTTTCCATAATTTTATCCTCTATATCACCGATTCTCTCTTCTGCTTCTTCAATCTTCATTGTCACTGTATCCAGTTTGTTTTGCATTTCAGTTATAGCACTTTTTATTTCATCCCGACTAGTTCTTAGGTCTTTGATCTCTGCAGCAAGGATTTCTCTTGGGTCTTCTATGTTTTTTTCAAGCCCAGCTAGTAGTCTTATGACTGTTGTTCTAAAATCTTATTCAAATATATTGCTTATATCTATTTTGAGCAAGTCCCTGGTTATGATTTCTTCCTGACTTTTCTTTTGGGGAGAATTCCTCTATCTTGTCACTTTGGTTAAGTTTCTGTCTTTTGTGTGTTTTAAAAGCTTGTTATGTTCCCTAAACCTGGGAGTATTTCTATATTAAAAAGGGGTCAGGAGCTTTAGTAAGTGTTTCTGGTGTATGCTGTGTGTACACTCTTTTGTGTTTGGGCTGCTCTTTCTCACTGGTCAGTCCTATGCAGAGTTCCTCTTTTTTTCCAGGGGTGGAATATTTGCTCCTTTAACTAGCTATGCTTTTATTGTTTGTTGAAGTAACCATAGAAAAAATGGTGGGAAAAAGCCTGAACCCAGAAAAAGAGAAAAGGAACAGGAACAACAGCAACAGTAAAAAACAAACAGAGAATCAAAAACCTATAAAGTTGAGTCAAAAGAAAAAGAAAGGGGAAATAAAAGAAAAAAAAGTAAAAAGAAAAATATTAAAAAGTCTGATTCAAAAAAGAGAAAAGGAAATGAAACAAACAAACAAACAAGAAACTATGAGCCTGGTTCCAAAAGAAAAAAAAATTAGAAATTAAAAAAACAAAAAAGAACTGTAGGTGCCATTTTGAAGCACTCAGTTTTCAGTACACTTGGTGCATGGGGTTGCTGGCTGTGTTAGTCTTCTGGAGAAGAGGTTTGCTGCATTGGCTCAGAGTCAGTCTTGCCTCAGTAAATAAGCAGTTGCCAGGCATGCATGTGGGGGGGCAGGATTGGTGTAAGCAGGTCCTGACTCCACTGAAGGCCACTGTGCTGCTTTCTGAAGTACCACCATGCTGGTGTTGGATGAAAAATGGTGCCACCCTAATAACTCATCCCCAGACAGGGGATCTCACACCCCCTGCTGTTCAGGCAGCCCTCACAGAATAGGGAGGACAGTCAGTATGCCCTGCGACACAACTCTCCTGCATTTTTCCTTCGGTGTGCGGCTGGGATACAAAACCCAAAGCACTGTGCAGATCTGCTCTCCTCCTCCAGAGTAGAGCATTTCCTTGCTATGTCTTTAGCCCTCTGTCCCTGAAAAACAGGCTCACAGCTACATTATTGCACAGAATCTATGGTATAGCACCATTTAAGCGGTAAAGGTTATATTCCCTCTGGGTGCACCTCTGTCCCCTGCTGACGAAAGGCCTTTTACTGACACTTGCAGGGTCTTTTGTCCTTGGGGAGGCAATAAATCTGCTTCCAAAAGACTCTAGGAAGGGGAATATTCTCTCCCAGTGCACCCTGGAGATCTCTACACCACACTATACACTCTGGGGTCAGCTTCCTCCTCCCCAGGAGTGTATGCTACAGCTCCACTCTAAAGAAAGTTGCATACTTCTGAAACCTCAAATTTGAGCTGCAAAAAGTTTGAAAAAACAAAAACAAACAAACAAAACCAAAAACCAAAACAAAACAAAAAGACCTGGGACACTCAGTACTTCTCTCTCCGCTGTGGTCCACAATGGTTTTCCTCTTGTGCACACTTGATGCTGTACTTTCTCAACCCCTCCCTCTTTGTCTCCCTTTTGTCTCTCCACAAAAAGGGTTTCCCTCCCTCCACAGCATTGCCATTTTTGTCTCCCCCAATTCACTTCCAATGCCCTTACATCTGCCAAACTGTCTTCCTCCAACTGTGGAGATCCTTCTGCCATTCTGCAGATTGATTTCCTGGGTGTTCCAAGTGATGTGACCTCAATACAGCTGTATTTGAGGGACAGGAAAGCCCAGGGTCCCCCTACTTCCCCACCATCTTAACTCCTCCCCAGGAAACAATATTTAATCACTTCCCTGGACTCAGGATAGCATAGCACTTACGAACATGGATTCTGAAATCAGCCTGTCCACGTTCAGATCCTAGCTCTAACACTAACTAGGTATGTAACCATGGGCAAATAAGTTAACCTTACTGTGCCTCAAGTTCCAAAATGGAAATTGGAATAATACCTACTCATGATGTTGTTGTGATGATGAAAAAAAAAAACACTGAGAATAATCCTAATACATAGCACATATTAAATAAATGTTAATTCATTATAACTCCATCCAGACACTATGCTTGACACATCGTAATCAATACATGTTGTGGACTGTCTGGGAGAAGTTCCTGCTTTCTAGGATATTCATAAATCACAATGGAATAGAAACAAGAGAATTGATCTAGCTTTAAAATTTTACCTCAGAATTTCCAGTGATCAGGCTATTCATGTCCAGATGACCTAAAAGTCTAAATTAGGACTCTGTAAATGGTCTGATACAAAGATTTCCATTTGGAATTTGGAGTACAACTTTAGAGAACTCAGAAACATTCTTCTGATGAATGAATAGTTGTCAGACCTTAATTTATGAGGGAATGGAGTCAGTCTTAGGTAGGAGGACAGAAAAAAAAAAAAGGCAGGGTAGAGAGTCTCATTATCATTCACAAATGATTCTGTCCAGAAAATATGCCAGAGTTGAGTTTTCATTAGAACTCTAGACCTGGGGGCGCCTGGGTGGCGCAGTCGGTTAAGCGTCCGACATCAGCCAGGTCACGATCTTGCGGTCGTGAGTTCGAGCCCCGCGTCAGGCTCTGGGCTGATGGCTCGGAGCCTGGAGCCTGTTTCTGATTCTGTGTCTCCCTCTCTCTCTGCCCCTCCCCCGTTCATGCTCTGTCTCTCTCTGTCCCAAAAATAAATAAAAACGTTGAAAAAAAAAATTAAAAAAAAAAAAAGAACTCTAGACCTGAATGGAAACTGTACTACTCATACAGAAGAGGCTCAAGGTCTGGAAGAGCTGTGACTTGAAGCACATCTTCCCTGGATATCCTAAGTAGTAATCCTGTTTCCTGGACCTTATTTGCAAGGAGCTAGACAAGCTGAACACTGTGGAAGGCCAGCAGATGTTTATGAGTCACTGTTTTTGGGGAGTAAGAACTTGCTGTTAGAATGCTCTACATCTCAGCCAAGATTTTATCTCAAATTTGATTGAGCTAAGTATGCCCAAATGTATGGAGCTAGGTATTGGCAAAGTCTCTGGAAATGAAGCAGAGACCTTTAAAGTAGCTGTGTCAGAATTTCAATCGAGTTCTGAATTCTGAATCTTGTGCTTTTACCATTTTAAAAAATACCAGGCATCATCATTTACTGGAATAAATGTGTTCTAGGAAGTAAAATGGAGTAAATTGTGTTTCTACTAAATCCTTTTCCACATTTTTCTTATAAATGTGGCGACGTGTTTCTACCAGCACAGAAAAAGACATTTCAGCATCAACATGTGAAAACAAAATGTAAGTAACAGCTATTTCATTTTAACCTTAAAATCCTGAAAGATAAGGAAGGAAGCTATATATTATCACCTCCTGTTCCCTGTGTAGAAAGGAAAATGAAGCACATTGGGGTCAAGTAATTTGTCAAAGGTCACCAAGTGAGTTGGTGAGACTAACACTCTTCCAATATGCTTTCACCAGACCATGTTAGACCTAAAAGGTCATGGATACACACTTGTTTCCAAGTCTGAATTACATTTTGGAGTGTGGAACCAGGTGACTAATGGAGAAATAGTGTTTGGATACCATGTTGTTGAGCTTGGACGAAACAGTCCTATTCAAGCCAATGACTGAAACTGAAGGAATAACCTGATGGAAGACTTAATGTTCCAAAGCCAAGTGCTGCCTGCCTATGTCAAGATACATGCAGTTTTACCCCAGCACTAAAGAGAGAAACATCTGTTACAATGGAGTTACTCCAGTGCAAGGGAGATGAGAAAAAAATGTTGATTAGAACACTGACAATATCCAGCTAATTTCATAAAAACGCACTATTGCACAAAAACAATTTGCCAGGTAATAAAAACTGCTGGATTAACCAGGTGGCATTGTTGGATCAAATCTTGCTTTCCACTTTGCACAGTAGATATTCAAATGTCAACAGATGATTCCTCCAGGTCCCTTTACTTCTGTGGCTTATGGAAATATTTAATTAGCTTTATTGACATTCCATCATCCAATATGTTAAGGTTGGAATTCCAAACATTGTAAATTTACAGCAGGATCTTTTTAATCTCTTATATATATTTTAAATATTTTTATGAAGAGTGATAATTAATATGCCCTTTCTACTTTTGCTTCTTAATCTAAATGCATTTTTCTAGCCTACTTGCTTGGATTTGCAGCTAAGCTTGTTTGGGGAGGATTTTGTTGACTAATCCAAGAATCCTAAATAATTTCTCTATGTAAAGAGGTCAAAATCATGGGAATACCACACCTCTTCCCTCATGACCCAAGGGTGGTGAGCACTGTGATTGCACTGATTTAATGTGTGCTTTGCTGCCTGTCTCTCCACAATGAGATGCTATACACAGTCAGAGGACTTAGTCCATGTCCAATGTCAGAATGTAGCATTGTGCTCCATCCCAAGTTTCTCTGCGTTAGACCTTAATAGTTACTTTTTGTTAAGAAGTATGAAATAAAGTACTATGATATCTGAGTCTTTAAAAACATGCATATTTGCATAATAGGTCAAAAAAAATGGCTTCCAAACCCACAGACAAAATACTTTTAATGATGCCTCTTTTTTTTCTTTTTTATATTTTATATTTGAGAGAGAGAGAGAGAGAGAGAGAGAGAGAGAGAGAGAGAGAACAAGCAGGGAGGGGAAGAGAGACGTAGACAGAATCTTAAGCAGGCTCCAGGCCCTGAGCTGCCAGCACAGAGCCCAATGAGGGGCTTGAACTCACAAACTGTGAGATCATGACCTGAGCTGAAGTCAGATGCTTAACGGACTGAGCCACCCAGGTGCCCCACAGAGAAAATATTTTTATACTTTCATATGATTATCCACCTCCATTTTTGCAGACAATTGAGAGATGATTTAGGGATTCAATTGTATTTCTGGTCTAATCTACTAAATTATACTTTTTACTGAAACTCAACTCAACTACTAGGATCCATCAAAGTAGACTATGTGTGTATAGTGGAAAGTGTATATATGGAAAGAAAATGAGATTAGATTGAAATGTTTTCATTAAAGATCGTAGCCAATAGTGACATATTTGGCAAAATTAT
Source organism: Lynx rufus (assembly GCF_022079265.1). Taxonomy (NCBI): domain Eukaryota; kingdom Metazoa; phylum Chordata; class Mammalia; order Carnivora; family Felidae; genus Lynx; species Lynx rufus. The sequence continues at coordinate 26,638,670 of NW_025814826.1, read as the reverse complement.
GGTAATATATACAGAGATTTACACAAAAAAAATGTTTGCACAACTAATGCATGTAAGAATATGCACACATATGGGGAAAAATAGGCTGGGAATCTGGAAGAAGACATGTTATTCAGGATTACGTGGGCACTAATTCTTATTCCCCTTTTCACCCAGTAATGACAAGATATTTTGATGCTGTGCCTATTTCAAAACCTAACAGAACTCAGAACAAATGTTTCCCTATATAGAAGCACTCAATTATTACAGTATTTAATGAGAGTGGAATAAGCTCATAGTATGCAGGAAAATACAGTGGCAAGTGCTTGTGGGGTGTGGTTAGATCTTACCTCCATGAGACAGTGCTCCTATTAAGGACTCTAGGGACTAAAGGAATTCTCTTGATTTTAATTAAATTCTGTTCTCTTGGCTAAATGAGTTTTAACTCAATCTGATATTCTACAGGAATGTTGTATACATCAAAGCAAGATGTATGGGTCAACAATTGTAGGTAGGTTCCTTATAACAGTAAATGAAACAGCACAAAAGAATCTCACCACATACTTAACACAATCAAATTTCTCCCACTGCCTCACATTCGTATTATAAAAGGCTATTATAAAAGTTATCTGTTGGCTAAATGCAAAAAGGAAAATCACACTAGTTTTTCTCATCTTTATTACCTATCTTTTGCTAATCAATTAGAAATGAATAAAATCAAACCCCAAAAAGACTATTAGTTTTAGACCATCAGTAATATACATTCTTTCAGTACATAGGTGAAAAGAATTTGTACTTTTATATAGTCGTTTATTTATATATTCAGATAGGCATATCACTATTGTAACTAGAATTTCTATAGACTGGTTCACTTTATAAGACATTTTTACTCCATCAAAACTATAAGATCACTTTTATTATCATAACTTTACTGATGAGAAAACCAAAGCTCTGAAAATTAACTGATTTGCCAGAAGTAAACAGCTATTGCAATTGACCAAAGTGGGACTTGAACTCAGATACACTGACGCCATCCATATTCCATATGCCCTTCACTATACCACACTTATTAATTTTTATATCTGTACTCTCAGGTACATAAGATGTGTTTATAATGTGTGTTAGTGGTAACATAATTTCTGCTAGAAGACAGAAACACCCAAAATAGAAGTTTCAGAGACTGGCAAAAACTTAGTTTGTGGCCACACCTGATTGTAAGCCAGGTTTAGGAATACAGCTTTCATTCTGGGGGCCATGTGCCATAGTCAATAACAGGTTAATAAAAAAAAGACCTAAGAACTGGTTATGATATTCTTTGTCATATAATGGGAAATAATTTTTGATTCTTTGAATGGTGTCTGAAGAGTTCCCATTTGTGTATTTAATACAATTTCCAGTAAAAGGTCTTAAAGATGGAAAGGAAAGAAGAGTTGCAAACTCCATTTTAAAATTAAATTATTTTTAAACAATAAAATAAAATCATTAGTTTTAAAAAATTTTTTAAACATTTAATTATTCTTGAGAGACAGAGCGTGAGTGAGGGAGGGGTAGAGAGGGGAGGCAGAAATCTGAAGCAGGCTCTAGGCTCTGAGCTTTCAGCACAGAGCCCAACATGACGCTCGAACCCACTAACCATGAGATCATGACCTGAGTCAAAGTCATACGCTCAACCGACTGAGCCACCCAGGAGCCCCTAAAATTAATTATTTTAAACAATAATTTCAACAAAGCTATTTTTAGTCCCTTGGAGTTTAATATATTTTAATTTGCATACTGCATGAATTTAATGGGTAGAGGCACATCTATTTTAACTTTTATGCAGTTTTTAGTTGAAATTCATGATTATATGAAATTTAAGTACATAATTTTAGTGCCGCTAAATGTGCGGATGTGAAAAAAAGATAATCGGCAATTTGATATTCTGCAAGTGTATTGATAACTGGCTTCAGAAAAAGTAGTGAAGATAGCTCTTTGTTCATTTAATTTGAATATATAAATAAGTTATACTCTTGGAATATCCCTTAACCATCAGAAAATATTATGGTTGGAAAGGAATAACTTGACAGTGGGCCACAGCCAGGTTAACTGGACATGCATTCTTTCTGGATTCCTACATTTTTCTCTTCAATGAAAATAGAAAAAAGGCAGAATAGCTTCTTGATGCCAAAATGTAAGACATTTTACATTCCTCCATCTCAAATTTGTCTTCACATGATTAGTTGGAAAACAGATTGAATATTCAGGTAATAAATTCCTCTGAACCACACATTTTCTTTGTTGTTGTGTTGTTGATGTTGTTTTATTTTGTTTTGTTTTATGGCATATGACAGCTTTCTCTGCATGTGTTTTTCTTTTGGTATCAGTCCAGTATCTTACTTTTCAGCATCGCTTTAACATCAAAATGCAGGGATTTTCTGACATGAGCCGTAGGCAAGATTCTGCGGAAGCAAGTTTCTTGGAGCTTCAATATTAATGTTATGATTTAAATTACATTTATTTCAGTTCTACTTTACTCCTCCTAAAAATTAGAAGTTATCACAATTTGTCTAAGAATGTGTATATTGTAAATTCCTCTAATGGTTCATACTCTTTCCCAATGCATCTTGCTCAATTACTTATGGTGGAATGATATTGGACATAACTATCACCGAGACTGAAAATTATACAGTTGACACAGGCATCATGTGATCTGCAAATTGGGCTTGAATTTAGGGGATGTTATTGTAATGTTTTGTCTTCTTCTTTTTGAAGTTTATTTATTTTGAGAGAGAGAGAGAGAGAGAGAGAGAGAGAGAGAGCATGCAAGAGAGAGTGAGCGAGCACAGGTGCACAAGTTGGGGAGAGGCAGAGAAGAAAAGAGAATCCCAAGCAGGCTCTGCACCATCAAGCCTGATGTGGGGCTCAAACCCATGAACTGCAAGATCATTACCTGAGCTGAAGTCAGACACTTAACCAACTGAGCCACCCAGGCACCCCTAAAATGTTTTGTCCTAATGTAATTTTATTTGAGGCCATATGTCCTCTTTCAGGCTTATGAAATTTCTAGAGTAGTCTACAGGAGTTGGATGGAACAGGGAGGAGGTGAAGAGGAAGAGAAACTGAAAGAATCCCAAGTCCCTAACACCTCTGGAATTGGTGTTTCCAGAACTGTCTAGTTGTATTTTTAGTTGCTTTGTGAATATTTATATTATTAAACACACTAATATTTAAATGTAAATATTAAAATGTATAGTGTGTACCATAAAGCCACTCTTGTCCCCTCTAGTCTATTTTCAGTGCAGCTGCAGAGGGTCTGTTCAAAATCTGTCATGCCATTTATCTGCCCACCACCCATCCGCTGCAACCACTCCCCACTTCACTCAGATAAAAAGCAACTATTGTTGCAATGGCCTCTCAGCTTTCTCTCTCTCTCCCCCATATAAACCCTACCACCTCTTGGCCTCATCTCCTTTCTTCTTTATGACTCACCCCAGCCACATTCACCTCTCTGCTATTATTTGAACATACACGGCATCTTTCTATCTTTAGGCCCTTGTTTAGCTCTTCTCAGCCTAAAAGAGTTTTGCCCCAGATAAATGTACTTATTTCACTCTTCTTCCTCTTCCTCAACTTTCTGTTCAACTATCGGCTTCATAATGTGGCTTTCTCTGACAACCTATTAAATTACTCTCCACCCACACCCCTGACAACCTCTTTACCTTGCCTTTATTTTTTAAATACAACTTACCATCTTCTAAAATGCTATAAAATTTACTTAAAATTTTTTTAAATATCTATTTATTTTTGAGAGAGACAGAGACAGAATGTGAGCAGGTTAGGGGCAGAGAGAGAGGGAGACATGGAATTCGAATAAGGCTCCAGGCTCCGAGCTGTCATCACAGAGCCCAACGCAGGGCTCGAACTCAGGAGCTGCGAGATCATGACCTGAGCTGAAGTCGGACACTCAACTGACTGAGCCACCCAGGTGCCCCTAAAATTTACTTTTTAATTATGTTCATTGCCTATTGTCTTTTTCTTTTCTACAATATAAGCTCCATGAAGACAAGGATTGTTGGCTTGTCCTCTATGTATCAAAAAGGCCTTAAATGGTGCCTGACACGTTGTGGACACTCAATATAAAGGAGCTGAACAAATGAATATAACAACCTTCCACTCCTAAATATCCTGCTCATCCTCTGTTTCTTTATTCCTCTCTATGTTTCTTTCTTTCTCTCTCTTACACATGTACAGTCACATACCTATTAACTCAAAGACACAGTAGCTCTTCCATTCAATATCTCAGCTAGAAGTAGCAAATGGATACTTAGCTCCACAACAGAACTCACTACTGCAGAGAGTCTATTGTGGAAATAAATGAAGACCAACCAAATGAGCAGAAGCAAAAGGTACTTATTCAGAGTTTTAGCAAGGAAGTCAGCCATCATCACTCATGGCTTTGGCAGAGTCAAAGGCTGGCAGAGTCAAAGGCAGGCAGAGGAGTAGAAAAAAAAAGGGAAGGATTCCGCCCTGAGTGGAAGCTATTAGTAGGCAGAAGCTGGAGATGAGTTAACAAGAAATGGGACATTTTATGTGATTATTTGGAGGTACATATTTGCTTTCTCTGGTTGGTAGTAAGTCAGACAAAAATCATGGAAACTTCCAGTATTAATCAAGTCTGGTATTTTTGGCTTAAGTGTTACTATTTGGCTCTTGGATTGTTACAACAGATTGCAGTCGGACTTCTTACAAGCTTGACTTAAAAATAGCAGGCTGCGTTCCTGAAGGGCTGGTTACTGTAGATAATGGATTGGTTTCCTCAGCCGTTGCTGTAGGCTTTGGGTCAGAGTTCTATATTGTATATAATTTTACTGTTGCCCATTTATATTTTATGTCTCACTGTATATAAAACAAATGAACAGAGCAGTGTTTAAAAGATGGGAAAACAGTACCTATCTAAATAGCCTCTAAATATTCTTTTTTAACAACCATTATCACTTCAAATTCTCTAGACTTCCAGAATCTCAGTGAATTACTTTTAGGCTGGAATTAAAAAAAAAATCCTCAATGCAATCCTTTCTGTTTCTGAGATTTTTCTCATTGGGTTATAAAAATTTTTGAGGGTAAGCCACCCAGATGTATTTGCGGATGAGGTAACAATCCATTGATCATGTCAGCACTGGGCCAAGACCTATATTCATTGGCTTCCATCATCTATTCTTACTCTGCTCCAATCTGGTTTCCATACTGCAACTATTAATATATGTAAAATTGAGAGTGATGGCACAACTTATTAAAACATCACCTCATTTAGTCCCTTCATTGATTTATTATTGCTCTGAGGGTAAAATACAAGACCATTAATATGGCCAGCTAGACCCTTAATTGGCTTGGCTTTACCTTCCTTTTCAGCTTCTCCTCATCCCTAAACCTCTGTTTTTGTTCTAATTACTCTGGGAACTGCCTTGTGCTGGCCATGTTCCCTCTCACCGCATAGGATTTCCCTGCACTTTCTCAATTCCTAAAATTTTCCCTACCTCACCCCTGCCATTGTTTTGATTAATTAACATATTATCATGCTACAGATGTCAGCTGAGACTTTAACCCTTTTGCTAGCTTTATATATCTCTGTTTATAACCATTATAACATTATACCATTTATATGGTATACCATATATACAATTTATATACCATATATAATAATGATATACCATTAAACCATTTCATTTGTTATTAAGAATCAAACAAATAAACGTTGTTTGTCTTCTCCACTAGACTGAAGCTTTGGAAAGAAGGTAACAATTATTCAACACTACTTTCACCTTCAACACTACATAATGAATACTCAACAAATGATGTTTAATGAAAGAACCAATTAATGACTGCTAAGAATGCACATAAGAGTAAAATAGGAACAGTAATCTGAAGGAGCTTATTGTCTAGACAGGAGTTAAAATAAATCAGACATAAATAGTACAAAGTAATCTACAAAGTAATATGAAATAATCATAGAACAGGGAACAATTAACTAGAAGAATAAGGTCAGCTTCTCAAACAATATGTTCCTTGAGTGGGGTTAGAGTAGGATTTTTTCAGATGTTGAGGAAGAAATGAAAATCAATGATACCTTCTTATCTATGATTGCTGTAACATAGACTTTATACATATATTTTTTGTAATTTTTGGATCTGCAACTATTCTTTATTATCCACAATAATGCTTCTCTGTTCACTGGGCATGATGATTTATGGTTCAGTCATAAACTATATAGAATATTTTGGAAAGAAATAATGACATTTCTTTTCAAAGGAATTAAACAGTGATTTCCTTCACTATTCTTAGTGTAAATTAAAAAGGGGGGGGAAAGGAAAAGAATAATCTTCCATAATGCTCATAAATCAAGTTATTTAAAGCTATTCTTTGATGGATAGGGAAATATTGAACTAGGCAAAGTAGGATCTGAAAACTAAGAAGAAGCTGGGTTATGAGACAGGGTTTTATTAGGTTTTTCCTACAGCACTCAGTCACCCTTGCTGCTCTCGGTTCAAGAGGAAAAAACAACACTCTGTAAGTCGCTGTTGAAAATACAAACTTTCTTTATTTCCAAAATATTTCTTCTTTGAAGAACTGTATGTTTAAAAGCCAATATCTTCATACTCTTAAACAGCCTTGCCTTTTCAAATAGTAGCATTAATAATAGAGATTCACTTGCTCCAAATATTAAATATGTCTAAAGCTTTTAGGAATCGATACATTTTAGGTAATTCTATACTCAAATACAAGCCTTTAACTAACACACAATATCTCTTTTTATATGGTGAAAGTGTATAAAAGTGCTAATGTTTCCTGATTTGCTCCTGATAAACAACAAAATCCTTTAACATTGCAATGATGATCTATTACCATTAACAGTATTTTAGAAGACCCCTGAAGAGAAATACAATGTAATGAGTTCCCTTTAAGTCTTTACTTACAGAGAAAATATAATATATTCTTAGTCCCATCTGAATATTCAACAATTTTTCCAGTTCTATTTGATTAAATTCCAGCTGAGTCTACCACAGGGAGTAGTATTTGCAACATCACTGGAAAAATTGAGGTTGATGTTGAAACACAGACTGAACAGAACTGGTATTTGAAGATTTTTCATTTTTTTCTAAGTCTAATATTATTGCCATGGAAATGGGAGAAGGACTGATGACAATGTCTTTTTAGTAAGAGTCCAGCAGCACTGTATCTGATGTGCTAATCAAGAGCTGAGACATCTAAGTATCTTAAATCCAGGGGTTTGTGTTTCCTTTTTATCTCCTTTAATGCCTAGTCATATATTAACCTTAATCAGCAGTTTACATGGTGATATGTCACTCTCTTAGCAGAGAATTAAAAAAAAAAAAACTTGCCACTTCAAGATAAATAAGTTTTGACTAGGTTATATATTGAACAAAAGACAATATGTGCAAAGCCTTTTTACAGGGATAAATGTTTGAATGGAAGCTTAATGCCCCTGTATTGCTTTTTAGCACTAAGAGACAACTTAGAAGGCTGTGTCCGTTCCCATTCCCTGTGGAAATGACCTATTGATATATTGTAAGGAAGATATATCTGTATCTAAACCTAAGTTTATCTATAAAGTGTTTTAATTGCCATATCCATCTCTGCTGTACCAATTGTTGATTGTGCACTCAGTGAGATTAAGTAGAATGATTAATTTTTACATTTTCCCATACTTTGCATTACTGACTTGTGGAAAAGTTACTTTTTTTTTCTTTTTTTTTTCAACGTTTATTTATTTATTTTTGAGACAGAGAGAGACAGAGCATGAACGGGGGAGGGGCAGAGAGAGAGGGAGACACAGAATCGGAAACAGGCTCCAGGCTCCGAGCCATCAGCCCAGAGCCCGACGCGGGGCTCGAACTCACGGACCGCGAGATCGTGACCTGGCTGAAGTCGGATGCTTAACCGGCTGCGCCACCCAGGCGCCCCGAAAAGTTACTTTTAAAAACAGACTTATTCATACAAACAAGTGGCATTCTTAGGGTTTAATTGTTATGGCTTGTGTGTATTAGCTGAGTATGTGACCCATTGTTTTATTTTTAATTTTTTTTAAGGAACTTCTGAGTAAGAACATCCACACAGCTGGATGATCCAACTTGACTTTCTGCCCAGGTCCACACTCAAAATTTTCTTACAGTTCCCTGTGAACATTAGGTGTCAGCATAGGGCAATCTACTTGCAATTATTCCCAGCATGCCATTTCCTAAATTAGTATAAAGTCATTAGAATTCTATTTTTGTGTTCTTGATTAATTACCATCTACAATAGTCTCTTTGTTAATTTCTTATCCTTTCTTTGCCTCTTTTATATTTTACGGTGCAAGCTATGATGGCAGGAGGCAGAATCAAATTACTGGGGCCTAATTTTCTTTTACTTAGACATAGATCTGGTCTATTTACATAAAAAATAATAGAAATGTTAGAGAATACAAAGGAAACTACTTTCTTAGCTATGATGATATATATCTGTGTGTGTGTGTGTTGCTATTCATTAAGACAGTTTTGCTTAGGTATATATTAAGTGTACACATTACTGCATTCCTTAAATTTAAACTTTTAATCAAAATTAAGTGATTAAATAAAATTAAAAATACATATGAAAAACAGGAGTCCCTATCTGTGTTCTCTAATTCCCTCTCTGAGAGGTATTTGACTTTTTCAGACTGATGGTATTTACATTTATAGATCTAACTAATGTACATATACTTTTACATCTTGATGTTTTTTTCTCTTTTACATAGTATTAATTAAATTCCCTAATCAAAGAAAAGGATTTCACTCTCTCCCATTCTGTCCTCCACTATACCACATCCTTTATTTTCCCTCTCATTATAATTATTTGTGAATCACAATTCACAACTAAGTAATATTTACTTTATATCATGTCCTTTCTCGCACAAAATTGTGTTGGCCCTGGAAGTAACAAAGATCTCTTTTTGATTTCTTCATTTGCTCAGTTCTAGTCACCATTTCATCCCCAGATTCCAATGTAAAGGGTCAAACTCTTTTTAATATATTTTAGTTCAGAAGTATTTAATAGTTTTGAGATATAATTCACATACATACATTTCACCTATTGAAGTGTATGATTCAATGGCTTTTAGAATATTCAGATGTGTATGTCCATCACCACACTCTATTTTTAGAAGATTTTCATCACTTCGAAAAGAAATGTAATACCTCTTAGCCACCACTCTCACACCCACTTCCCCCCAGCCCTAGGCAACTGTTAATCTATTTTCTGTCTATAGATTTGCCTATTCTGGACTTTTCATAGAAATGAAATAATGTAGTATGTGGTCCTTTGTGATAGCTTTTTTGTATTAATAATGCATCCACTTTCATTTCTGATGCCAGTTCTCTTTCTCTCTGTCTCTGGTCTAGCTAAAAATTTGTCAATTTTCTTGATTTTTTGCAAGAAACCAACTTTTTGTTCTATTGTTTTTCTATTCTACTTCTTTTATCTCCACTCTAATTTGTATTATTTTTTTCCATCTGCTAGCTTTGACTTTAGCTTACTCCTGTTTTTCTTGTTATTTACAGTTTAACTTTGGTTTTTGATTTGGGATCATACTTCTTTTTAACAGAAACAGGGATAGGGATGCCTGGGTGGTTCAGTTGGTTAAGGGTCAGACTTGATTTTGGCCCAGGTCATGATCTCATAGTTTGTGAAATCAAGCCCTGCATGGGAGTCTGCTTGGGATTCTCTCTCTCTCTTTCTCTCTGACCCTCCCCTGCTTGAGCATCTCTCTCTCTCTCTCTCTCAAAATAAATAAATAAACATTAAAAAAACATAATCAGATATAGCCACAAAATTACCTCAGGGTAGTCCTTTTTTATTTCTAATACTGAGAATGTGTTTTTATTTATTATTTTTTATTTGAATTTTAGTTAGCTAATATACAGTGCATGATTGGTTTCAGGAGTAGAATTCAGTGACTCATCACTTACACACAACACCCAGTGCTGATTACAAGTGCTCTCCTTAGTACCCATCACTCATCTAGCCCATCTCCCACCCACCTCCCTTCATCAACCCTCAGTTTGGTCTCTTGCAGTTTGTTTCTCTTTCTTCTCTCCCCCTGCTTCCCATTTGTTCATCTGTTTTGTTTCTTAAATTCTACCTTTGAGTAAAATAATATATTTGTCTTTCTCTGACCAACTTATTTCACTTGGCATAACACATTCTGGTACCATGCACATTGTTGCAAATGTCAATTCCATTAGTTTTGATGGCTGAATAATATTTATTATAAATATATACCATATCTTCTTTATCCATTCATCAGTCCATGGACATTTGGGCTCTATCCATAGTTTGGTAATTGTTGATAATGCTACTATAAACATCCCAATGTTTTTTCTGTGATTGATTTCTAGTTTAATTCCATTATGTCTGGAGAAGATATTTTGTGTGATTTAAGTCTTTTTAAATGTATTGAGACTTGTTTTGTGGTTTAGCATACAGTCTATCCTAAGACTGGTCCATGTGCACTTAAGAGTATGTATATTTGCTATTGTTGGGTAGAGTGTTTTGTACATGACTGTTAGATAAAATTAGGTTTTGGTGCTGTTGAAGTCCTCTGTTTCTTTACTGATCTCCTATCTAATTTTTCTATTCATTACTGAAAGTGGTGTATTGAAATGTTCAACTGTTATTTATTTATGAACTGTCTATTTTGATTTTGTCAAGTTTTGCTTCATATGTTTTAAGGCCCTATTACTAAGTACATATATGCATATAATTATGTATTTTTGACAGATTGATCCTTTTATCAATATATAATGTCCTTCATTGCCTCTTGTAACAATGTTTTACTTAAAGTCTATTTGGTTTAATATTAGTACAGCCACCCTAGCTCTTTTGGTTGTGGTTTGCAGGGAATATATTTTCCTATCTCTTTCTTTTTAACCTATTAGATTCTTTGACTCTTAAGTAAGTCTCTTGTAGAAATCATATAGATGGGGCCTATTTATTTAACCATTCTTCTAATTTCTGTCTTTTAACTAAAAACTTTATCCATTTATATTGTAAGTTAATAACACAGAGTCAAGAACTTACTTCTGCATTTTGCTAGTTATTTTCAACATGGTATGTCTTTTTCTGTTGTTCTGGATTCTTCCATTAATGACTTATTTTTAGTTAATTATTTTTATTTTTAAAATTTATTTTGAGAGAGATGGCGAGCAAGCAGAGAGATAGGGGGAGACAGAATCCCAAGCAGGCTCCACATCCTCAGCGTATAGAGCCTAACGCAGGGCTTGAACTCAGGAACCGCGAGATCATGACCTGAGCCGAAATCAAGGGTCAGACACTTAACCAACTGAACCACCCAGGCACCCGTATTTATTTCTTCTTGTCACATACCATTTTTATTCCTTCTCAGTTATTTTTGTGAATATTTTAAAGTGATATTCTTAGTGGTTACATTTGAAATTATAATTAACATCTCCAACTTGTAACAACCTAGTTTGAAGTTATAGCAACTTAGCTTCCATAGTATTCAATTCCCCTGTTGCTCTACATCTCCATTCCTTTCCCTTTATAGTGTCATCTTCACAAATTACATCATGACATGTGCCTGTTAACATAGGTTTATAATTATTATCTTATTTATTTGTCTTTTAAATTATACAGAAACAAAAAGAGAAGTTACAAACCAAAAATACAATACTGGTTTTTATATTTACATATTTAGTTACCTTTATTTGTATCATTTATTTAAGTTATTCTCTAGCATCTTTACATTCACCCTGAAGGACTCTCAGTAGCATGCTTGTAAGGCAGGGCTACTAGGAATGATGTCCCTCAACTATTGTTTCTCTAGGAATGTTTCAAATCTTCTTCCATTTTGCAGGATACTATGCCAGATATAAAATTCCTTTTTCACAGTTTTTTTTCTTTTATTTTCTTTCAGTGCCTGAAATATATTATCCTACTGCCTTCTGGTCTCCATAGTTAATGATAAAAAAATAAAATGTTATTCTTGTAGATTTCCTTTTATGTTATGATTTGGTTCTCGTATGAGGCTTTCAAAATTCTCTTCGCCTTTATCTTTTGACAGTTTGATTATAATGTGCCTATATGTGTAAGTCTGTTAGTTCATCCTACTTGGAACGCGTTGAGTTTCTTGGATGTCTAGAACCATAATTTTCATGAACTTCGGAAAGCTTCTGTACCTTATTTCTTCAAATATTCTCATTCATCTCCTTTTCTTGTGGAATTTCTACTATGTGTATGTTTGTGTATTTGATGGTGTCCCACAGTGTCTTAGGCTGTGTTCAATTATTTTCATTCCTTTTTTTTTTCCTGACACTTCAGAGTAGACAAATTAATTGACCTAACTTTAAATTTGTTGGCTGCTTCTGTGGCTTGTTCATATTTGCTTTTGAACTCCCACAATGAATGTTCCATTTCAGTTATCATGCTTTTTAGCTCCAAAATTTCTGTTTGGTTCTTTATTATAATTTTTCTCTCCTTATTGATATTCTCTATTTGTTGAGATGTTGTTCTCTGGCTTCCCTTTAGCTTTCTGTCCATGGTTTACTTTATTTGCCTAAGCATATTTAAGATAATTGATTTAACGTCTCTGCCTTATAAATCCAATGTTTATGTTACATCAGGAACAGTTTCTGTTAATCCTCCTCCTCCTTTTTATTTCCTGTGAATGGGTCATACTTTCTTATTTCTTGGAATGCATCTTAATGTATTGTTGAAAACTGGACATTTTGAATGTTATGATATGAAGAAAACACTGGAAATCAGGTTCTACATTGTACCAGAATTTTTTGTTTATGGTTTATGTAGGGTTGTAATTATTTGTTTAGTAACTTTTCTAAACTTTCTTGGGGCCACATTGGATTTTTTTTTATCATGTGTGGTTTCTGGTCTCTTTTCTTTTGGCTTAGTCGCTAGCTATTGGTTTAATATAGATTTCCATAAATGCCTTTAGTCAAAAAAAAAAAAAGGAAATAAGAAAATTTAAAAATCCTTCTTGTTGAAACATTCCTTCAGCATATAGCAAGGTACTTTACAACTCTGCCTTAGCTTCTTTATTTTTCCAGCTTTACCAAGATATAATTGCCATATAACATTGCGCAAGTTTATGTCCAACATATTGATTTGATACACATATATTGCAAAATGATTACCACAATAAAGTTATTACATCCATTGCCTGACATAATAAAAATGTGTGTGTGTGTGTGCGCACACACACACACGCTTTGTAGCGAGAACATTTAAGATCTAGTCTGTTAGCAATTTTCAGGTATATAATTCAGTGTTGTTATAGTCACCATGCTATACAGTAGACCCTCAAAACTTATTCAACTTATAACTGGTAGTTTGTACCCTTTGAGCAACATCTCTCCATTTACTCACCTTACAGTCCTTGGCAACCACTACTCTGCCCTGTTTCTATGAATTTAGCTTTAGATTCTAAATATGAGCGAGATCATGGGGATGCAGATATCTCTTCAAGATAGTATATTCATTTCCTTCAGATATATACCCAGAAGTGGGATTGTTACATCACACAGCAGAGCTTTTTTTAATTTTTTGAGGAATCTTCAAACTGATTTCTGTAATTTAAATTTAAATTCCCTTCAAAAGTGCACAAGGGTTCTCGTTTTTTCAACATAGTTGCCAACACTTATTTTCTTTTGGTTTTTGATAACAGGCATTATTACGTGTATGAGAAGTTATCATGGTTTTGATTTGCATTTCTCTGATGATTAGAGATGTTGAACATTTCACCTATTGGTCATTTGCAGGTCTCCTTTAGAAAAGATCTATTCAGATTCTATGCAAATTTTTTCATCAGTTTTTTCTTTCTTTTCCTTTTTTTTTTTTTAACCACTGAGCTGCAAGTTTACTGTATATTTTGGATATTAACTCCTCCTCAGATGGTTTAGCAAATATTTTCTCCCTTCCCATATGTTGTTTTTTAATTCGGTTGATTCTTTATTTTAGTGTTCAGAAGGTAGTTTATTTTTATTTTTGTTGCTTGTGCTTTTGGTATCTTATCCAAAAAATTGTTGCCAAGAGCAATGTCAGAGAGGTTTTTCCCTATGTTTTATTCAAAGAGTTTTATGGTTTTAGATTTTACATTTAAGGCTAATCCATTTCAAATTATTTTTTGTGAGCAAGGTAAATTAGGGGCCCAATATCATTCCTTTGCATATGAATATCCAGTTTTCCCAACATTTATGGAAGAAACTATGTTTTCCTCATTGAGTATTCTTGGCTCTCTTATCAAATGTTAGTTGATTATTTACACATGGGATTGTGTTTAGGCTCTTAGTTCTGTTCTATTTGTCTATGTATTGGCTTTTATGCCAATTATATACTGTTTTGATTATTATAGCTTTGTAATAAAGTTTTAAATCAGCAAGTATGGTGTCTCCAGCTTTTTTCTTCTTTCTTAGGAATTTTTAGCTATTTGGGGTTTTTATAATTCCACAAACATTTTAGGATTTTTTTTCTATTTCTGTGAAAAATGCCATTGAAATTTTAGTAGACATTGCATTGAATGTGTAGGTAGTTTTGGGTAGGAAGGGCATTTTAACAATATTAATTTTTCTTATCCACAATCATGGGATACATTTCCACTTATTTGTGTCTTCTTCAGTTTCCTTCTTCAATGTCTTATAGTTTTCACTGTACAGATCTTTCACTTCCTTGATTAAATTTACTTCTAAGTATTTCATTAAATTTCTGATGATGATGTAACTGTAATTGTTTTCTTTTTTTCTTTTTCAGATAGTTTACTGTTAGTGTATAAAGACACAACTGATTTTTCTATGTTGATTTTGTGTCCTGCAACTTCATTTACTAGTTCTAACAACTTTTTGCTGGACACCTTAGAACCTTCAATATATAAGATCACATCATCTGCAAATAGAAACAATTTTACTTTTCCTTTCCAAATTGGATGTCTCTTATTTATTTTTCTTGCCTGACTGTTCTGACTAAAACTGACAGTGCTATGTTGCATAAGAGTGGTGAAATTGGACACCCTTGTTACATTCCTGATTATAGAGGGAAAGGTTTCAACCTTTCACTGATGAATATGATGTTAGCTGTGGGCTTGTCATACAGTCATATTATGGTGAGTTATGTTCCCTCTATACCTGATTTGTTGAGAGTTTTTATCATGAAATGATGTTGAAATTTATCAAATGCTTTTTCTGCATCTATGACATGTTTATATGATTTTTATTCTTTATTTTATTAATGTGATTACCACATTTATTGATTTGCATATGCTCAACCATCCTTGCATTCAAAACATATATCCTACTTGATTCTGGTGTATGATTGTCTTTTTTTTTTAAGTTTATTTTCAGAGAGAGAGAGAGAGTGAGTGAGTAGGGGAGGGGCACAGAGGGAGAGACAGAATCCCAAGCAGGCTCTGTGCTTTCAGTTCAAAGCCTGATGCAGGGCTTGAACTCACAAACCATGAGATAATGACCTGGGCCGAGATCAAGAGACAGATGCTTAACTGACTGAGCCACCCAGCATCCTAGTGTATGATCCTTTCAATGTGCTGTTGAATTTGACTCGTTAGTATTTTTTTTCCTTTTTTTTTATATATGAAATTTATTGACAAATTGGTTTCCATACAACACCCAGTGCTCATTCCAAAAGGTGCCCTCCTCAATACCCATCACCCACCCTCTCCTCCCTCCCACCCCCCATCAACCCTCAGTTTGTTCTCAGTTTTTAACAGTCTCTTATGCTTTGGCTCTCTCCCACTCTAACCTGTCTTTTTTTTTTTTTTCCTTCCCCTCCCCCATGGGTTCCTGTTAAGTTTCTCAGGATCCACAAAGGAGTGAAACCATATGGTATCTGTCTTTCTCTGTATGGCTTATTTCACTTAGCATCACACTCTCCAGTTCCATCCACGTTGCTACAAAAGGCCATATTTCATTTTTTCTCATTGCCACGTAGTATTCCATTGTGTATATAAACCACAATTTCTTTATCCATTCATCAGTTGATGGACATTTAGGCTCTTTCCATAATTTGGCTATTGTTGAGAGTGCTGCTATGAACATTGGGGTACAAGTGCCCCTATGCATCAGTACTCCTGTATCCCTTGGATAAATTCCTAGCAGTGCTATTGCTGGGTCATAGGGTAGGTCTATTTTTAATTTTCTGAAGAACCTCCACACTGCTTTCCAGAGCGGCTGCACCAATTTGCATTCCCACCAACAGTGCAAGAGGGTTCCCGTTTCTCCACATCCCCTCCAGCATCTATAGTCTCCTGATTTGTTCATTTTGGCCACTCTGACTGGCGTGAGGTGATACCTGAGTGTGGTTTTGATTTGTATTTCCCTGATAAGGAGCGACGCCGAACATCTTTTCATGTGCCTGTTGGCCATCCGGATGTCTTCTTTAGAGAAGTGTCTATTCATGTTTTCTGCCCATTTCTTCACAGGGTTATTTGTTTTTTGGGTGTGGAGTTTGGTGAGCTCTTTATAGATTTTGGATACTAGCCCTTTGTCCGATATGTCATTTGCAAATATCTTTTCCCATTCTGTTGGTTGCCTTTTAGTTTTGTTGGTTGTTTCCTTTGCTGTGCAGAAGCTTTTTATCTTCATAAGGTCCCAGTAATTCACTTTTGCTTTTAATTCCCTTGCCTTTGGGGATGTGTCGAGTAAGAGATTGCTACGGCTGAGGTCAGAGAGGTCTTTTCCTGCTTTCTCCTCTAGGGTTTTGATGGTTTCCTGTCTCACATTTAGGTCCTTTATCCATTTCGAGTTTATTTTTGTGAATGGTGTGAGAAAGTGGTCTAGTTTCAACCTTCTGCATGTTGCTGTCCAGTTCTCCCAGCACCATTTGTTAAAGAGGCTGTCTTTTTTCCATTGGATGTTCTTTCCTGCTTTGTCAAAGATTAGTTGGCCATACGTTTGTGGGTCTAGTTCTGGGGTTTCTATTCTATTCCATTGGTCTATGTGTCTGTTTTTGTGCCCATACCATGCTGTCTTGATGATGACAGCTTTGTAGTAGAGGCTAGAGTCTGGGATTGTGATGCCTCCTGCTTTGGTCTTCTTCTTCAAAATTACTTTGGCTATTTGGGGCCTCTTGTGGTTCCATATGAATTTTAGGATTGCTTGTTCTAGTTTCGAGAAGAATGCTGGTGCAATTTTGATTGGGATTGCATTGAATGTGTAGATAGCTTTGGGTAGTATTGACATTTTGACAATATTTATTCTTCCAATCTATGAGCAGGGAATGTCTTTCCATTTCTTTAAATCTTCTTCAATTACCTTCATAAGCTTTCTATAGTTTTCAGCATACAGATCTTTTACATCTTTGGTTAGATTTATTCCTAGGTATTTTATGCTTCTTGGTGCAATTGTGAATGGGATCAGTTTCTTTATTTGTCTTTCTGTTGCTTCATTGTTAGTGTATAAGAATGCAACTGATTTCTGTACATTGATTTTGTATCCTGCAACTTTGCTGAATTCATGTATCAGTTCTAGCAGACTTTTGGTAGAGTCTATCGGATTTTCCATGTATAGTATCATGTCATCTGCAAAAAGCGAAAGCTTGACTTCATCTTTGCCAATTTTGATGCCTTTGATTTCCTTTTGTTGTCTGATTGCTGATGCTAGAACTTCCAGCACTATGTTAAACAACAGCGGTGAGAGTGGGCATCCCTGTCGTGTTCCTGATCTCAGGGAAAAAGCTCTCAGTTTTTCCCCATTGAGGATGATGTTAGCTGTGGGCTTTTCATAAATGGCTTTTATGATCTTTAAGTATGTTCCTTCTATCCCGACTTTCTCAAGGGTTTTTATTAAGAAAGGGTGCTGGATTTTGTCAAAGGCCTTTTCTGCATCGATTGACAGGATCATATGGTTCTTCTCTTTTTTTTTGTTAATGTGATGTATCACGTTGATTGATTTGCAAATGTTGAACCAGCCCTGCATCCCAGGAATGAATCCCACTTGATCATGGTGAATAATTCTTTTTATATGCTGTTGAATTCGATTTGCTAGTATCTTATTGAGAATTTTTGCATCCATATTCATCAGGGATATTGGCCTGTAGTTCTCTTTTTTTACTGGGTCTCTGTCTGGTTTAGGAATCAAAGTGATACTGGCTTCATAGAATGAGTCTGGAAGTTTTCATTCCCTTTCTATTTCTTGGAATAGCTTGAGAAGGATAGGTATTATCTCTGCTTTAAACGTCTGGTAGAACTCCCCTGGGAAGCCATCTGGTCCTGGACTCTTATTTGTTGGGAGATTTTTGATAACCGATTCCATTTCTTCGCTGGTTATGGGTCTGTTCGAGCTTTCTATTTCCTCCTGATTGAGTTTTGGAAGAGTGTGGGTGTTCAGGAATTTGTCCATTTCTTCCAGGTTGTCCAATTTGTTGGCATATAATTTTTCATAGTATTCCCTGATAATTGTTTGTATCTCTGAGGGATTGGTTGTAATAATTCCATTTTCATTCATGATTTTATCTATTTGGGTCATCTCCCTTTTCTTTTTGAGAAGCCTGGCTACAGGTTTGTCAATTTTGTTTATTTTTTCAAAAAACCAACTCTTGGTTTCGTTGATCTGCTCTACAGTTTTTTTTAGATTCTATATTGTTTATTTCTGCTCTGATCTTTATTATTTCTCTTCTTCTGCTGGGTTTAGGCTGCCTTTGCTGTTCTGCCTCTATTTCCTTTAGGTGTACTGTTAGATTTTGTATTTAGGAATTTTCTTGTTTCTTGAGATAGGCCTGGACTGCAATGTATTTTCCTCTCAGGACTGCCTTCGCTGCATCCCAAAGCGTTTGGATTGTTGTATTTTCATTTTCATTTGTTTCCATATATTTTTTAATTTCTTCTCTAATTGCCTGGTTGACCCACTCATTCGTTAGTAGGGTGTTCTTTAACCTCCATGCTTTTGGAGGTTTTCCAGACTTTTTCCTGTGGTTGATTTCAAGCTTCATAGCATTGTGGTCTGAAAGTATGCATGGTATGATTTCAATTCTTGTATACTTATGAAGGGCTGTTTTGTGACCCAGTATGTGATCTATCTTGGAGAATGTTCCATGTGCACTTGAGAAGAAAGTATATTCTGTTGCTTTGGGATGCAGAGTTCTAAATATATCTGTCAAGTCCATCTGATCCAATGTCTCATTCAGGGCCCTTGTTTCTTTATTGACCGTGTGTCTAGATGATCTATCCATTTCTGTAAGTGGGGTGTTAAAGTCCCCTGCAATTACCACATTCTTATCAATAAGGTTGCTTATGTTTATGAGTAATTGTTTTATATATTTGGGGGCTCCGGTATTCGGCGCATAGACATTTATAATTGTTAGCTCTTCCTGATGGATAGACCCTGTAACTATTATATAATGTCCTTCTTCATCTCTTGTTACAGCCTTTAATTTAAAGTCTAGTTTGTCTGATATAAGTATGGCTACTCCAGCTTTCTTTTGGCTTCCAATAGCATGATAAATAGTTCTCCATCCCCTCACTCTCAATCTAAAGGTGTCCTCAGGTCTAAAATGAGTCTCTTGTAGACAGCAAATAGATGGGTCTTGTTTTTTTTATCCATTCTGATACCCTATGTCTTTTGGTTGGCGCATTTAATCCATTTACATTCCGTGTTATTATAGACAGATACGGGTTTAGAGTCATTGTGATGTCTGTATGTTTTATGCTTGTAGTGATGTCTCCGGTACTTTGTCTCACACGGTCCCCCTTAGGATCTCTTGTAGGGCTGGTTTAGTGGTGACAAATTCCTTCAGTTTTTGTTTGTTTGGGAAGACCTTTATCTCTCCTTCTATTCTAAATGACAGACTTGCTGGATAAAGGATTCTCGGCTGCATATTTTTTCTGTCTAGCACACTGAAAATCTCGTGCCAATTCTTTCTGGCCTGCCAAGTTTCAACGTTTATTTATTTTTGCGACAGAGAGAGACAGAGCATGAACGGGGGAGGGGCAGAGAGAGAGGGAGACACAGAATCGGAAACAGGCTCCAGGCTCTGAGCCATCAGCCCAGAGCCCGATGCGGGGCTCGAACTCACGGAGCGCGAGATCGTGACCTGGCTGAAGTCGGACGCTTAACCGACTGCGCCACCCAGGCGCCCCTGGCCTGCCAAGTTTCAAAAGAGAGATCAGTCACGAGTCTTATAGGTCTCCCTTTATATGTGAGGGCACGTTTACCCCTTGCTGCTTTCAAAATTTTCTCTTTATCCTTGTATTTTGTCAGTTTCACTATGATAGGTCGTGCAGAAGATCGATTCAAGTTACGTCTGAAGGGAGTTCTCTGTGCCTCTTGGATTTCAATGCCTTTTTCCTTCCCCAGTTCAGGGAAGTTCTCAGCTATTATTTCTTCAAGTACCCCTTCAGCACCTTTCCCTCTCTCTTCCTCCTCTGGGATACCAATTATGCGTATATTATTTCTTTTTAGTGTATCACTTAGTTCTCTAATTTTCCCCTCATACTCCTGGATTTTTTTATCTCTCTTTTTCTCAGCTTCCTCTTTTTCCATAACTTTATCTTCTAGTTCACCTATTCTCTCCTCTGCCTCTTCAATCTGAGCCGTGGTGGTTTCCATTTTGTTTTGCATTTCGTTTAAAGCGTTTTTCAGCTCCTCATGACTGTTCCTTAGTCCCTTGATCTCTGTAGCAAGAGATTCTCTGTTGTCCTCTATACTGTTTTCAAGCCCAGCAATTAATTTTATGACTATTATTCTAAATTCACTTTCTGGTATATTATTTAAATCCTTTCTGATCAGCTCATTAGCTGTTGTTATTTCCTGGAGATTCTTCTGAGGGGAATTCTTCTGCTTGGTCATTTTGAATAGTCCCTGGCATGGTGAGGACCTGCAGGGCACTTCCCCTGTGCTGTGGTGTATAACTGGAGTTGGTGGGCGAGGCCGCAGTCCGACCTGATGTCTGCCCCCAGCCCACCGCTGGGGCCACAGTCAGACTGGTGTGTGCCTTCTCTTCCCCTCTCCTAGGGGCGGGATTCACTGTGGGCTGGCGTAGCCCATCTGGGCTACTTGCACACTGCCAAGCTTGTGATGCTGGGGATCTGGCGTATTAGCTGGGGTGGGTAGGCAATGTGCACAGGGGCAGGAAGGGCAGGCTTAGCTCGCTTTTCCTTAGGTGATCCACTTCAGGAGGGGCCCTGTGGCAGCCGGAGGGAGTCAGATCCGCTGCCGAGGTTTGGTTCCGCAGAAGCACAGAGTTGGGTGTTTGCGCGGATCGAGCAAGTTCCCAGGCAGGAACTGGTTCTCTTTGGGATTTTGGCTGGGGGATGGGCGGGAGAGATGGTGCTGGTGAGCGCCTTTGTTCCCCACCTAACTGAGCTCTGTCGTCAGGGGGCTCAGCAGCTCTCCCTCCCTTTGTCCTCCAGCCTTCCCGCTTTCCAAGCAGAGCTGTTAACTTATGACCTCCCAGACTCTAAGTCGCGCTTGCTGTCGGGAACACAGTCCGTCAGGCCCCTCCGCTTTGCAAGCCAGACTCGGTGGCTCTGCTTGGCCGGCGAGCCGCCCCTCTGCCCTGGCTCCTTCCCGCCAGTCTGTGGAGCGCGCACCGCCTCGCCGCCCTTCCTACCCTCTTCCGTGGGCCTCTCGTCTGCGTTTGGCTCTGGCGACTCCGTTCTGCTAATCCTCTGGTGGTTTTCTGGGTTATTTAGGCAGGTGTAGGTGGAATCGAAGTGATCAGCAGGACGCGCGGTGAGCCCAACGTCCTCCTACGCCGCCATCTTCCCTCCTCGACTCGTTAGTATTTTATTTACGTATTTATGTGTTCATTTATTTCTATTCAAGTTAGTTAACAAACAGTGTAGTATTGGTTTCAGGGGTTGAACTCAGTGATTCATCATTTACATATAACACCCACTGCTCATCCCAACAAGTGCCCTCCTTAATGTCCATCACCCATTTGGCCCATCCCCTCCACCCACGTCCCTTCCGGCAACCCTCAGTTCGTTTTCTGTTTTTAAGAGTCTCTTATAGTTTGCCTCCTCTCTGTTTTTATCTTATTTTTCCTTCCTAGTTTGTTAGTATTTTGTTGAGAATTTTTGCATCTGTATTCATCAAGGATACAGGCTTAGAGTTTTCTTTCCTTGTAGTGTTCTTATCTGGTTTTGGCATCAGGATAATGCTGTCCTTACAAAATGAGTTTGAGAATATTTCCTCCTCTTCAAATTTTTGGGATACTTTAAGAAGGATAGGTATTAATTTTTCTTTAAATGTTTGGTAGAATTTACCAGTGAAACCATATTTTCCTAACCTTTCTTTGTTGGAAGGTTTTGAATTGCTGATTAAATCACCTTACTCATTGATGCTCTGTTCAGATTTTCCATTTCTTCATCAAGCCCTGTTAGATTGTATGTTTCTAGGAATTTGTCCATTTCTTCTAAGTTATGTTATTTATTTTGATGTATAATTGTTCACAGTATTCTGTTATGATCCTTTGTATTTCTGTGATATCAGTTGTAATGCCTCTTCTTTCATTTCTGATTTTGAGTCTTTGTTGTTTGTCAGTCCAGCTGAAGGTTTGTCAATTTTACTTTTTATTTTCATTCTTATTTTCTATTATTTATCTGTTTTCTATTTCTTTTATTTCTCCTCTGACGTTTGTTATTTCTTCCTTCTGCTAACTCAGGGCTTCATTTGTTCTTTTTGTGGTTCCTCTGGGTATAAGGTTTTCCTTATGAGATCTTTTTTCTTTTTTTTTAAATTTTTTTTCAACGTTTTTTATTTATTTTTGGGACAGAGAGAGACAGAGCATGAACGGGGGAGGGGCAGAGAGAGAGGGAGACACAGAATCAGAAACAGGCTCCAGGCTCCGAGCCATCAGCCCAGAGCCTGACGCGGGGCTCGAACTCACGGACCGCGAGATCGTGACCTGGGTGAAGTCGGATGCTTAACCGACTGGGCCACCCAGGCGCCCCGAGATCTTTTTTCTTAATGTAGGTGCTTATCACTCAAAAGTATCCTGTTAAAACTACTTTTGATGCACCCACTAAGTTTTGGAATGTTGTTTCCAGTTTTACTTGCTTCAAGATGCCTTTAAAATTTTTATTTTATTTCTTCCTTGACCCACTGGTTGTTCAGTAGTATGTTGTTTAATTTTCAGATTTTGTGAATTTTCCAGTTTTCTTCCTGCTATTACTGTTTCGTCCCACTGTGCTCAGCAAAGACACTTGGTACGATTTCAATGGCTCCTACCTTCCAGTCATCAGCATACCTCAGTATTCTGAGTGGAAATGGATCTCTTCCCAGTGTCCCACACAGCTGGGAAGCAAGGTGCTCACTCACATGCTCTCATTTTTCTATGTGAGAGAAACCGTGGGCCTCAGGGAGTTTCTCTTGGCACTGGGCTGTATCATCAAGGGAAGGGGTGATGCAGGGAAAGTGAAACTGTTCCTCTTAGCCTCTTCATTGCATTGCTAATTTTTTTATTTTTTTAATTTTTATTCAATTTTTTTAGTGATTTTCATGGTTCTTTTTTTTAAACTTGTTTTATTTTTTATTTTTTTAATTTACATCCAAATTAGTTAGCATATAGTGCAACAATGATTTCAGGAGTAGATTCCTCAGTGCCCCTTACCCATTTAGCCCATCCCCCCCACACAACCCCTCCAGTAACCCTCAGTTTGTTCTCCATATTTATGAGTCTCTTCTGTTTTGTCCCCCCTCCCTGTTTTTATATTATTTTTGTTTCCCTTCCCTTATGTTCATCTGTTTTGTCTCTTAAAGTCTTCATATGAGTGAAGTCATATGATTTCTGTCTTTCTCTGACTGACTAATTTCACTTAGCATAATACCCTCCAGTTCCACCCACATAGTTGCAAATGGCAACATTTCATTCTTTTTGATTGCCGAGTAATACTCCATTGTATATATATACCACATCTTCTTTATCCATTCATCCATTGATGGACATTTGGGCTCTTTCCATACTTTGGCTATTGTTGATAGTGCTGCTACAAACATAGGGGTGCGTGTGTCCCTTTGAAACAGCACACCTGTATCTTGTGGAAAAATTCCTCGTAGTGCAATTGCTGGGTCGTAGGGTAGTTCTATTTTTAGTTTTTTGAGGAACCTCCATACTGTTTTCCAGAGTGGCTGCACCAGCTTGCATTCCCACCAACAATGCAAAAGAGATCCTCTTTCTCCGCATCTTCCTCGCCAACATCTGTTGTTGCCTGAGTTGTTCATGTTAGCCATTCTGACAGGTGCAAGGTGGTATCTCACTGTGGTTTTGATTTGTATTTCCCTGGTGATGAGTGATGTTGAGCATGTTTTCATGTGTCGGTTGGCCATCTGGATGTCTTCTACAGAGAAGTATCTATTCATGTCTTTTGCCCATTTCTTCACTGGATTACTTGGTTTTTGGGTGTTGAGTTTGATAAGTTCTTTATAGATTTTGGATACTAACCCTTTATCTGATATGTCATTTGCAAATATCTTCTCCCATTCTGTCAGTTGCCTTTTGGTTTTGCTGATTGTTTCCTTCGCTGTGCAGAAGCTTTTTATTTTGATGAGGCCCCAGTAGTTCATTTTTGCTTTTGTTTCCCTTGCCTCAGAGACGTGTTGAGTAAGAAGCTGCTGCAGCCAAGATCAAAGAGGTTTTTGCCTGCTTTCTCCTGGAGGATTTTGATGGCTTCCTATCTGACATTGAGGTCTTTCATCTGTTTTGAGTTTATTTTTGTGTATGGTGTAAGAAAGTGGTCCAGGTTCATTCTTCTGCATGTCGCTGTCCATTTTTCCCAGCACCACTTGTTGAAGAGACTGTGTTTATTCCATTGGATATTCTTTCCTGCTTTGTCAAAGATTAGTTGGCGTTTATTTATTTTTGAGAACCAGAGACAGAGCGCAAGCAGGAGTGGGGCAGAGAGAGAGGGAGACAGAATTTGAAGTAGCCTCCAGGCTCTGAGCTGTCAGCACAGAGCCTGATGTGGCGCTCAAACTCAAGAGATGTGAGATCATGACCTGAGCCAAAGTCGGAAGCTTAACTGACTGAGCCACCGAGGTGCCCCTCTTCACTGCATTTAATTTTGGATTTTTTCCTTCTAATAGTATGCTAAAAGTTCTCTGCTGAACTGCCGGATTTTCACAAAGGCACCTTCAAACTTGGATGATGGTAAAAATCAATGCTCTTAGGGAAAAGATGGCAGAGTGCTCTTAATTATCCATTTGATCCTTTACTTCTTATTTTTAATGACCATAAAGATCAGCCAGAAGTGAAAGCTCTTCTCGGGTATTTACTAAGCACGCACACTGCCCTGTGCATGCACATGGCTTTCTAGATTCCTCAGTGTATGCAGAAACTTTTAAAATCTTGATGCCCCAAAATATCACATTCTCCAGCTTTTCCACCCAGGCTTTCAGCATGTCTATTGTTTTCCACAACTGTTATTTTATTCTCCAGGCAGAACAGTTGTTCAGTTGCCTTTCACTTGTGTCTTTGATGAGCATACTCCACACAGGCACTTCTCTGTACTTAGTGCCAAGTTAGATGAAATTAAGATTAGATCCTTGCATCTGTCCTCCAGCAAACCCACAGACAGGTCAAAACAGACAGACACGATTCCTTGGGAACAAAGTCCATTCTGCTCCTTCTGGAGCCAAGTACCCATGCCACCAAAACGGGCTGAAGTCTTCAAGATTGCTAACATCCTGGAGAGTAGGGTAGAACCAAGGTAAGTTAAAATGCCCAAAACCTCTCCTACCACGTTTCAGTGGCATTCCTCCCAGTTAAACAGTCACTTGTTTGCTTTAAACCTTTGACTATCTTCCAGAATTCCATATAAGGTTAAGTCTGACAGATTTGCCAGTTTTTCAGTGTTTCTGGTCAGGAACAGACCCCTGGAGTTCGTGCTATTCAATTTATGCTGACTGGACTCTTGCTGTGTTTTATATTCTATCATGTTAAGCATTTTATATTTAAATTTTCAAAGGTCAAGAAACATATTCTTAACTATAGAGAACAAACTGATGGTTACCAGAGGGGAGATGGGTCAAATAGGTGATGGGGATTAAGGAATGTACTTGTGATGAGCACTGGGTATTGTATGTAAGGGATGAATCAGTATGTTGTGCACTTGAAACAAATATTACACTACATGTTAACTAACTGGAATTTAAATAAAAACTTAGAAAAAAAAGAAAGCCAGCCAGAACATAAAAAATAAATTTTTAAAATTCAAAATATCAGGAAAATTTTGAAATTAATATAAAACGCCCACCTCTGGAGGTGGAATGCCAGGGGTACCTTACAAAAGCAAACACAAAAGCATTCTAGAGGGACCTCCACCTTAGCTCTACAAAATTACTCAATATAAAGCCCACTAAAGATTATCACACACTTCAAAGCCTATAATAAATAAACACATGAAGGAAAGTCTATCATATATAAGATTTAGAAGACTCAACCATAACAAGATTAGATAATCATGATCCTTAAAAAAACAGAAATATTGTTTGAGCCTGTTTTAAAATTTGATTTGTGTGATTAAATTAATTATACAGAGCCAGATGACAGGATCTCAAGACTTCAGAGATTATATATGTTCAGCTTTAAATAAAGCTAAATAATATGATATAGCAGTAGGAACAAAGCATTGGCAAACATTAAAGAGGTCTGAGATGTCCCGGTGCAGCTCCCAGGATCCTTTCCCATCAGACAGGCTATAGTAGGATACATTTTTTACTGCCCATCATTGCATTGCTCAAATTCTTCCATGGCTGCTCATCTATTATAACAAAGAAGCCATCCAAAGACCAAAGGTGGGTGTACAATTTATGGCTTTAGTTGTGTTATGTTTGTTTATAAATTTGTAGGTGTTTTTGTTTTTGATGGGCTTCAACTTGGACTTTCCTCCTTAATAAGATTTTTTATAATGTAGCACTCTAGAGTAAAATGCCTCTTATGTTCCAGTCCTTTCATACTTTCAGTTCATTGGCTTTTATCCAAAAATATATAAAACTCCATATCATATCCTTATTTTTATGATCTAGTTCCTCTGATGCCACAAGGAACATAATTTTTAATTCCATGCATTAAGCAGACTTATCTTTACCTTCTTTATTCAAAGTATAACCAATTACCTGTCACAATGCCTTCCAGACTGAATGTTGTCATTTGAGGTGGGGGGGGGGGGAATCTAACAAAGGGCCCAAAGGCATGGAAGCCACATTTTTATGTATTGCAGTGGTCCATTTCCATTTGATGAGTATCTGTTGGATTTCTTTCCCTGTTAGAATGTTGTTTTTACATGATGCATGCATGATGTGTATTTCAGATCTCAAAATAATTTTACACCCTTCTAATAGAAGCAGGTTTAACTAAAAAGCACAATAACAAGTGAACAATCGTCAGAGACTAGAGCTGGGAATTACATTAGGAAAATTTCAAGTAAAAAATCTTAGTGGTTACTACTGGAAGGCAGTAACAAGCTTTTGGCCAAGGGCTCAGCAAGTATGGTTGGAGTTGCTGGCACTTTTATCATTTGATCATCTTTGAGGTCGTAGGATTCCAGAAGTATCCATTATGTAACGGCTTTTTGACACTCCATGGTAGGCTACTATTGTTCAGAGTCCCATTCACATTCAGCTTTTCTTTTTCTGGTAACTTTGTGAGTGGGTACTAAATTTATGAGACAAAACAAACCAATTAATTTTTGTTTCAAGTTTTGAGCTGGTAGAAACAGTAGCTTATTTTCCATTGTTTGAGGAATGTTGCTAATGTCTCTGGGCCACATAATTCCCATGAATGTTACCATGTATTCTTGAACCTGCATTTTTACCTGGTCTCTGGTAGTGATATGATTAATCAGCATTTTTAATTATCTTAACTTGATCTTCAGATGGAGATCAGCATTATATCATCAATAAAATGTGTAACAGCACATTTCAACTGAATCAAATTGAACTAGTTATGGCACTAAGTAGAATTTAATTATCCCTAATGGAAACTCAGTAAACCTGTATTGGATTCTGTCCAATATGAATAGACAAAGGTTTGTTTTTAATTTAAGCACAAGTGACACACAATGTTACATTAGTTTCCGGTACACGACATAATGCTTCAATAACTATGTTATACTTTCCACAAATATAGCTACCATCTGTCACCATAAAATGCTATTATAATACCATTGACTATATTCCCTATGGTGTACCTTTTATCTCATTCCATAACTAGAAGCCTATACCTCCCACTCCCCTTGCCCTTTTTGTCCATCCCTCCAATCCCCTTTCCCTATGGCAACTACCAGCTTGTTTTCTGTATTTATAGGTCTGTTTCTGCTTTTGTTTGTTTATTCATTTGTTTTTTTTTAGATTCCACATATAAGTGAAATAATATAGCATTTGTTTTCCTCATATTTCATTTAGCATAATGGCCTCTAGGTCCACTCATATTGTTGCAACTGGCAAGATCTTCTTCTTTTTTAGGGCTGAGTAATATTGATAATGATATATATATATATTGATATATATATATATGTAATATGTATATCATGATATATATATCATGATATATATAATGATATATACCTATCATATGTATATCATATATATACATATATATGTATGTGTATATATATATGATATATACATATATATCATATATATATCACATCTTTATCCATTCATATATTGATGGACACTTGGATTGCTTCCATACCTTGGCTATTGTAAGTAATGCTGCAATAATCTTAGGGGTGGATATATCTTTTCAAATTAGTGTTTTCATTTTCTTTGAGTAAATGCCTAATTGTGGAATTAGTGGATAATAGGGTATTTCTATTTTTATTTTTTTTAAAAAACTTGAATGGGTAAGATCTTTCTAAGGATTTCCATTTAGTACACCCAATTAAAACAGTATATAGAGCAGATTTTTACAACATCTCTTTATCTAATTGTTTGAGTAAAGGAAGAGCTTTCCTTTCCTCCCATTCAAATGTCACATATATTCGAATAATACATTCTGGTAAAGTTGATACACAACCATAAATAATCTTTGTTCATAAATTTCTCCTTCAAGCCATAAAATTTACCACATCCCCATAACTTAATTATGTTGCCTTTTTGCTTTTTACTAGCAGGTTTAGGTATGACAGTAAACTATAAGCCACATAGAACAATTCTGATAAAATTTCTCCATCACGCCCACGACATTTCACTCACACCAATGCAAAAGGTCTTGGATACCCTGCTACTGATGGCACCCCACTTTCCACTCTGGGACCAACCTGATCTATCTTCTTTAACTCACCTGGTTTTAATCACTGCTGTTTATGAGGATCCTTATTTTTTCCCTATCACCATAAGATTTTTAAAGATTCACTATGACTAGGATAAAGTGAACAAATCTTTTCTATAACTTCTGGAGTTGGTGGTGCTGATGGGCCACATAATCTTTCCAGCAACGTATTCCTTTTTCATGACATTTTTAATGAACTATATCCCTCTCTGTTTAATTGTCCTAAGGTTTTTTCATCCCTTATAATCTTAAAGTAACTTTTTTCCCCTGAATAGTATTTTTCCCGTCACTTAACTCTTTAGGAGTTGAGCCAGTACATCTGTGACAGCTTCTCTCACATGCTTTTATGTTCTCAACAGGAGGGCCATACAAGAATCCCAAGCATGTGAGCCCCATTTACACATAAATCATTTCTTGGGTTAAAAGCCTAAATTTGGAATATACTTCATCATCATATGATCAATCTTAAGGTGCTTGTACTTTCAACATTTCAGTGCCCTCAGGATTACTCAGCTTCGTATAAGAGTGCAGTTGGACTATTACCCCTCTCAAGGTATTTTCACATAACCCTGCCTTCTGGACTCAACCAGCTCAACAGGTTAAGATATCCTTATTTATGCAATAAGTAGACAGCCTGAGCCCTTTCAATGTTCCAGGTTTGGGGTATCTCTTGAGCCCCATCTTTACCCTTACCTCATTCAAAGCCTATATAATCTTTTTAGTGATTATGAGTTGGGTAGGATAACATTCTGATCAAAAGAAGTATTTACATTACTCCCTGATTTCATCATGTCCCTTCCTGTTACAGACAGAATCAATGGTGGTAACTTGGCAGACAAAAAGCCTTGTGTTTTTTTCTTAGTGACTCTCATTTTGCCAAAGCAGCTAACAGCAGCCAAGGGACAGAATTCTTGACTGACTTCCCTTCTGTCTGAATTTCTTTTTTCATCCATTTAGGTATTTCCTTCAGCTCCAGATCTACCCACTTCCAAGTTGACATGTTTATCCTGCTGTCAATGGTCACAATACCACTGAATTGAAAGTCAACCTGAGGGAGCTAGCCTGGCATCAAAGGTCCTCCATATCCCATTTCATCTTCCTTTCCTCCAAACTAAGCCTTATCCATCATTTAATTATAGACCCAAGGCCACTTCAAGTATTCTGCCTGGAACACCAACTACAGCAAATTGCACAGGGTCAGGTGACTCAAAGAACTCATGTAGCCACAGAGTATACTATTGGGGAAGGTCATCAAGAAGACACGACTGCAAGTTGACCTATGAGGTGCACCCCAGCAATCAGAGGCTCTTCAACAGCCCCATCTATGGATTGTGGGTTTTTCTTGCCTTGCCCACTCCCAGAAGCTGCCCCTAAGACATAATAGCCTTGAGATAGTGATGTGGCACTGAGACCATCTGGCAAGTATACAGTCCCACTGTGATAAACCCAGTTGAGGCCTCCATATAACTTTTAAGATTTGGTGGGCAGGTGCAAAGATCTACTCACCTTGCTGCTGCCCAAGACAAGCCCTATATGTAAGTTCCCTTTGCTCACTAAAACTCCCACCTACCAACCTGGAGTGGCCTGCCCCTATCTTCGGTCTCTCCTTGCCCTCCAAGTATGGGGGCCAGTTTTAGATTTCACCCAGGAAGCTCCCAAGGAGGTTATAAACCAACATACATTAATATAAAGCTTTACTAAAGGTAAAAGATATGACACAGCAGAGGATAAAGCATAGACAACCTTGAGAGAGAATGGAGATTTCTAGGCACAACTTGCAGACTATTTTCTCAGAGGCAGGACATACTTCATTTTTGGATCATGACCACCAAGGTAAGTGTGGGAAATCAGGATTCAGCAGAACCAAGACGTAAGTTCACTGGATGGGTCTTTTATATTCCATTGGTCAGGGAACTAAAGCAGACGGGGTTTAAACAGGTGAAATAGATACAAACGATTAATCATGTATTTTCAACAAAAAAGTACCCACACTGGTTCAGAGAACCTCTAAGAAAGCTTTGGACTTTTTTTTTAATGTTTATTTAGTTTTGAGAGAGAGAGAGAGAGAGAGAGAGAGAGAGAGAGAGAGAGAGAACGACTGGCGGAGGGAACAGAGAAATGGAGACATAGAATCGAAAGCAGGCTCCAGGCTCGGAGCTGTCAGCAAAGAGTCTGACTCAGAGCTCGAACTCATGCACTATGACATCACAACTTGAGCTGAAGTCAGATGCTTAACAGACTGAGCCACCCAGGCGCCCCTGGACTTTAAATAACACATTATAAATTACTACCTAATGTGTTTAATCACTTCTTCCATCCAGTGTCAGTATCATGGTGAATCTGGACATAAGAATAGAGATACTGAAAACTAGCTTTTAGCTTTTTCAACAACTTTCAAAAATTGTATGTCAGAAGGTTTCTATTGTTAATCCATTAAAAAATGGAAAAGCATAAAGTCTTGGTTTTGAATCATGTAATGTTAGAAATACACATTAAACTGCTATTATATACACAGACATGCTATTTAAAAATATACATATGTGCTATTGATTGTTTTAAAACAAATTATTTGATTGGCTAGATCCTACTAGAAACCTTTTTGGTGACTGCCTGGTAAGCCCAAATATCTCCTTATCTGTGAAGCCACTTAGGTGATAGAGAAAATGTTCAAAATTAAACACAAATATGAAATGCTTTGATATGAAAAATGTATTTCTTAAGCATTTTAAAAATAGAAATGTTAAAACTGAAAATAAAGAAACATTAAAAAATGAGCTACTAAGCTATAAAAATATGGAAGAACAAATTCAAATTACTAAGTAAAATAAGCCAATTTGAAAGGGCTATCTACTATATGATTCTAACAACATGACATTCTGGAAGACACAAAACTACAGAGACAGTAAAAAGATCAGTGGGGATCTTGCCAGGATTAGTGGGGAGGTAGCAATGAACATACAGGGCCCAGAGGATTTGGGGGGCAGTGAAATAATACTATATTATATTGTGTGTATGCAATTATGTTGTAATAACTTATACTTGTAATATATATTTTGTATGTAAATAATATATATAGTATACATACATTATACTCTATCAATAGATACATGTCATTACACATTTGTCAAAACTCATATAATGTACAACATCAAGAGTGAACCTTAATATAAACTTTGGACTTTGGGGATAATGACGTTTCAATGTAGGTTCACCAATTATAACAAATGTACCTATCTGGTGGGGATGTTGAGAGTAGGGGAGGTTGTGGAGGGGAGGACAGAGGGTATATAGAAACTTTATACAATTTTCACTCACTTTTCTGTGAACCTAAAACTGCTCTAAAAAGTAGCCTATTGAAAAGAAAAAAAAAAGGATGGATGGAAAAAGATACACTAGGTGCATTATAACAAGTAGTTTACTATTACCATCAAGACAGGGGTATTAGGATCTTTACTCAGGATAAAGATATTTGCTACAGTTAATAAAAGGAAAGTTTACCAGACTGTTATATCAACTATGGACTTTAGTTTACCTTGTCAGCTTCTGGAGGCTGCCTACATCCCTTGTGGTACTTTCTCCATCTTCCAAGCCAGCAACGTTGCATCTCTCTGATCCTTCTTCTCCTCTTTCCGTAACTACTAAAAAGAAGAAGTTAGGAAAAGTTATCTTCTCTAAAATCTCCTATCATTAGATTGAGTCCACCTGGATAATCCAGGATGCTCTTCCCATCAGAAGGTCTTTACCTTTGTAACACCTGCAAAGTCCCTTTTGCAGTAATACATTCACAGGGTCCAAGGATTAGGATGCGAACATCTTTGAGAACATATTTTACCTTCTATAAGCTTCCAAGTTCAAGTTGTTTGCCAAAACAATCCATTGTGTCTATACAACTAAAGATCCCAATTTTTGCTTGCTATTGGTTAAAGGCAGTC
Source organism: Lynx rufus (assembly GCF_022079265.1). Lineage (NCBI taxonomy): Eukaryota > Metazoa > Chordata > Mammalia > Carnivora > Felidae > Lynx > Lynx rufus. Next base: position 26,605,494 of record NW_025814826.1, on the reverse strand, counting down.
TTGAAACCCTAGAGGCCGTCTCCTGTTTCTTGCCATATGTGCTTCTCCAACATAACTGCTGATTTCATGACACCTGTAGGGAGAATGTCTGGCTCTAGTATGCTATGATATAGTCATATAGCATAACCGAATCATGGAAATGATTGCCATATCCTATTGATTAGAAGCAAATCTTGGGGGTTGCTCAATCAAGGGGGGGGAGTGGGTTACACAAATGTGTGGACACCGGAGAAAGGAAAATCTTTGAAGCTCACCTTAGAACCTGCCTCCTCACTAGTCATTGAACTTCTTAGTATACTCTGAGAAAAATCTCACAGGAGACACATAAACACTTGTATGGAATACTAATTGTTGTATTATTTGCAACTGTGAAAATCTTGAAATAACCCAAATGCCCATTAGCAAAAGAATGAAATAAGTTGTGATACATCCAGACAATAAATATTAAACTGGTTAAAATGAATGAATTAGAGCCTCAGGTATCAGCATACATAAATCCCCAAAATGTGTTTTTTAACTCGACAAACTGTAATTTGTAAATCATATTGAACCATTTAGTTAAACCTGAAAACAAGAAAAAGGATATAATGTAATATTTATTAATATAAATCTGTGTTTAAAATTTCTAGAATACATGCATAGAAATGATAAAAACCAAATTCAGAAGAGTGGGTACTTCTGAAGGGATGAGTGAATTACGGAATTAGGGAGAGATATGCAACTGACCTCAACTGTGTCTTGAATGATTTATTTATTTTAAAAAATTCAAAAAATAACGAAGCCAAATCTGACTTTGAAGGTAAAATCTGACAAAGCTGACTGGGAAGCACAGGGTGTTCAATATTCTATATTATTTTTTTTTGTGTTTACCTGAAATATTTTGTGAAAAAAATGTAATATAGATACACTGAAACATCAATATTTAGTATTTAAAACAAGGACACTGGTTCAATCCCAAATCCCTCATTTACTGACTATGACCCATAGGCAAGTTGTTATACCAACATGCACCTCAGTTTACTTTGAATGGGTTACAAAGAGCATCTCCTCATTGAATTATGATGAAAACAAAAAAAAATGGTTTAATACATTTAAAGCACTTAAAACGGTTCTTGATAATGATAGCAGTTTTTATTATGTATCAACTTGACTAGGCTATAATGCCTAGTTGTTTGTTCAAATACTAGTCTAGATGTTGTTGTGAAGGTATTTGCAAAAGTGGTTAATGTTTACAATCACTGGATTTTATGTAAAACAGATTAACCTACATAATGTGTGTGCCAACAGTTAAAGGCTTTAAAAACAAGAAAAGCTCGGGACACCTAGGTGGCTCAGTTGGTTAAGCGTCCGACTTCGGCTCAGGTCATGATCTCACGGTTCATGGGTTCGAGCCCCACATCTGGCTCTGTGCAGGCACGCTCGGTGTCTGGAGCCTGCTTCTGATTCTGTGTCTTTCTCTCTCTCTGCCCTCCCCTGCTTACGCTCCGTCTCTCTCGAAAATAAAATAAAATAAAACATTTAAAAAATGTTAAAAAAAAAAACAAGAAAAGGAATTCTATCTTAAGGCTACAGCATAAAAATCCTGCCTGAGTTTTCAGTCTGCTGTCCTGCCCCGTAGATTTTGAATTCTAGACTGCACCATTAACTCATACCCTGCCGATTTTGAATTCTAGACTGCATTATTAACTCTTCCATAAATTTCCAGCCTTCTGGTTTGCCCTATAGATTTCAGACTCACCAGCCTCCACAACATGTGAACCAATTCCATAAATATACATCTCTCTATAAACCCCATTGGTTCTGTTTCTCTGTAGAACCCTGACTAATAGAGCAGTTTAGTATCCAGATGTTCTCAGTTTTTCTTTTGGTCCATATTAACACAATGGGCAATATGAGCTATATACTTATTTGGGGGATAATTTAATTTGCATATTTTCTCTTTTGCATTTATTGGATGTGGCCTTTTACAAAATTTTCTGTGGTTACAAAATTTTCTCTAGGAAGTCTTTAGCATATGTTTTCCATATACTAAAAGGTTAGAATTGGACTTTGAACTATTGCAGTTAAGATAAAGTAAGAATTAATGGAATATTTAAAATGTGATGTTAATAAAATTAGTATGTTTGGCATGTGGAAGAATGCTCTGGACAAAACCACTGAAACGAACTTCCGGCTAGATGTAAAGATATACCTTGTGGCCACTAGAGGGCACACAACATCTGCCACATTTTTCTTTAAAACCAGACTTCTGACTGTAAAGTAGTTACATTTTGTCTAAAAAGCAAGAAAATGGAGCCTCATTTATATTTAAATCATTATCGTTGAAATACAAATATTGACCTAATTAAAAATGAGTGCATTCACTTAAGATTCACTTTTCAGCCAATTTTCAATATTTAGGAATTTCTTCCCCAAGACAAGATTTTTAAATATAGCAATGCATTCGATTCTGATCAATGAGTATAAATAAGTAAAATTAGATTTTAAGTTTTTTAAAAGTAGGAATCACACCTTATTTATATTTGAATCCTAATACATTTGCTGACTGTCACATTTTAGGAACATACATGGTTTTTCATTATGAAATTCAAAGATTTATATCAAAAACAACATTAGGTTCTTTACAAAGGTATATAATGCAATTCCATAGATGTAATTTTGCTAGACATATAATGAGGTGATGGTAACAGTCAAATCATATTCTCTACGAATTCAGGGCCAGGTGACAGCCTTATGGTATATCAGAGGTAAAGCCCACTTGCCCAAAACTATTAGCTCTATCTGCCTGTTGGTTGTTGGAAAATTCTCTTAGGATCTTCTATTGATTAAATCTCAGGTCCATTTTTTCTTTCAAGCGTTGGGTACTTTGCGCCCATAGACTGTCTTCCTCAACCCCCTAGGGATGCATCTTATTTTCCTTTTCACAGACTGTTGCTTACTCCATTTCTTGCAAATGTTACCTACCACAGAGTAGATGCCAGTTCCTGAGCCCCAAACCATTTTTTTTTTCTCTTTAAAGGCTTTCATTTAATCTCAGAGAACCCTACTGGACTGACCTTTTCTGCTTTAGACATTGACACACACAGACTAGATGTATTGCTGGGTCTGATGTGATTTCATGCCTCATAGATTATAAATATACAGTCACAATGATTACTTCTTCTTTCTTTTCATCAGCTCAAAGAGTTATGAAAATATATAAATATTTCTTTTAAAAATATTCATATTCATTCCTTTCCCTCTGTTTTTACCACTACTTATTGAGTTAATCTCTCATGGCCCTGCATACGAATTACTATAAGAGTTTTTTTTTTTAATTGGCATCTCCTACTCTGTTTCCATTTTTGAATCTCTTTCTATAAAGACACTAGAGCAATCTTGTTTAAATGATTTCACGACCGTTCTCCCAAGCCAATACATCTCTAGTGATTTTTTACACCAAGTCAATGTGAAAGTGTCTGATATGTTAGCTCTCAGAATATGATCCCATCCATCATATGTATCAAAATTTATTTCCCTGGACTCCCACATGCATTTTTGTCATGACAAAAAGATTACTTTCACAACACAGCAACTTTAGACTTTTAAATTGTCATATACTGTAACATTTAGCTTCTCTAGAGCAGGCACCCTCTTGTTAGATTTGTATGTTCAATGTTTTCTATAAAGCAGGCCCCTGGAAGAAGCATAATCATTACTGGCTGAATGTATAAATCTACAAAACGACATCCAGGCTATATCCTCTTTATTTTTTTTTCACTGTTTAATCATATTTAGGTCAGTGTGGGTGGTACAGTAGATAGCATATACGACTTAGGAGTCATAGGTTTAAATTCTTGCTCTTCTATCTAATATCTTTGGAACATTGGGAACATGTCCAATCTTTTCCGAAACTGAGAAAAAAATAGTATTTTCAATTGCAAATATAATATAGACAGTACAGAGAATTTGGGGGAAAGGGGAAGAAAAATTTTACCTCTAAATCTGTGTTTTCCATTCCTATTACTGCTATAAAAATGATCATAAATTTAGTGGCTTAAAACAACATGAAAATTTATCATGTTTTGTCTTGTAGGTCATAGTCTGAAATGAATCTCACTGAACTAAAATTGAAGTGTTAGCAGGATCACATTACTTTCTGGAATCTCTAAGGAAGAATGACTTTAGGTTTTTTGTTTGTTTGTTTGTTGCCTTTTCCACTTCTACAGTTACCCCCTTCCATCTTCCAAACCAACGGTGGTCAGCTGAATCTTTTTCTCATTGCATTACTCTGACACTAAAGTTCTGTTGGAATTACATTATTGGATTATTTTAGATAACCCAGAACAATCTCTTTATCTTAATGTTCCTGCTGACTAGAAACCTCAGTTATATCTACCACTTTATTCCCCCCCTTGCTACTTATTCAGAGTCTCAGCATTAGAATATGCATATCTTTCAGGTGAGAGCATTATTCTGCCCCTCACAGCTTACCCTCTGGCCCTGAAATAGTTACGTCTATCTCAAATTCAAAATATATTAAATTCATTTTAATATTCTCCAAAGTCTCAATCAATTATAGCATCAACTCAAAGTTCAAATATGTTATCTAAATATCATCAGTTCAAAAGCCCCACTCTCATTATCTAAGTCAGGTTTGGCTGAGGTTCTGGATATAATTCATCCTTAGTCACAATGCATCTCCAGCTGTGAACCAGTGAAACTCAAGAAACAAGTTATTTGCATACATAATAAAATGGTGTGCAGATACGGGGTAACATTTTATAGACATTCTCAGGTAAAAGGGGAGACAAATTGTTTAAAAAGTGTTACTGGTCCCAATTTGGTATCAATTTCTATATCATCTGGGAGAGCTCCATTTGGTTTCAAGTCTTGGAAATAATCCTCTGTGCCTTGTGATTCCACTTTCTGGGCTCCTGATTCTGCCTTAGGTATCATTCTTTCTTGCTCTTCAAAGGTAGAACATGTTTTCAGTTCATTTGTTTTATTAACCTGTTGGGTATATCCCTTTTAAACCAAGGTGGCAGTGTTTTCTGCTGGTATAACATCGTCAAGAAATTTGTGGCTCTCCCATTTATGTTATGAGAATTCTTTCGAGACAAGAGTTCTCCACGTTCCTCTTGGATAATCATTCCTGGCTTCTGCTGATATGGCCAAGAAGACCTATGAATCACATGCCTAATCTCTTCAAAGAGCCCTCTATGTAACTGAATACTCTGACCTTTTTATCCTTCTGATCCACTAAATAAAAGTTTTCCAGCCACACCCTCGGCTTTCATTTAAAAGCATACTTTCCTGACAACAAACCTGATTTTCACATCTTGTGCAGTCTAGAAAGACAAGGATTTCTTCCACCTAACTAAAGAACACAATTCAGCTAAGCTCTCCGCCATTATATAGCAAGGACTTCCTTTTCTTTAGTTTCCAATAATAAGTTTCTCTTTTTCACCTTAGCCCTTATTAGCAGCTCCTTCCATGTCCATATTTCTACAAATATTTTGTTTTGTTTCTGATGATTTATGTATTCCCTTGCTTCGTTCTAAGAGAGCTGCTAACACCCACTAACAGTCTGTTCAAGGCAATGTAGGTTTTTTCTTTTTCTTAAAGCTTATTTATTTTGAGAGAGAAAGAGAGTGTGAGTGGGGGAGGGGCAGAAAGAGAGGGAGAAAGATAATTCCAAACAGGCTCCATGTTCACAGCCTGATGCTGGGCTTGATCTCACAAATTGTGAGATCTTGACCTGAGCCAAAATCAAGAGGAGGAGGCTTAACAGATTTAGCCACAGAGGTGCCCAATGTGGGCTTTTTCAATCATACTTCTCAAAATTCCTCAGTGTCCACCTATTATGCAATTCCAAACTCACTTCCATATTTTGAGGGATTTGTCACAGCAATGGTCTACTTCCAGTTACCAAAATCTGTATCAGTCAAGGTTCAATCAGAGCAGTAGAATGAGCAAGAGATATATATTGAAGTATTTATTACAAATAACTGACTTACAAGATGGTGAGGGCTGCTAGATAAGTCTAAAATCCAAAGTACAAGACTTAAGGAAGGGCAGGCTGCAACTCTTATAAAGCTGAAAATGCTGAAATGGACTTTGCTTTTCATCAAGGAAGCCTGAGCTCTATTTTTAAGGCTTCTCAAAAGATTTAATCGATCCTGCCCGGGTTATCTAGGATAATCTTTCTTACTTAAAGTCAACTGACTATGGATTTTAATAACACCTACAAAATGCCTTCACAGCCACGCCTAGGTTTGTGTTTGATTAAATAATTTGGGACTACAGCCTAGACACATCAAACACATTCAAAGATTATCATACTATTACTCTAACATAATTATTATAGTTTATGTATTTCCTTTGTCCTTTAAACATGCCTCTATACCTAATTATATTCATAATGTACACCACTTTGATGTCTACTTGTTTTGTGTAACATGCATAATAGACTTTTTCCATTACTGAATATTTCTCCTAATTAAAATAGTTAATGATTACATGACATTCAGTCCAGTACTTATGTCATAATTAACAATTGCCTTCCATTTCTTAACCACTGAAAATGGCATTATATTTAATAATTGCATACTAATGATTTTTCTGTATTTTTATTTTTAAAGACATATACCCCAAAACATAATCATTAGTTCAAAGAATATGAATACACTGATGTAAGTGAAGTTACCACATTATTAAATTGGAAGAATAATAAAATCATCCTCACCTACCTAAAAAGATATAGTTAAATTATGGCAAAATTTTTAACAAATTATAAAGATCTCTATAAACATGAATGAATTCTTGTTTTTATTATAATACATTGTGATATAAAATGGAGACTTAATCAGGGTTAAGCCAGACAGTAAATATTATAGGCTTTGTGGGCCCCATATGGTCCCTGTTGCACTTACCACAACTCTGCCACTGTACTGTGAAAGCAATCATAGCCAATATGCAAACAAAACACTATAAGCCAACAAAACTTTATTAAAAAAATAGAAAGTGGGCCAGATTTGTCTCATAGGTTAATAGCTACCCAACACTCTGGTCTAAATTATTGATTAGTAATTTGGCCAAAAGATTATTAATGTAATTTGAAACTATTTGCAATTTGGCTACTTTCCATCACATTTGAACCATTGAACCTTTTCTTTAAGTTTATTTATTTATTGTAGAGAGAGACAGAGACAGCATGAATAGGGGAGGGGTAGAGATGGAGTGAGAGAGAGTGAGTCCCAAGCAGGCTTCGCGCTGCCAGCACAGAGCCCATTGCGGGGCTCGAACTCACCCACTGTGAGATCATGACCTGAGCCAAAACCAAGAGTCGGACGCTTAACTGACTGAGCCACCCAGGCGCCCCCATCCTTTGCACCTTTTAAAAAATTTTATTGTTGCTGATATAAAGACCCTATCCCTATAACTGGGCATCTTAAAGAGCTCTGATATTAGAAAGATAGAGAACCATCTGGCCTGCAGATCATCATGCCCGTTGTGTATCCACCAATATTTTATACACTGACATTTTCTGGTCTCCTAATTCTGCTCCCTTGTAAGACCTAATAATCCCAAGGATATAGATCCTTAAGAAGCATAAGTGAAATAAAGTATCTGGGACATCTTGTTTGTCCCCCGGTGTTCTTTTTTTCCTACCTAAGGTACATACTCTTTGGCCCTGAATCATAGATGAGGTCTCCAAGTGTGAGGCGAGGTTTCCTTTACTCATCAGAAAACATTTAAGTTATAAAACATCTCCATTTTATAATCCATAGAGTTGTATAGCTTATATGACATTCCCTGGAGACCTATGCTTTCATAAACTCATAGACTTCAGGTTTATCTACCATCAGTAATTTTTAGCCAGGGACATTCTGCTACGATCATTCTATAAATAGCTCTTTTTCTTTAGGAAATTTCACCTGTTTGTTTGTTTTACTCAGAGGTGCAGCTGAAAAGGAGACTGGGCCAAGTCGGCTACTTCCTCCCCTGGTTCCCTACCACTGCCCCAGGAGCATCCTTCTGGAAAAGGGAGCAAATGGATCACAGCCCAGCTGCCTTAACTTCTTTCTCACTCACAATATACTGGATAATAAAGAAGGTTATGTTTTATCCCTATTGCATGTGCTCACACAAGTTTTCTCAAAAACTTGTGTAAATAATAAATAAATAAATAAATAAAGATAGATAGATGTCATGGAAAATATACGTTTCTCTGAAAAATAAGATGCTGTCACTGACAACAGAATATTGTAGCAGACCTGTAATGCATTAAAGAACAAATACGGGTTACACTGGGAGTAGGATCAATCAAGATATAGGTTAAATTACGAACACTGTACTTTGGCTCTCTTTTATTAAAGGACTCTTTATATAACAGAATAGGCAAAACAATACTGTTGTGGAGTGATCATCATCTACATATCTTTCCCCTTTCCACTAGTTTCTGATTTCCTTAATGGCTCACCTGTTCACCATTTTATACCCAGAGCTGCTGAAACAGCAGATAATCAGTAAATATTTTGAATGAACAAATTCAAGAATGAGTGGATGAATGAATGAATCTTATCAGCCCATATATTTCTCCATGTTTTTAATGTATTTTACTTTGAGAATACCATTAAAAACATTATTTATAGTTTCTGCATCATTATTACTAGTGCATATCAGAACCCTTATAACTTGTGGTGTATGAAGTTTCACACTTGTTGTATAAAATATGCTCAGTTTAGGAAAACATATACTCTAAAGTCTAACAAATGTTAATTTTCTTAAGTAGATATTTCTGAAAATATGACAAAAGAACACAATGTTCTTCAAATTGTGCTTAATATTTGATTTTTAACAGAAGTTCAGACATAAGCTTACTACCAAGTCTACTCCAAAATATTTGAAAATTCTGGGCGAACCCACAAAATATCAGTTTTCTCAGAACTATTTCTCAGTAATGATATTTCACACTCTGAATAACACTTTTCTTCATAGGCTTAATTAATGAAGAAACACAAGTGAGCAGGCAGATGGAAAATAAATCTTAGTATTTCATAATATAACTATTTCTTTAACGTTAACTTTGTTTTCTGCTTTAGAGAACAAACAACTCCTAGATGTGGAGGGAAAACAACATTTATTAACTAAGAAATCAGAAAGTGTCAAACTGAAGGGAGAAAGGAGATTGATAGTATGCTTATGGGACTCTTCAGTTGTTGGGAGTTTCAGTGACAACCTGCTGTCCAAGAGTCAACTAGTAGTTATTATTTGTTCTTTACATGGCAGTTATTACAACATCACAGTGAATAGGGGCGTCTGGGTGGCTCAGTTGGTTAAATGTCTGACTTTGGCTCAGGTCACAGTTTGTGAGTTTGAGCCCCACGTTGGTCCCTGTGCTATCGGTTCAGAGCCTGAAGCCTGCTTCAGATTCAGTGTCTCCTCTCTCTGCCCCTCCCCTGCTCACGCTCTGTCTCTCTCTCAAAAAATGAATAAAATTTACAAAAATTAAAAAAAATGTCACAGTGAATACTACAAGTAAGGAATTCTAGAAGAGTTTATGCCTAATTGCAAGAATGAAGATATGTAAGTCATCTTGATGTTTGGTGCCAATTTCAACCCCAAATATGTACTGTTTCTCTCAGTAGACTGAGAACAAAACTATACCAAAAGAAAATGGTTCATTAAAATCACTGTGCAGTAATTACTTCATATCATGTTAAGTTTTCCTATATGCCCCTGTAAAATAATCTATTATAAAAATTCGTAGCCTTTTTCTACTTTACCAAGTTTTCACTCACATGATGTTCATGTTTACAAATATATCAGAAAGCTATTTAAATCTCCTTTTTTGTCCCTGATTTAAGACATAAGAAACTTAAGGTTATACTATTTGAGAGTCTGTAGAAAGGGATTATATGAACTCCCCTTTGATTGTATGAACTCTCACATTATAAAACCTTCTTGTGTTACATTAAATTTTCTCAGATTTCTTTTCCTCCATTTCTTTCCATTATATTTCTTGCTTTGCACACTTTCCATGTTCTCTTCTATTGCCAAGCCTCCATGTATATGTTAGCTATATCCCTAGCCTTACCCTTTCTTCCAAACTCAATATCTACATTCCTCTTCTTAATGAATATTTCCAGGCTAGATAAACTTGAACTTAATAGGTCCAACATTAATTCATGATATTTCCTCTGGGAAAGAATTTCTCCTAAATATTTTATTGGGATAGCTTTATATTTAGCTGTAGTAAATATTTATCTTATTTCTATGACTTTCTTACATTCACATGCTGATAATACACAGACAGATGGGAATCTGGAAAGAAGTTACACATGACAATTTAGTAGTAAGACAGTGCTGTCTCACCATTCCGTCAACTGGGGAAGGGTATGCAAGAAGATCAGGGATATATGAACCTTGTATGTTGGAACAGAAACCTTGATCTCAACAAGTCCTGATATTATGTTTGAGTCAACAATGTGATATAACAATAAATCATGCATCAAGAAACAAAAATCAAATAAATTTTAAACTTAATCTAAAAGATTTTCTACTTAATTTTCACAAATATTTTCTGAGTTGTACAGTAGCTTGCAATCGTCAAGTGTTACAAATGTGATGATTGAAAGTTCTGTTAGCTTTCTTCCACATTCATCAAATCTATCAGAAGAGGAAACAATTTTCTGTCTTTTCAATTTTAGAAGCGGCCCTTAATTTTCTCTAAAGTCTTCTTTCTCACTGTTCTTGATCCAAATTAATGGAATCATAAGCATCCACTTTACTTTTTTTCACCACTGACTTCTCTCTTAATATTCATGTAGTTGGGATTCAAATTCTGTTTATTTGACCTCAGAAATGATTCTCAGTTTGGGCTTCTCTTCTCCTTATCATTCCTATTCCTTAATGCACAAACTCATCATCATTTTTGTAGGCCAGGGTTTTCAGTCTCAGCACTACCGACATTTTGATCTGTATAGTTTTTTATTGAATTAGGAGAAGCTATCCTTTGCACTGTACTATGTTCAGCAGCATCACTGGCCTCTATCAACTAGATTCAAGAAGCACTCTACCTCTACTACCATCACCTAGTAGTGAAAATAAAGAATGTCTCCAGATATAACAAGTATATACTTCGCAGGCCAAAATCACCTGTAATTGAGAACCACTAACCAAAAATAAACATTGCTCCAGGCCTGAATAACAAAGCTTACAAGCAAGACCCAAAAGAACCAAATGACTTCCAAGTTACCTTAATGTATTTCAGGAACAAAACACAAAAATATTTATAGACATATAAACACAGCACTCAATAAGTAAAAATGACAATGTCTGCAATCTAATAAAAATTATGAGACATTCAAAGAAGCTGAAACATAGAATCCATTGTCACAAGAAAAATCATTCCATGCTCATGGATTGGAGGAATAAATATTGTTAAAATGTCAATACTACCCAAAGCTATCTACACATTCAATGCAATCCCAATCAAAATTGCACCAGCATTCTTCTCAAAGCTAGAACAAACAATCCTAAAATTTGTATGGAACCACAAAAGACCCCAAATAGCCAAAGTAATATTGAAGAAGACCAAAGCTGGAGGCATCACAATCCCAGACTTTAGCGTCTACTACAAAGCTGTAATCATTAAGACAGCATGGTATTGGCATAAAAACAGACACATAGACCAATGGAATAGAATAGAGACTCCAGAATTGGACCCACAGAAGTATGGCCAACTAATCTTTGACAAAGCAGGAAAGAATATCCAGTGGAAAAAAGACAGCCTCTTTAACAAATGGTGCTGGGAGAACTGGACAGCAACATGCAGAAGGATGAAACTAGACCACTTTCTTACACCATTCACAAAAATAAACTCAAAATGGATAAAGGACCTGAATGTGAGACTGGAAACCATCAAAACCCTAGAGGAGAAAGGAGGAAAAAACCTCTCTGACCTCAGCCACATCAATTTCTTACTTGACACATCTCCAAAGGCAAGGGAATTAAAAGCAAAAATGAACTCATGGGACCTCATGAAGATAAAAAGCTTTCTGCACAGCAAAGGAAACAACCAACAAAACTAAAAGGCAACCAACAGAATGGGAAAAGATATTTGCAAATGACATATCGGACAAAGGGCTAGTATCCAAAATCTATAAAGAACTCACCAAACTCCACACCCGAAAAACAAATAACCCAGTGAAGAAATGGGCAGAAAATATGAATAGACACTTCTCTAAAGAAGACATCCGGATGGCCAACAGGCACGCGAAAAGATGCTCAACGTCGCTCCTCATCAGGATATCACCTCACACTCAGATATCACCTCACACAGGTCAGAGTGGCTAAAATGAACAAAACAGGAGACTATAGATGCTGGAGAGGATGTGGAGAAATGGGAACCCTCTTGCACTGTTGGTGGGAATACAAACTGGTGCAGCCGCTCTGGAAAACAGTGTGGAGGTTCCTCAAAAAAGTAAAAATAGACCTACCCTATGACCCAGGAATAGCACTGGTAGAAATTTACCCAAGGGATATGGGAGTACTGATGCATAGGGACACTTGTACCCCAATGTTTATAGCAGCACTCTCAACAATAGCTAAATTATGGAAAGAGCCTAAATGTCCATCAACTGATGAATGGATAAAGAAATTGTGGTTTATATACACAATGGAATACTATGTACCAATGAGAAAGAATGAAATATGGCCTTTTGTAGCAACATGGTTGGAACTGGAGAGTGTTATGCTAAGTGAAATAAGTCATACAGAGAAGGACAGATTCCATGTTTTCACTCCTTTGTGGATCCTGAGAAACTTAACAGAAGACCATGGGGGAGGGGAAGAAAAAAAATGGTTAGAGATGGAGGGAGCCAAAACATAAGAGACTCTTAAAAACTGAGAACAAACTGAGGGTTTATGGGGGGTGGGAGGGAGGGGTGGGTGGGTGATGGGTATTGAGGAAGGCACCTGTTAGGATGAGCACTGGGTGTTGTATGGAAACCAATTTGACAATAATTTCATGTTAAAAATAAAATAAAATAAAATTCATAAGAAAATGTGAAGGACTGAAGAGACAAACAACTTTGAAAGAAGAATAAAATTGGAGGAGATTCACTATCTGATGTTGGATTTATTATAATGCCATAAAATCAAGACTATGTGCTACAGGCATAAAGACAGACAAATAGATCAATGAAGCAGAAGAGGAGGTCCAGAAATAGACACACCTATAGGTAGCAAAAGTTTTCTATATAGTCTTTTCAACAAATTTTGCTGGAATAATTAGATACCTATATCAAACAAAACAAAACAAAACAAAAACTTTGATACAAGCATGTACCATATAGAAACATGAGTTCAAAACATACCAATGATTTAAATGTAAAACCTAAAAATGTAAGGATTTCTCAAAGTGTAAAAATAAAAAATAACCTGAATTTCTTTTTTGTTTTAGAGAGAGAGATAGGCAGGGGAGGGGCAGAGAGAGAAGGAGAGAGAGAATCTCAAGCAGGCCCCACACCCACACAGAGCCCTCCATCTCATGACCATGAGATCATGACTGAGCCAAAATCAAGATACAGACATTTAACCAACTGAGCCACCCAGGCCCCCCAACCTGAATTTCTTAAATGTACAAATTATTTTTTCTTTGTTTCAAGTTATTTAAATTCCAGTTAGTTAACATGAAGGGTAATATTAGTTTCAGAAGTAGAATTTGGTGATGCATCACTTATGTACAATACCCAGTGCATATTACAAATGCCCTGAATAATACCCATCACTTATTTAACCCATCCCCCCCCATTTCCCCTCCAGCAACTCCCAGTTTGTTCTCTATAGTTAAGAGTCTGTTTCTTGGTTTGCTTGTCTCTTTTTTTTTATTTTCCCATGTTCATCTGTTCCATATTAAATTCCACATGAATGAAATCATATGGTATATGTCTTTCTCTGACTGACCAATTTAGCTTAGCATAATACTCTCTAGCTCCATCCACATCACTGCAAATAGCAGGATTTCATTCTTTCTGGAGGCTGAATATGTACACACACACACACACACACACACACACACACACACACACACATACCACATCTTCTTTATCTATTCTTCATCCAATGAGCTATTTGTGCTCTTTCCATAATTTGGCTCCTGCTGCTATAAACATTTTGCTGCTATAAACACTGGGGTGCTTGTGTCCCTCCAAATTAGTATTTTTGTATTCTTTGGGTAAGTACCTACTAATCCAATTGTAGGGTAGTTCTATTTTTAACTTTTTGAGGAAACTCCATACTGTTTTCCAGAGTGACTACACCAGTTTGCATTCCCACCCACAGTGTAAGAGGGTTCCCCTTTCTCTGCATCCTTGACAACATCTATTGTTTCCTGTGTTGTTAATTTTAGCCATTATGACAGGTGTGAGGTAGTATCTCATTGTAGTTTTGATTTGTATTTCCCTCATGATGAGTGAGGTCGAGTATTTTTTCATGTGTCTACTGGCCATCTGGATATCTTATTTGGCGGGGCGCCTGGGTGGCGCAGTCGGTTGAGCGTCCGACTTCAGCCAGGTCACGATCTCGCGGTCCGTGAGTTCGAGCCCCGCGTCGGGCTCTGGGCTGATGGCTCAGAGCCTGGAGCCTGTTTCCAATTCTGTGTCTCCCTCTCTCTCTGCCCCTCCCCCGTTCATGCTCTGTCTCTCTCTGTCCCAAAAATAAATAAACGTTGGATATCTTATTTGGAAAAATGTCTTCGTGTTTTCTGTTCATTTCTTCACTGGAATATGCGTTTTTTGGGTGTTGAGTTTGACAAGTTCTTTATAGATTTTGGATACCAAACCTTTATCAGATATGCCATTTGCAAATATCTTTTCCCATTATGAAGGTTGCCTTCAGAAAGACAAAACAATAGTTGTGTTGATTGTTTCCTTCACTGTGCCGAAGTTTTTTTTTTTTTTTATCTTGATGAAGTTCCAATATTTCTTTTTTGCTTTTATTTACCTTGACTCAGGAGAAATGTCTGGTTAAGAAGTTGCCAGGGTCAATGTCAAAGAGGTTGCTGCTTGCGTTCAACTCTAGGATTTTTCTGGTTTCCTGTCTCATATTTAGGTATTTCATCCACTTTGAAATGGTTTTCTACATAAAGTATGATGTCTTCTACAATAATGGAAAGTTTGACATCTTCCCTGCTGATATGGGTGCCTTTTATTTTTCTTGTCTAATTGCTAAGGCTAGCATTTCCAGTACTATGTTAAATAACAATGGTTGAGAGTGGACATTCTGCTCTTCTTCCTGACTTTAGAGGAAACACTCAGTTTTTCCCCATTTAGGATGATATTAGCTGTGGATCTTTCATATATGGCTTTTACGATGTTGAGGTACATTCCCTCTATCCCTATTTTGGTCAGGGTTTTTATAAAGAATGGATGCTGTATTTTATTAAATGCTTCTTATGAATCTATATACAGGATCAATGGTTCTTATCCTTTCTTTAATTAATGTGGCATATTATATTGATTCATTTGTGAATACTGAACTACCCTTGCAACCCAGGAGTAAATCCCACTTGATTGTGTGAATGATTTTTTTAATGTAGCATTGGATTCAATATGCTAGTATTTTGTTGAGAATTTTTGCATCCATGTTCACCAGGGATATTGGCCTGTAATTCTCCTTTTTAGTGGGGTCTTTGACTGGTTTTGTAATCAAGGTTATGCTGGTCTCATAGCATGAATTTGGAAGCTTTCCTTCCATTTCTATTTTTTGCAACAGTTTGCAATGAATAAATATTAACTCTTTAAATGTTTGGTAGAATTCCATTGGGAAGCCATCTGCCCCTGAACTTTTGTTTGTTGGGAGATTTTTGATCACTGATTCAATTTCTTTGCTGGTTATGGGTCTGTTCAAATTTTCTACTTCTTCCTGTTTCAATTTTAGTAGTTTATATGCTTCTAGGAATTTGTCCATTTCTCCCAGATTGCCCAACTTGTTGACATATAATTTTTCATAATACTCTGTTTTTATTTCTGTGGTGTTGGTTTTGATCCCTCCCCTTTAATTTCTGATTTTAGTTATTTATGTCCTTTCTTTTTTCTTTTTGACAAGTTTGGCTAGGGGGTTATCAGTTTTATTAATTCTTTCAAAATCCGACTCCTGATTTCATTGATCTTTTCTACTGCTTTTTTGGTTGATGTTTGTTTCTGTATTATTTATTTCTGTTCAAATATTTATTATTACCCTTGTCCTTCTGGCTTTAGGCTTCATTTGTTGTTCTTTTTCTAGCTCTTTTAGGTATTAGGTTAGGTTACGTATTTGAGATTTTTTTTTCTTCTTGAGATAGACCTTTATTGCTATATACTCCCCTCTTATAACTACTTTTGCTGAATCCCAGAGGTTTTGGACAGTTGTCTTTTCATTATCATTTGCTTCCATATTTTTTTTATTTCTTCTTTAATTTCCTGGTTGACCCATTCATTCTTTAGTAGCATGTGGTCTTTCTAACTTTTTTTCTTGTGGTTGGCTGCAAGTTTCATAGTGTTTCGATCCAAAATTATGCATGGTACAATCTCAAATATTTGTACTTGTTGAGACCTACTATGTGAACTATTCTAGAGAATGTCCCATGTTCACTCAAAAAGAATGCGTATTTTGCTGCTTCAGGATGAAGTGTTCTGAATATATCTGTCAAGTCTATCTGATCCAGTGTGTCATTAAAGCCAACCCAAATTGGGGGAGTACCCAAATATTTACAATTGTTAGATCTTCTTATTGGATAGACCCTTTTATTATGATATAAAACCTTTCTTCACCTCTTTGGCTTAAAATCTAGTTTGTGTGATAGAAGTATTGCTATTCTGGCTTTCTTTTGACATCCATTAGCATGATAAATGGTTCTCTACCCCCTCACTTCCAGTCTGCAGGTGTCTATAGGTCTAAAATGAGTCTCTCATAGGCAGCAAATAGATGGATTTTGTTATTTTTACCCATTATGACACCCTATGAATTTTATTAGAGCATTTAGTCCATTTGCATTCAGAGTACTTATTGACAGATATGAATTTAGTACCATTTTATTACTTGCTTTGTCATTCTTTCTGGAGAGTCCTCTGTTCCTTTCTAGTCTTTGTTGCTTTTCTTTCCCACTCAAAGAGTCCTCTTTAATATTTCTTGCAGGGCTGGTTTAGTGGTCATAAATTCCTTTAGTTTTTGTTTGTCTGGGCAACTCTTTATCTCTCTTTCTATTTTGGATACAGCCTTGCTGGGTAGAGTATGTTTGGCTGCATATTTTTCCCAGTCACCACGCTGAATGTATCATGCCACTCCCTTCTAACCTGCCAAGTTTCTGTGGAGATGTCTGCTGCTAATCTTATTTGTTTTCCTTTGTAAGTTATGGATTTCTTTTGTTTTGCTGCTTTTAGACTTTTTTTTTAATCTATTTTGCGAATTTAACTATAATATGTCTTGGCGTTGGCCTGCTTTTGTTGATTGTGATGGGAGTTTTCTTTGCCTCCTGGATTTGGATGTCTGTTTCCTTCCCTAGATTAGGGAAGGTTTTGGCTATAATTTTCTCAAATAAACTTTCTGCCCCCTTTTCCCTCTCTTCTTCTTATGGGACTTCTACGTAAGAATGTTATTATGCTTTATGGAGTCAGCTAGTTCCGTTAGCCTACATTTTGATCTAATATCTTTCTTTCCCTCTTCTTTATAGCTTCATAAATTTTCATAATTTTTTCTTCTATATCACTTATACATTACTCTGGTTCTTCCATCCTTGTGGTCATTACATCCAACTGGTTTCAAATCTCAGTTATTGCATTTCTCATTTAGGCCTGATTAGCTTTTAGGTTTTTTATCTCTGCAGTAAGTGACTCCCTGGTGACTTCTATGCTTTCCTCAATCCCAGCTGGTATCCCTATTATTGTTGCTTTAAATTCTGGATAAGGCATATTACTTATCTCTGTCTTGATTAGATCCCTGGCCATGAACTCTTCTTGTTCTTTCTTTTGGGATGAATTCCTCCATCTGGACATTTTGCTTAGATCTCTGTTTTCTTTGTGTTAGGTAAGCCTGTTATGATTCCTGCTCTTGAGTAATGGCTTTGTAAAGAGAAGGTTAGATACTGTCTAGGGACTTGCGCTTCAGGAAGTGTCTCTGGTGTATGCTGTGTGCACTCTGCTGCTGTGTTTTGACTGCCCTTTCTCTCAGGTTAGTGATCTGCAGTTTCTCCTTGCCTGCAGCAGGGAGTGTTTGAACCTTGGCCAGAGTGTGGTGAGTTTTAACTAGATATGCACTGATCTGCTTGTGAAGAGACCTGAAGCTATTTCCACTAGAGCTGAATCTTTCCAGACCCCTATGGTTAGTAGATGTGGTGCATGCAGAGGGGTTTGTGCTAGTCTTCTAGGGAGGCACCCACTGCTCTGGTTCTCAGACACACTTGCCCGAGAAAAGCAGCACCTGCAGAATGCAGGGGGTTGGGCAGGGCTTGGTGTAAGAAGTGGCTTAAGCCATCACTGTTGGTGCTGAACTGCTTACTGAATTTGGCTTATGCTGAGGGGCAACGGAGAGAAATGGCACCAGCGCCCTCTCTGGTCCTTGGAGAGTAGAGTTTGCACCTGCCACTGTTTACAAAGCCCTCCCATAGGAGTGAACAGCCTCCCCTTGTGTGCCCCAGGCATCCCTCAGATACCTGCCTTCACATTGTCTGTGTCCAGGCTGTCTACCCACTCAGCAGCACAGTGCACCTGAGTTCTATCCTAGGTAGGGTGGCTGCGTTTTAAAACTCCAAACTTTAGGGACCTGTTGTGGCTTCTGGGGGAGGGTCTTGCTGCAGGTTTGTCCCAAAAGGGCAGTCACACCAAAGCTCAGAGGCACGGAGTTTGGAGTAAACTGCAGCAAACAGCAGGAGTCTCTGCACCTATGCTGAGGGGCAGGAGAATGTAATGGCACCTGCTATCTCTTTTGTCCTTGGAGAGGCAATACCACCTCTTCCAGATGTGCTCCAAGAAGGGGGAACTGCCTCTCCCAATATGTCCCAGGGAGCCCTCAGATTGCACCATCTTCCCCAGGTTATCTGCCCCCCTCCACAGGAGCACTGCAGCACCCTCAGGGTTCCACACCAGCCATGCAATGAATGTCCAGAACTCTAGTCTTTGAGTGCCACTGGTTGTAAAAACTCACAAAAATCAGCCCCTTTTATTTTCCCAGTCAATGGCTTCGTGTGCTCATTTTTTTTCTCTCTTTCTCCCTCTCTTGGTGACCAGGGCTTCCTCTTCCCTGCAGCATCTGAGATTCCTTTCTCCCCCAAACCACATCTCTGCACCTCCTACCTTCCATGATGTGGCCTTTTCTTTATCTTTCTTTGTGTGGTTTTCTGTCAGTCATCAGATAGATTTATTGGGTATTCCGAATGATTTGATATTTATCTGGCTGTGTTTGAGGGACAAGGAGTGTCTAGGGTCTTCCTACTACACAGCCATCTTAGCTCCTCCCAAATGTAAAAATTATTTTAAGAGATTTCACCAAAAAAGACATATTAAAGCAATGAAAAGTTGAAAAGATTCTCAACAGTATTAGCTAAGCAAAGGAAAAGGTGTCAACATCATTAGTCATTATATCAAGCACAAATTAAACCCTCAGTGTGATACTATACATTACTACCCTTACTTAAAACAGGTTTTCTCAATCTAGGCACCACTGACATTTTAGTCACAGTATATCTTTGTTGTTGGGGGCTATGTTATAGATTCTAGGGTTCAGCAGCAAGCTTGCCCTCTAGACTCCATCAGCACACTACCCCTCCAATATTCTCCAGGCACTGACAAATGTGCCCTGGGAACAAAATCACCCCAGGTTGAGGACCATTGACCTATACTATTGAAACCACTTCCAGTATGTTCTCAATGTTTTCAGTCTTGCCCTACTTTCTCCTGCTCTACACTATTGTCCAAATTACCTTTTAAAAACCAACCTGATTATATTCATCTGTCCATTTAAAGACCTCTGGTATTTAATTGCCTTTTAGGCACAAGTCCTAAATTTTTTGCTTGTTTGTTTGCTTGTTTACTTATACAACTTCTTCACTGTCTTTTTCCATGACTTCTCATATATAGACTGGGTTATAGAAAGTCAGAGCTCCTTGCTGAATACATGTATCCTTTTGTGCTTTTGCAATTCAGAGCATTTGGGCATAGTGCTTCTTCCCCACAGAATATTGTCCTGTCACTATATTCTCTCCCATTAGGCAGAAATCTCTGCCAGAAATCCTGCAATACTCAGAGGACATCTTCTCTGTGAAAACCTTGCTCCTTACTACAAAGCAGTATTATATTCAGGTTCTCAAAGTGCAACTACCACAATACAGGTGAGAAAAAAAAAGTGCTTTATTTGTTGTTAGCATGAGGGTCTATCTGAATGTGGGTGTATATGTGTTTCTGGCAGTTAGCAGAAGTTTATGTGTTATCTGCACATAAGGGGATGTTAACATTAGTTAATTGTTCTCAATACTCACAAAACAATGTTCTCTGAGAGTAAGCAAGCCCAGGAAAAATACTTGGGTAGTCTTGGACTTTCCAAAAACATAGCAATTTAGGCTCTGGGCTTGTAATTCTTTGTTATACAAGAGTTGTAGAACTTTGTTAAATCTTTACGTTTTTAGCTTCATATGATGAGTTTCCATAGAATATATCTTCATACCTTGATTACACAGTATTTTTCATATTACATTTTTTTCATATATTCTTATCTTCCCAATTCAATTATCAATTCCTCAGAAGCAAAGCAAAAGCAAAGCCAGTGTCCAATTTCTCTACTTTATCCTTCGTATAGCACTGACCACGCATGGTTGTATTGTGTGCAATGCTCAAAGACACCCAGGCAAGATAGATGGTCAATGGTGGCTGAAACCCAGTGTGTGTGCCCTTGCAGAGAGCTGCAACCACTAGAGGAGAAGGGAGGCTTTCTCTAAACTGTAAAAAGGCACTATAAGGCTAGCCGTGAAGCTGTTATAATGTTCAGTGTAGCTCATAATAACTACTCAATTAAAGCTAGTTTAAATTCAGAATACTCTCTCAGACAAATGAAAGATTCGGGACTAAGTCCAAGCCAGCCATCCCAGAACATCATGCCGTAAGTTACAGGTGGAAAAGTTAAAATAGATACAAGAATGAGGATTAATATGTAAGGTCAGGCAAGGAGAGAGTGGTTCAGACGGGTACACTGGATGAGAAGTCAGGGAACATTACAGAGGCACTGATGTAGAGAGAGGTGACAATGATGATGGTAATAATAGTTCAAATTAATTAACTCCTTTTTCTGTTGAATTTTCACGTTTAATATAGTGAAGAGAAACAAACACACCTGGCCTCAGAGACTTAATTCTTACTTTCGTAAAAACACAGTGACATTAAATAATGAAAAGCAACCTGCAAAAAGAATTTTTTTAAAAAAGCACTTTCTAGTTAAAGATATGAATAATATAAAGATAAAGTAGATGTATAAAGTTTCATTTAACTCTGACCTTTAAAAAAGGAAATAATACAGGTTTAGACCAAGTGTATGTTTTGGCAAAGTTCAAATTTTAGTGAAATCTGATAATGGCCAAATATTTTATGCATTTCCAAAGTCAATTGGCTAAGAATCAAAATAAATTTTCATTTGGAAATTGGAAAGTCTACTTAGTGAAGTGACTTCTTATCAAACATCATTTAAGTCACTGAATACAGTCTTCATAAACATGAAAAGTCTAATAGCATTTTGAAAATTCTGGGAACAGTGAGGAAACACTAGATCATGCAAATCCTAGAAAGGATTTTTCTTTTTTTTTTTAAGTTTGTTTGTTTGTTTATTTATTTATTTATTTATTTAGAGGGAGAGAGAGCATGAGAGCATTTATTTATTTATTTATTTAGAGGGAGAGAGAGCATGAGAGCATTTATTTATTTATTTATTTATTTAGAGGGAGAGAGAGCATGAGAGCATTTATTTATTTATTTATTTAGAGGGAGAGAGAGCATGAGAGCATTTATTTATTTAGAGGGAGAGAGAGCATGAGAGTATTTATTTATTTATTTATTTATTTAGAGGGAGAGAGAGCATGAGAGTATTTATTTATTTATTTATTTATTTAGAGGGAGAGAGAGCATGAGAGTATTTATTTATTTATTTATTTATTTAGAGGGAGAGAGAGCATGAGAGCACACAGTGGGGAGGGGCAGAGAGCAAGGGAGAGAGAATCCCAAGCAGGCTCCCCACTGTCAGCATGGAGCCCGATGTGGGGCTCAAAGTCATGAACTGTGAGATCATGACCTGAACTGAAATCAAGAGTCAGATGCTTAACTGACTGAGCCACCCAGGTGTCCCTAGAAAGGATTATTCTTGACTTTTTACCTTTTTTTAAAAATAATATTTTATGGGGTTTTCTAAAGAATAATTGTTGCATAAAGAATGTCAGTTTATATTCCATGGATCTTAGATTATATCCCTGGTAGGCTAAACTTTGGGTAGATACTAGTACATATTTTCATGTTCAAAAATAAGCAAAACCCCCAGATATCTTGTTATTTTTGTATCAGCGAGAGTCCTGTAAGAAATCAATGTCATATATACATTTTAAGAAATGTTTTAAAAGTGACTGTTTGCACAAGCATGGATAGGTTTTAAGGAGAACACAAGGGATAGTTTGTATCCATCAGCAGCTATTTCAATACATTATTTCAGGTTTTTTGTGAATCTTAATGACATGGAAACTTGAGCAATCAAGTACAACTATGACCTGTTTTTGAGAGCCTATCACTGATGGTCTCAGTGTTGGGAGAAACTGCCTTACATGGAAAATCTCTGGGCCAACATAAAAAAAATGCTACATTCCTCCAACTTACCAGAGAAGGAAGACAAAAATGATGCAAGGTATCTATCACAAGAACTACTTAAATTTAGTGCAGTGTTGTATGTCTAATGCATGGTGATTCCTGATAATAGTCTTGGGTAGTTTTTCCCTAGGACTTCTTTCTGGCTGGCTACAAGATTTTATAAGTCTAAAGTGATATATTCTACACTGTTTACATTACTAGTGCCAGTGAGTACTGACAACCTCATCATGTTGACTTTTAGTTCACAATGGTCATACCCCAAAACTTTTTAGTTTCTTCTATAAAGGCAAACATCAGCTGCTATCCTACTTATCACAACAGTCATATATTACGTATGTACTTTAAATAGTTTTTGTAAGCCATAAATTAAAACAAGATGTCCAAAGTTTGAATACAATTAAACATGTGCAGTACCATATGGAAAAATGCACTCAGGAAGGATTTATCAAACTTGGACTATGTGTTCTGCGTTATCCATTTGGGACCACTCTCTTGTAAGGTCAGGGTAGGCATTGCTCAGTGTTAGAATGCATATACTTTTACTTAAGAGGATCTTGAACTTGATGTCATATTGTCATGCAGTCTCTTGGAGTTACTCTGTGATGAATCCCAGCATTGCTGATTCAGAAGTGTTCAAAGATGGGATAATGAAAAACACCAATTTTTACTCGCAAGACTTAGTCATAATAGCTTTCTTAAGAAATTAAAGTTAATGATTTTATCAAAACTAACATGTATTTACTCACTTATTTACATAATTCCTTGAGAATAATTCAGGCCCCAGCTTTCAATGGCCCAATTATGTAAAATTTCATGTAATATATAAAACTAAGTCCAAATATGTATTTCCTTAAGTGACACAACGGATTGGAATGCAATATTACTAAATACTTCCCTTTTCTTTACTGATCATATTCTGCTAAATACCTTTACAAAGAGACTCCAAATTTGAAGACTATCATGACTATAGAAATGGCATTTAGATAAATCATTCTAGGTAAATATATTCATATTTACGTTGTTTTAAATTATTTCATCTTACACTGAGAATTCCCTGCACTATTCGTTATCTTTGCTACAGGTATCTGACTACTCAGAGGGAATGATTTAATTACTCATGCAGTCCTATATTTGATAGCAAATACACCTCTATAAACATGAAATAACTATAAGAAAGAGGGCTGTGATTTCAGATAATCAGACTTTATATTCCCTGTTTTTCATTGCTTGTATAAAAAAGATTAGAGATTGAGAAGCCCAATATCTCTCTATTCTTACTAACAGACCAACAAGCAGCTATATTTTGAAGCCATAATCAAGCTCCTACTTGATTAATTCTCCTACTCAAGTGAGCCACAAAAAGTATGGAATTATGAGCAATAATAAGAGTCTAGTGTCATCTTGAAAAATTAACTAAGAAACTGAGGCTGCTTGAAATTTCTTAGAATATTTGTTTGGGGTTTGTCATTATTAGCTGGTAAATGAATAAATGGTTCTTTGCAAATTCAGTACATAAAAAAACTTCAACCTACATCAGTGCTAATGATCATGAGAAACATTTTAGCTGTTCCTTTTCAAAGTGACCATTAAGAAAAACCAGAGAACATGATATTTAACAAATTTAAAAATATAAAAACACTAAATAACAACAACAACAAAATAATTCCACATGAAGGGGTGGCTTTATAGATCGATATTAGATTAAGCTCTCTGCCATTACCACAGTATTTACCAGGAAACATAATATATTTATGAATATTCCAAGAATGCGCCCAAGTAGGAATTCAATTCCTATGTTTGCTGTCTTTGCTTTGATATCCAACATTATGATTTAATTTAATGTAATTTTTATCTGAGGGAGCAGGAGATGTTTTGTACACTGAAACAAGTTATCTGGATTAACAAAATAGCACTTTTTTATTTTTTATTTTTATTTTTATAATTTCACTTCTTAAACTCTTCAAAACTCAGATATTATTTATTGTAATTATTTTAAATCAACATGAAAGACTTCACATACTGTTTCTTCATTTTGATGACCAAGATTGTTAAAAAGGCAGATAGATGCACAGCACTCATTTTTATTATGGCCATAAATTCAAATTCAACTTCAGAAAAAGGCTAAGAACGGCTAGTGGGAAAACTTGGCCTGGCATTCCAGCTACTCCTGAGGAAATGCTGTGATTCCATCTCTTAAAGGAACTGAAGAAGTACTCCCAAGAAGGAAAGAAAGAAAATGAACGAATTCATCCAGTGCAGCCCATACTTTAGCATAGAGATATGACAAGGGGTAGGTTTTGTACATGTAGAAGTTGAAGTCCCATGGTGATGTCAATATGCTGTTGGATTTGGATGTCAAAAACTCAGGAGATGATTCTCAGTTTAGATATGCAGAATTGTCAACCAATTGACTAAAGATAGTAACTAGAGCCATCGGAATATATTAGTGGGAGAATGGAGTCAGGTAGAAAGAGATCCTAAGAGAACATTTAAAAATAAGGCAATTTTGGGGTGCCTGGGTGGCTCAGTTGGTTAAGCGTCTGACTTCAGCTCAGGTCATGATCTCGCAGTCCATGAGTTCGAGCCCCGTGTCGGGCTCTGAGTGGTCAGCAGAGAGCGCTCAGAGCCTGGAGCCTGTTTCTGATTCTGTGTCTCCCTCTCTCTCTGACACTCCCCCATTCACTCTGTCTCTCTCTGTCTCAAAAATAAATAAACGTTAAAAAAAATAAGGCAATTTGATTTCATTCTTTTTGAATGCCGAGTAATACTCCATTGTGCGTGTGTGTGTATATATATATATATATATATGTATATATATACCACATTTTCTTTATAGAATCTTGCCATTTGCAACTATGTGGATGGAACTGGAGGGCATTATGCTAACTAAGTGAAATTAGTCAGCCAGAGAAAGACAAAAATCATATGACTTCACTCATATGAGAACTTTAAGAGACAAAACAGATGAACATAAAGGAAGGGAAACAAAAATAATGTAAAAACAAGGAGGGGAACAAAACAGAAGAGACTCATAAATATGGAGAACAAACTGAGGGTTGCTGGAAGGGTCGTGGGAGGGGGATGGGCTAAATGGGTAAGGGGCATTAAGGAATCTACTCCTGAAATCATGGTTTCACTATATGCTAACTAATTTGGATACAAATTTTAAAAAATTAAATAAATAAATAAATAAATAAATAAAATAAGGCAAATTGAAAAATAAATTTCTTGGGATCCTGGGAAGATGGCGGCGTAGGAGGACACTGGGCTCACCGCGCATCCTGCTGATCACTTAGATTCCACCTTCACCTGCCTAAATAACCCAGAAAACCGCCAGAGGATTAGCAGAATGGAGTCTCCAGAGCCAAGTGCAGACGAGAGGCCCACGGAAGAGGGTAGGAAGGGCGGCGAGACAGTGCGCACTCCACGGACTGGCAGGAGGGAGCTGGGGCAGACGGGCGGCCCGCCAGCCAAGCAGAGCCCCCGAGCCTAGCTGGAAAAGCAGAGGGGCCTGACGGTGTGTGTTCTGACAGCAAGTGGAACTTGACACCTGGAAGGTTATAAGCTAACACCTCTGCTTGGAGAACGGGAGGGCCGGAGGACAACGGGAGGGAGAGTTGTTGAGCCCTGGACTACAAAGCTCAGCTTGGCGGGGAACAAAGGTGCTCACCAGTGCCATCTCCCTCACCCATCCCCCAGCCAAAATCCCAAAGGGAACCAGTTCCTGCCAAGCAACTTGCTTTGCACTGCACAAACACCCAACGCTGTGCTTCTGCGGATCCATCCCTCCGGCGGGTCTGACTCCCTCCCAGTGCCTCAGGGCCCTTCCCGAAGCAGATCTCCAAAGGAAAAGCGAGCTGAGCCTGCCCCTCCCAACCCTGTGCACCTTCCCGATCCACCCCAGCTAATATGCCAGATCCCCAGCACCACAAGGCAGGCAGTGTGCAAGTAGCCCAGACAGGCCACGCCACCCCACAGTGAATCTGGCCCCTAGGAGAGGGGAAGAGAAGGCACACACCAGTCTGACTGTGGCCCCAGCGGTGGGCTGGGGACAGATATCAGGTCTGACTGCGGCCCCGCCCACCAATGCAAGTTATTCAAGACAGCACAGGGGAAGTGCCCTGCAGTCCTGCACCACTCCAGGGACTATCCAAAATGACGAAATGGAAGAATTCCCCTCAAAAAAACGTCCAGGATATAACAACAGCTAATGAACTGATCAAAAACGATTTAAACAATATAACAGAAAGTGAATTTAGAATAATAGTCATAAAATTAATCGCGGGGCTTGAAAACAGTATAAAGGACAGCAAAGAATCTATTGCTACAGAGATCAAGGGACTAAGGAACAGCCAGGAGGAGCTAAAAAACGCTATCAATGAGCTACAAAATAAAATGGAGACAACCACGGCTCGGATTGAAGAGGCAGAGGAGAGAATAGGTGAACTAGAAGATAAAATTATGGAAAAAGAAGAAGCTGAGAAAAAGAGAGATAAAAAATCCAGGAGTATGAGGGGAAAAATAGAGAACTAAGTGATGCACTAAAGAGAAATAATATACGCATAGTTGGTATTCCAGAGGAGGAAGAGAGAGGGAAAGGTGCTGAAGGGGTACTTGAAGAAATAATAGCTGAGAACTTCCCTGAACTGGGGAAGGAAAAAGGCATTGAAATCAAAGAGGCACAGAGAACTCCATTCAGACATAACTTGAATCGATCTTCTGCATGACATATCATAGTCAAACTGGCAAAATACAAGGATGAAGAGAAAATTCTGAAAGCAGCTAGAGATAAACGTGCTCTAACATATAAAGGGAGACCTATAACACTCGTGACTGATCTCTCTACTGAAACTTGGCAGGCCAGAAAGGAATGGCAGGAGATCTTCAATGTGATGAACAGAAAAAATATGCAGCCGAGAATCCTTTATCCAGCAAGTCTGTCATTTAGAATAGAAGGAGAGATAAAGGTCTTCCCAAACAAACAAAAACTGAAGGAATTTGTCACCACTAAAGCAGCCCTACAAGAGATCCTAAGGGGGATCCTGTGAGACAAAGTACCAGAGACATTGCTACCAGCATGAAACCTACGGACATCACAATGACTCTAAACCCATATATTTCTATAATAACACTGAATGTAAATGGACTAAATGCGCCAACCAAAAGACATGGGGTATCAGAATGGATAAAAAAACAAGACCTATCTATTTGCTGCCTACAAGAGACTCATTTTAGACCTGAGGACACCTTTAGATTGAGAGTGAGGGGATGGAGAACTATTTATCATGCCACTGGAAGTCAAAAGAAAGCTGGAGTAGCCATACTTGTATCAGACAAGTATTAGCCTTTAAATTAAAGGCTATAACAAGAGATGAAGAAGGGCATTATATAATAATCACAGGGTCTATCCATCAGGAAGAGATAACAATTATAAATGTTTATGCACTGAATACAGAAGCCCCCAAATATATAAAACAATTACTCATAAACAGAAGCAACCTTATTGATAAGAATGTGGTAATTGCAGGGGACTTTAACTCTCCACTTACAGAAATGGATAGATCATCTATTGACACATGGTCAATAAAGAAACAAGGGCCCTGAATGATACATTGGATCAGATGGACTTGACAGATATATTTAGAACTCTGCATCCCAAAGCAACAGAATATACTTTCTTCTCGAGTGCACATGGAACATTCTCCAAGATAGATCACATACTGGGTCACAAAACAGCCCTTCATAAGTATACAAGAGTTGAAATCATACCATGCATACTTTCAGACCACAATGCTATGAAGCTTGAAATCAACCACAGGAAAAAGTCTGGAAAACCTCCAAAAGCATGGAGGTTAAAGAACACCCTACTCACGAATGAGTGGGTCAAACAGGCAATTAGAGAAGAAAGTAAAAATATATGGAAACAAACGAATATGAAAATATAACAATCCAAATGCTTTGGGACGCAGCGAAGGCAGTCCTGAGAGGAAAATACATTGCAATCCAGACCTATCTCAAGAAACAAGAAAAATCCCAAATACAAAATCTAACAGCACACCTAAAGGAAATAGAAGCAGAACAGCAAAGACAGCTTAAATCCAGCAGAAGAAGAGAAATAATAAAGATCAGAGCAGACATAAACAATATAGAATCTAAAAAAAATGTAGAGCAGATCAACGAAACCAAGAGTTGGTTTTTTGAAAAAATAAACAAAATTGACAAACCTCTAGTCAGGCTTCTCAAAAAGAAAAGGGAGATGACTCAAATAGATAAAATCATGAATGAAAATGGAATTATTACAACCAATCCCTCAGAGATACAAACAATTATCAGGGAATACTATGAAAAATTATATGCCAACAAACTGGACAACCTAGAAGAAATGGACAAATTCCTAAACACCCACACTCTTCCAAAACTCAATCAGGAGGAAATAGAAAGTTTGAACAGACCCATAACCAGCGAAGAAATTGAATCAGTCATCAAAAATCTCCCAACAAATAAGAGTCCAGGACCAGATGGCTTCCCAGGGGAGTTCTACCAGATGTTTAAAGCAGAGATAATACCTATCCTTCTCAAGCTATTCCAAGAAATAGAAAGGGAAGGAAAACTTCCAGACTCATTCTATGAAGCCAGTATCACTTTGATTCCTAAACCAGACAGAGACCCAGTAAAAAAAGAGAACTACAGGCCAATATCCCTGATGAATATGGATGCCAAAATTCTCAATAAGATACTAGCAAATCGAATTCAACGGCATATAAAAAGAATTATTCACCATGATCAAGTGGGATTCATTCCTGGGATGCAGGGCTGGTTCAACATTCGCAAATCAATCAACGTGATACATCACATTAATAAAAGAAAAGATAAGAACCATATGATCCTGTCAATCGATGCAGAAAAGGCATTTGACAAAATTCAACAACGTTTCTTAATAAAAACACTCGAGAAAGTCGGGATAGAAGGAACATACTTAAAGATCATAAAAGCCATTTATGAAAAGCCCACAGCTAACATCATCCTCAATGGGGAGTAACTGTGAGCTTTTTCCCTGAGATCAGGAACACAACAGGGATGCCCACTCTCACCGCTGTTGTTTAACATAGTGTTGGAATCGCTAGCATCAGCAATCAGACAACAAAAGGAAATCAAAGGCATCAAAATTGGCAAAGATGAAGTTAAGCTTTCACTTTTTGCAGATGACATGATACTATACATGGAAAATCCGATAGACTCTACCAAAAGTCTGCTAGAACTGATACATGAATTCAGCAAAGTTGCAGGATACAAAATCAATGTACAGAAATCAGTTGCATTCTTATACACTAACAATGAAGCAACAGAAAGACAAATAAAGAAACTGATCCCATTCACAATTGCACCAAGAAGCATAAAATACCTAGGGATAAATCTAACCAAAGATGTAAAAGATCTGTATGCTGAAAACTATAGAAAGCTTATGAAGGAAATTGAAGAAGATATAAAGAAAAGGAAAAACATTCCATGCTCATGGATTGGAAGAATAAATACTGTCAAAATGTCAATACTACCCAAAGCTATCTACACATTCAATGCAATCCCAATCAAAATTGCACCAGCATTCTTCTCGAAACTAGAACAAGCAATCCTAAAATTCATATGGAACCACAAAGGCCCCGAATAGCCAAAGGAATTTTGAAGAAGAAGACCAAAGCAGGAGGCATCACAATCCCAGACTTTAGCTTCTACTACAAAGCTGTAATCATCAAGACAGCATGGTATTGGCACAAAAACAGACACATAGACCAATGGAATAGAATAGAAACCCCAGAACTAGACCCACAAACGTATGGCCAACTCATCTTTGACAAAGCAGGAAAGAATATCCAATGGAAAAAAGGCAGTCTCTTTAACAAATGGTGCTGGGAGAACTGGACATGCAGAAGATTGAAACTAGACCACTTTGTCACACCATTCACAAAAATAAACTCAAAATGGATAAAGGAACTGAATGTGAGACAGGAAACCATCGAAACCCTAGAGGAGAAAGCAGGAAAAGATCTCTCTGACCTCAGCCGTAGCAATTTCTTACTTGACACATCCCCAAAGGCAAGGGAATTAAAAGCAAAAATGAACTCATGGGACCTCATGAAGATAAAAAGCTTCTGCACAGCAAAGGAAACAACCAACAAAACTAAAAGGCAACCAACGGAATGGGAAAAGATATTTGCAAATGACATATCGGACAAAGGGCTAGTATCCAAAATCTATAAAGAACTCACCAAACTCCACACCCGAAAAACAAATAACCCAGTGAAGAAATGGGCAGAAAATATGAATAGACACTTCTCTAAAGAAGACATCCGGATGGCCAACAGGCACATGAAAAGATGCTCAACGTCGCTCCTCATCAGGGAAATACAAATCAAAACCACACGCAGATATCACCTCACGCCAGTCAGAGTGGCCAAAATGAACAAAACAGGAGACTACAGATGCTGGAGAGGATGTGAAGAAATGGGAACCCTCTTGCACTGTTGGTGGGAATGCAATTGGTGCAGCCACTCTGGAAAGCAGTGTGGAGGTTCCTCAGAAAATTAAAAATAGACTTACCCTATGACCCAGCAATAGCATTGCTAGGAATTTACCCAAGGGATACAGGAGTACTGATGCATACGGGCACTTGTACCCCAATGTTTATAGCAGCACTCTCAACAATAGCCAAATTATGGAAAGAGCCTAAATGTCCATCCACTGATGAATGGATAAAAAAATTGTAGTTCATATACACAATGGAGTACTACGTGGCAATGAGGAAGAATGAAATATGGCCCTTTGTAACAACGTGGATGGAACTGGAGAATGTTATGCTAAGTGAAATAAGCCATACAGAGAAAGACAGATACCATATGGTTTCACTCTTATGTGGATCCTGAGAAACTTAACAGAAACCCATGGGAGAGCGGAAGGAAAAAAAAAAAAAGGTCAGAGTGGGAGAGAGCCAAAGCATAAGAGACTGTTAAAAACTGAGAACAACTGAGGGTTGATGGGGGGTGGGAGGGAGGAGAGGCGGGGTGATGGGTATTGAGGAGGGCACCTTTTGGGATGAGCACGGGGTGTTGTATGGAAACCAATTTGACAATAAACTTCATATATTGAAAAAACTAAATTAAAATAAAAAAATAAAAAATAAAAAATAAAAATAATAAATGAATAAATAAATAAATAAAAATTTAAAAAAAGAAAAATAAATTTCTCAGTACAGATTAAGAGTTATATAAACATTCATACCTACTGAAAAATTATAACTTTATTCATCTATAAAACTAATCTTCCATTCAGAAATAATCCAATGTTTGGAGAATAATTTTAGAAATCAACTTAAACAAAAATAGAGAAATGGCTATAAAAGATATTATATCCATTTAAAAATGCAATATATCGTCATTGAATTTTTACAAAAGTGTTTTTAGTAACACAGGCAACTATCATAATGGTAAATGAAAAATAGGCTAGGGGCGCCTGGGTGGCGCAGTCGGTTAAGCGTCCGACTTCAGCCAGGTCACGATCTCGCGGTCTGGGAGTTCGAGCCCCGCGTCGGGCTCTGGGCTGATGGCTCGGAGCCTGGAGCCTGTTTCCGATTCTGTGTCTGCCTCTCTCTCTGCCCCTCCCCCGTTCATGCTCTGTCTCTCTCTGTCCCAAAAATAAATAAACGTTGAAAAAAAAAATTAAAAAAAAAAAAAAGAAAAATAGGCTATGAAATAACTCATCCAACTTGAGCCCAGCTGGTTAAAACACACACACACACACACACACACACACACACACACACACACACTCACACACACAGACTCTTCAAAAATATTCCCAGTGTTTCTCTCTCAGAAGATTCCTATTTATTTATTTATTTATTTATTTATTTATTTATTTATAGAAAGAGAGAGCAGGGGAGGGGTAGAAAGAAAGGGAGAGAGAATCCTAAGCAGGCTCCACACCCAGAGGAGAGCTCCACACGGAGTTCACCTGAACTGAAATCACGTGACAGATGCTTAACCAACTGAGCCACCTAGACATCCCTGCTTCCCTTATATTTTAGTCAATCTTCAATTTTCTACAAAAAATCTCTATTTTTAGTTTGAAAACCAAAATGTTCAATATTTTTATAGGACATCGCAGTGTCCCTCCTTTTTTGTGTGGTGTTTATTTTGTTTTAATTTGTGGTGGGCTCTCCTGGTCTGCATAAATTTGCATATATACTATAAGCTAACTGATGAGTGTACCACATTTATGTGAATATGGATATTGGGGCATAGATGGGTATATAATTCAAAATAGAATAGTCATACTCAGAAATTTTATTGGAATAACTGAGAAATGGCATTCTATTTGATTTGGGATAATTAGTCTAAAGGTGATGTAAGGCCCCAGCTGGTGATCATTTTTATTTGAAAATGAAACCAACATAAAAGAATTCAGAGTTTAGAGATGGAGAAAAAGACCTGTTGTTTGAAGCCTGGATCCTGCCATGCAGAAATGAGTCACCTTTACCTGTTTCTGTTATGTGAGGTAACAATTGAGGGATGGGTGTAAGCTAGTTTGATTTTCTATCATTCACAAATGAAAGGTCAAATGATAATAGGCCCATAACAAGGTCAAACACTGATGATCTACCCTACAAATCTCTCTCTCCAATTCTGATCTGGTAACTTTAAAGAGATGACCTGATGGAGAATAGAAAGCATTGGGGGAGCACAATACCAGAGCTGAAATCCAGAAAGGAGGTTGAATTGTTCATTCCACTTACACCTTACTTGTTGAGATGATGCCCGATACCCACATTATAACAAACATTATCTGTCCACAAACATTCGGCCTCAACCTCAAAACAAGAGATTGAAGAGGACATCGAGTGAAGTCAAATCATTATATGAAGAGAGTAACTAATGATGTATCCATTTGCCAACTCTGTTTGTCCTAGGATTAAGGACCAGGAGGGAAGGACTAGACAAGTGATAGATGATGGATGGCTTTCATTATTTGTCCGGTTCGTTTCTGTGTAGTAGCCTACTTAGGACTTTTTTTTTCAATGAGTAGGCTAATAACACTCACTTCAGTTAATCCTCATTTGTTCGTACTGAAAGTAGTGGCGAGTTTTTATACGTAATTTCCTTCTGATTACTAGAGCCAACTCAGAGAATACATTACAAAAAAATCAACAACATTGCAAAAAAATCAAATATAAAACAGAGAAAAAATGAAGTAATGAAGCATATCTGGAACAGTCACTAGAACTCTGAACTAAGGAGACATACTGTGATTGAAAAAAAGTTAACTTCCTGGCTAAAACAAAAATTAGATAGACTTTTTTTCTAATGAAATGTGGTTTATAATCCACATGTCATTTATGTCAGGTATTTTTTTTCAAGAATTACTATCATAATATTTGTGATGTTTCATTATTTTTGATAGTCCTTATCATTTTACCTAAACTGAATATGGGCTTGCATGGGTTTTTTAAAAACACATTATTAAAAATCTTGGCATTTATTGCCAATGAAAATTCAATTAAAAAGTTACTAAATTATCTAAGACGTTTTAGGATCCTAAAATGTTAAAGACAAAGGTTATTAGTAATGACCAAATTATTTAAAAATTCAATTAACAATCAATATAATATAGATAAGAGTGCACTGCCCTATGTAACACACTAAGGGATAACATACGAATTGGATTCAAAACACACAATTTATAGCCAAAATTCTGTATGCTGCATACTTGACAAGTTAACCCACATGGCAATATCAGAAATGTTTGGAACCTACACTAGTAATAATGCTTAGTTTAATTGATTTGGTCAACAAGGAATGCACTGATAAATCTTAGGGAAACCAATCTTACAAATCACTGGTATCTTTACTGAGAAATTTAAAAATCAAATGAGCTTTTAAAAAGTTGTTTCTTCTAGGTCTACTTTCTCAACGTTTATTTATTTTTTGGGGACACAGAGAGACAGAGCATGAATGGGGGAGGGGCACAGAGAGAGGGAGACACAGAATTGGAAACAGGCTCCAGGCTCTGAGCCATCAGCCCAGAGCCTGACGCGGGGCTCGAACTCACGTAGCGCGAGATCGTGACCTGGCTGAAGTCGGACGCCCAACCGACTGCGCCACCCAGGCGCCCCCTAGGTCTACTTTCTAATAGTGAATGCACTTTGAAAAACAAATAACCAAAGCCCCCTTACTCTGTTTAAATTGTGGGTGTTTACTATTCAAAAGTAGAGAGATTTCATTTATTTTTCAGTCCAGGAAAAAGAATCACACCCTGAGTGTCAATCATCAAAATTTATTCAGTTTTCAAAACAGTGAAAAACAAATCAAGGCTCTTAGTTGAATTCCGTTTGGCATATACACTATAAATACTCTGTGGCCAACAAGAGTGTTTATAAAGTAGTGGAAAGCTGAAAGAGCACAGAAGTACTAGTTTCGAATTTTAAACAAAAAATTACAGCAAATCCAGTGATTTCGTGACATGGGCACATGTACCTAGGATTTTTAAGACGATTAGATGCCAGTTAGTAGTTACTTTGCTGAATAAGTAGAAGTAATTTTCCATCAATGTTAGTATATGAAATGTAAACATTAGAATTTTGATGAGTAAAAAATTCAGTAGAAGACACCCTCTTTGCATTTTTCCTTTTCCATACAAAAGATAAGCCCCTTATCTGACCTTCTTTCATAATGACCTTGAAAAATTAAGCAGACTTCATTCATATTACTTCAAATACATTATTATGAAGAATGCCATTTTTCTTACAGTTGGTACATTAGTTTGTTCTGGTTCCACAGACACTGTAATTAGGTTCAAAGTGACTCCCTATCATTGTCTGGCTTACCATTTCAGTGAGCATATGACATATGCAAAGCAATGAGGAATCAGAGTCATATGTACACCGCTTACATTTTTTACTCTGGACAATCCAGGAAAAATCATTCTTCATAAAACTTTAGTTGACTCATTTATAAATTGGATTTAATAATATCAACCATGCCTGGTGTTTGTTGAGAGAATAAAGGAATATAGTAGAGTTAAACATGTTCATCATGCTGGACATAGATATGAATGAAGTGAATTCTCTTTTGTACTTGAAATACCATTTCCTCTGCCATCCACCGATGTTCCATCAGCTGGAATTAATCACTTCTTATTCAACACTACTCCTACTGTGGCATTATGGAAAATCTGAAAACATATCTCAGCCATCATTTGGATCTTTCCCACCTATCACAAACAATTCGTTAAATTTTTTTTAAAAGTTTATTTATTTTGAGAGAGAGCAAGTGCAAGCAGGGCAGGGACAGAGAGAGAGAGAGAGAGAGAGAGAGAGAGAATTCCAAACAGCCTCCACGCCATCAGTGCAGAGCCTGATGTGAGGCTTGATCGAACAAACCATGAGATCATGACCTGAGCTGAAATCAAGAGTCAGATACTTAACCGACTGAACCACCCAGGCACCCCTGAAATTGTTAAATTTTGCACTAACTTTAAAACATGAGAATAATTAAACAATGTTAAAGTTATAAAGCAACCCCCAAAATTAGAGTTAGAAGATAAAACTTTTAAAATCAGAATAGTAGAAAAATATTAAAACTTAAGTATGAAAGTATATAACTACGGCAAGGCTAAAATTATAATAAGACAAAAATTGAAGACTACTGAGCTTGTGAATGTAAAGGAGCATAAATAAAAGGGATAAGGTAAGAAATAACATAGTCTTTAAAGTTGCAACTTTAGGAGCTTTAGGAATAAATTAAAATAGATAATTTCTACATTTGAAAATGAATATTAAAATAAAAAAATTACTAAGAACAATAGTTTAAGAAGCTAAAATAAATAATAATCCAAAGATATTAGAAGGTTAAAGGTATATAAGACAAAATAAAATACTTATTTCAAGTCAAAGTGATAAAATGAGAATATGCATATATAATTTTAAAATGATATGGTTTAAAAGCTAAACCAGAAAGCTTAAATTATGAGAAAGAGAGCACAAAGAAGAAACCAGTTTAAAAATAGCATCATTCAATATAATATACTGAAACATTATATATGTATGAACAACATATATCATATGTATGAACAGCACACACACACACACACACACACACACACAAATACAATAAACAATAAGGAATAGATTATAGAAAAACAGAACACTTTGCCCTGTTCTCCAAACTATGAGCTCAATTTCAACAGTTGTCAAGAGAAAGAACTTGAAACAACTCTCCTAAGTGTTTTGCCTCATGATTTCATCTTCTGCAAAGTAAAATAGTCAGCAGAGCAAGGTAGGGATATTAGATGTTCTAAATGTAGAAATCATGTATGGAGATTATGTCTGTCGGTGGACACTGCATGGGTGGAGAATATATGGAGAGGTGAATGGAGGATACAGAAAGTCTTGAGTGGCAGGTTATAGTGCTCTTTGTATAAAACAGTGAATGAGAAGATCTGAAGAGTATGGGTGCAAGAGGGAACAAAGGAAGAGAGAAAGTGTCTATGAAAAATATGTCAGGAGTCTATGGACTGAATCTCACTTAATATCTTTCTTGATGTGCAAATGAGTTTTGGAATTTCTTTTTAATTTTATTTTATGCTTTTTTTGGAGTGAGGATGCTATCTGGATAATGGTTCCTAAATGTGATGCCAATGTGTAAAATCTTGGTTATAGTTTCAATGGTATGTCCATTACCCAAACAGATAAATGGTTGCCTACAGTGTTGCTTCCGAAACATCCCACTAGACAGGTCCTGGAGTGCTGTCCATCTTTGATCCCCTCTACACAGCACAACATCTTTGCTGTGATAAAGCCTCAATGGAACGGTCTTAAGCTGGTGCTGGAAATCTACATTTGAATTCCTGGACTTCTTTATACAAACACATTCTAGAAAGGAATTTACTTATCCACTGATTATGTTTGTCAAGTAACTTTTCACATTTCTCACTCCAAAAGGTAGTTATTCGTTTTACAGCTGCTAACAAAATCATGATGGAAGGACTGTAAGGACTTCAGCATTGCATCATTGTTTAAATTATGTGCAAATATTTCTGAAAACATGTTTTCCTTTAGATAAAAAACTCTTTCAAAGTATATTTTGCATAAAAAATGAAATGGAAAATATAAGTATTAAAAATGAATATTATAAGATAATTTGGAAGAAAAATACATTACTATATTCAGGGACATCATAAATGAAGACTGTTTTATTACATTTTCTAGCTTACAATGTTTTACTGAAAAAATATTAAAACACACAAAGTTTGGAAACCTCCAAGATAATTTGCCTTTTACTAATCTGTGCTCTGTTGTTTACCTGAATAGCAGGAATCCAATACTTAGACTCTATGGGGTTTTGTGTTTAATTCTTTTGATTTTACTCAAGTGAATACTAAGTCTTGCCAGCCCCTAATGGCATCCTTTCAGTCAAGGGCCTCATTTATCCCCTTCCTCTTAGAATGTTTACTTTTTTTTTTAAATTTTTTTAATGCTTATTATTTTTGAGAGAGAGAGAGACAGAGAGACAGAGAGTAAGCAGGGGAGGGGCAGAGAGAGAGGGAGACACAGAGTCAGAAGCAGGCTCCAGGTTCTGAGCTGCCAGCACAGAGCCTGATGCGGGGCTCGAACTCACAGACTGCGAGATAACGACCTGAGCCAAAATCGACGGCTTAACCAACTGAGCCACCCAGGCGCCCCTAGAATGTTTACTTTTTTATCATCCACACTATTCCGTTCTTCTCATCAGCTCTTAAACATGATGAAAACAAAAAGACAAACATGATTAAATTTCTTCCATTTTAAGAAAAGAAAAATCCTCCTTCCTCTAACTTCCTCCTACTTTTCCCTCCAACTACCCACTCGTCTGCTCAAGGCTAAACCTCTCAAAAACTCTATATAGAGTTACAACCTCTATATACTCACTTACCTCATTCTGTAAGTCTTTTCCAATCTGATTTCCAACCATATGACTCCACTGAGACAATTACCTTTTATTTTTTTAATGTTTATTTTTGAGACAGAGAGAGAGAAAGAGAGAGAGAGAGAGCGGGAGAGAGGGAGCAGGGGAGGGGCAAAGAGAGAGGAAGACACAGAATCTGAAGCAGGCTCCAGTTCTGAGCTGTCAGCACAGAGCCGGATGCGGGGTCCAACTCACAAACTGAGATCATGACCTGAGATGAAGTCAGACACTTAACTGACTGAGCCACCCAGGTACCCCTCCATTGAGATTAGTATTAAAAGTTGCTAATTATGCCCAATGGATTATTTGCTACCTTTTTGTTGTTGTTGTTGGACCCCATGGTAACATCTGACACATGCTTGATCACAACTTTCCTGAAAAATACTTTCACAATCACTAGAAATCCCTGGATTTCATTCTATCTCTCTGGCAAATTATTAGTCTATCCTGTGCATCATTTATTCAAACTCTGAATGTCGGAATTATTATGGCTTACTAAATGTTCTCCTTTCACTCTGTACTATCTTCTGTGTCCATCACAGAGACTTATATGGCTTCAATTATTATCTATATGGAAAGAATGTATAATTCTCTGACTATAATATTGTATTCCTAGCTTCTTGCTTGAGTTTTACTTCAAATGGATTTTCCCCGGGTACCTTAAACTCAGTATTCCCCAAATGGAGCTCATGATTGAAATTCTACCTCCACCCTCCAGAATACTAGCCCATCAATGTTTCCACTTCAATAAATGGCACCAGCCAGAAACTGGGAATCATTTTTAAACTTAAAGTCTCCTTTGGGGAAGACAATTGTTATTATTTTACAAAATATCTTTATGGCCTAATTGAATGCTAAAAGGTTGCTCCAAATTATGATCTAGAAATAAGAGGCAATACAAAGGAAGGATGGAATTGCTTGCATAAAAACAATGAGAAGAATTAACTTTAAATTATTATTTTCTTTTAAGAAAGCAATGTGTTGTGAATGGCCCTACACAAAAAGGGTAAGAAAGGCTATATGTAAGAAGGAAAAAAGTAAAGCTCAATTACATGGTTTAGGGATATAGCCTGTGGGATAATGACAACCAGAGATAAACTTGACGGCAGAGAAGGCTAAGAAGTCTTACAGGATGACTAATACTTTAAATGTAATACAATTGTTACATTCTTCTGTGATTCCCCATTTTGAATAAAAGTCTGATGATACTTTATGATATCATTAGCTACTATAAATTTTAATAAATGAGTTTTATGACAGATTTGAAG
This sequence comes from Lynx rufus, assembly GCF_022079265.1. Lineage (NCBI taxonomy): Eukaryota > Metazoa > Chordata > Mammalia > Carnivora > Felidae > Lynx > Lynx rufus. Next base: position 26,565,378 of record NW_025814826.1, on the reverse strand, counting down.
CAAGGTGGGACAGAAAGAAACAGGGCACATAATATATAATAACAATTGAGAATTCAGAAGAGACAGGATGTTAAGTATCAAATCACTAAGAGACATAGCTACATACGAGTCTTGGGAGATATTGCAAGCAGAAACAAGGAACTAGATTTGTCAGTATTGTGGAATGAGACAGCCAGTTATCGTAAGATTTCAGTGGCGAAGGCAACTTCAGAAAGTTTAAGATTTAGGAGTACATGAACTTCTGATCATTGAATTACACAATAAACTATCAAACCTACTTCCCAAGTATCTTCTTAAAATATCTATTTTACTCTATTTCTATTCCCACCGCCAATACTGAAATGTTCTCTGAACTTTTCTTGCCCTTTACACTACTTTTTAAAGTTTATTCATTTATTTTGAGAAAGAGAGAGACCCAGGGAGGGGCACAAAAAAAGGGGAGAGAGAGAGAGAGAGAGAGAGAGAGAGAATCCCAAGCAGGTTCTGAACTGTCAGAACAAAGCCTGGCATGGGGTTCTATCTCGGCTTGTTTTCATGGCTTGGATCTCATGGCTCTATCATGACCTGAGACAAAATCAGGACTCAGATGCTTAACCGACTGAGCCACCCAGATGCCCCATCCTTTACATTTTTTTCTCCCTTCTAATCCATCTTCCACTCGTGTAACACATCTTCCCTCTGTAATGCTAACCAGAGTGAACATTTTAAAAATAATATTATCTGAGATTTTCAGTCTTTTAATAGGCAAAAGTAATATCCATGTAGTTTATGACACATTCGGACTTACTTCTACCACATCATTAAGGTTTCATGTCTATTATGCTTATCCTTTGCTTATTTTTCTCTTTATTAACAACATACTGTCAAAAAATGTTCTTACTCTGCAGAATAGTATGGAGGTTCCTCAAGAAACTAAAAATAGAAATACCCTATGATCCAGCAATTGCACTATTAAATATTTACCCAAAGGATACAAAAATACAGATTTGAAGGGGGCACATGCACTCCAATATTTATAGCAGCATTATCTACAATAGCCAGACTATGGAGAAAGCCCAAATGTCCATTGACTGATGAATGGATAAAGAAAATTGGGTATAGATATACCCAATAAAGAATATTATTAGAATAAAGAATGGGTAAAGAAATGGGTATAGATATAGATACACACACACACACACACACACACACACACACACACACTGCAATACAACTCATTCATCCAAAAGAATGAAATCTTGCCATTTGCAGTGACATGGATGGAGCTAGTATGTATTATGTTAAGCAAAATAAGTCAATCAGAGAAAGACAGATACCATATGATATCACTCATATGTGGAATTTAAGAAACAAAACAGATGAACACATGGGAAGGGGGAAAGAGAAGAGAGGGAAACAAACCACAAGAGACTTCATGATAGAGAACAGAGAGGTGATGGAGGGAGGTGGGTGGGAGATGGGCTAGATGGGTGATGGGTGCTAAGGAGGGCACTTGTGATGGGCACTGGTTGTTGTATGTAAGTGATGAATCACTGAATTCTACTCCTGAAACCAATATTGCACTGTATGTTAACTAATAAATTTAAATTTAAAAAGGGGGCGATAAAAAATGTTCTTACATTTTTATTTCAACTTTATACTTCTCCTATTTTAGTACGGGTAGTCCTCACATTTTTAGTATATATGCCCAAATTTTCTTGTCTAATTTTCTAGTTAATTTGTATCTCTACCTGTAGCTGCAGAACTGTGAAAGAATAAATTTCTGTTGTATAAGCCACTCACTTTGTGGTACTTTGTTACAACAGCCCTAGGAAACTGAAGCACACACCATTTTCCCACAAACTTCAGGGTGTTCTTTCTTCTCCTTGACAATTCTGCACCCAAAGCTTCTTACTAACCTAGTTAACTACATCTTTGAAATTTTATTTCAGCTAAATATTGCTTTATCCCTGCCCTCCTTCACCACATAGGATTATGTTATGTATTCTAATTGAGACCTGCAGTTTATATAGCACTTCCCATAAATGTAACTAAGTTTTAAGATAATGATTGTTTATTTTTTACGTCCTCCACTAGAATGTAAGCTCCAGAAGTGCGTAGATACATGTTTACCACTACCAACTCCTATGAACATATCTATCTAGTCCTTGGTGGATTTTAAATAAGTATATGTTAAATTAAGTAATTAAAACACTGATAGGCTAAATTTCAGAGTACTGACATTCCTAGTTTTGAGAATATATCTGCTCAGGTTGAACAAGCTGAGATACTTTTAACTTTGGAAGACACCCAAACGCAAAAAACACCTACCATTGTAAGTTCAATTTTAAAAATTCTTATAGTACTGTCTTTGAACGTATTTGATTAAAGTTTCCATCAATGTCAGTCATCCACTGGAACCACAGTCCTATCACAAAAAAACACTTAATATCACTGCTTGAGTATATTTCCTTCATTGGCAGAAATCTCGTTTTTTGTCCAACTTCTACCTACCTGAGGGCTACTTTTCAGACATTTGCCTAAAACTATTCTTCATACATATAAACATAGAATATGAAGTTCCTCAAGTGACAGTGATGAAAGGCAAGTGTCGGAGTGTCAAGGGAATAATCACATTAGGTATCAAAAGGTCCCCCCAGTTCCAGGAGAATGGCCTGGAGACAACTGCTACCAACCAGGAAGCAAAGAGAATGTCATAAACTGGAAGTATGATTATGAATAAACATGGCAATGATTCTGTAGAATGAGGTTGAAGAGAGAATCACAGAAATTTGTATGAGCCAGAACACTCACAAACAGGTAAAACTTCGTTAGATGAACAAAAAAAAATGGGGACCTTCTGGTTTACAAACAGAACTGTGGGGGAAAAAAGCTATTCTGCCATGGCTGCAAAATTGCCTTTGCAATGAGGATTCATTAATTTTGGTGATCCTTACTGCTCAATGGAGACTGATTACAAAAACTCTACCCCCAAATGAGAATACACAGACAAGTAAATCCTTGACAAAATAAAAGTTTTACAGTTATTTTTAATGTTTTTATTTATTTTGAAAGAGGAAGAAACAGAGCACGAGTGGAGGAGGGGCTTAGAGAGACACACACAGAATCTGAAGCAGGCTCCAGGCTCTGAGCTGTCAGCACAGAGCCTGACGCGGGTCTCGAACTCAGGAGCAGTGAGATCATGACCTGAGCCGAAGTCAGACACTTAACTGACTGAGCCACCCAGGCGCCCAAAAAGAGTTTTAAAGTAGAATGGGTGGTAATAAAAAGTTTATCTCTCAAAATATAAAATCAGTAAGCCATAAATACTTCTTGGTGGCTACAGACATGAGGAGTACCCGCTTAACTTTGTAATGCTTTTATTTAACATGCAACAGTAAATCATTTCATTATTTCTTTTATATCTAAGTTAACACATGCTCTTGAGACTTCCATCAGCTAAAATAAGTATATCTTTTCTCTTTAGTGGATGAGGTCTTCCATATAGACACATAACGCTTTTACTTTTAAATTTTTTTTTTTCAACGTTTATTTATTTTTGGGACAGAGAGAGACAGAGCATGAACGGGGGAGGGGCAGAGAGAGAGGGAGACACAGAATCGGAAACAGGCTCCAGGCTCCGAGCCATCAGCCCAGAGCCTGACGCGGGGCTCGAACTCACGGACCGTGAGATCGTGACCTGGCTGAAGTCGGACGCTTAACCGACTGCGCCACCCAGGCGCCCCATAACGCTTTTACTTTTAATCAAGACCATATTTTCAAAAATTGTAAAAATAAGTCCATTTTCATTGAATACTTTAATTATTTTTCTGGGGGTGGTTAACAATATATAAATCCAAGAAAATGGTTTATTCTTGACCTTTTAATTTTCTAAGAAATTGAGAATACATATTTTCATATATTAAAATTTTTATATTTTAAATTTTAGACCATAGTTTTAGAGTTATAGGTGATTAAGGTCATTGAGTTTCTGAAAAGGCATTAAAAAGACCCATCATGAGTTAAAGACATGGAATTCAGTAAATGTGAATTTGTGAGGATTATTTAAATTAAAAGTGTATAACACCAGTAAGATCTTCTCTATATTAAAATATCACAAACTCAGAAAAAAAGCATTTTTCCTCATAAATAGTTGCCACTGTCTCTGACTGGAAATTGGCTGAGCCACCTCACTGATTAGCTGAGCTTGTTCCTGTTATTTATTCTCAGTTGGGAATCACCTAACCTAGGCTAGATTATGCCTCCAGCCTCAGGTTTTCAGGTCAGCCATGTAGCTCTGCCCAAAGCATATCTCATCTCCTTGGACCAGAAAGCTAGCTACAATATCCTTCTCTTAGAGGGAGAAGTGCAAGAGAGCCAGTCCATTCATGTAATTGCTTTCTTTGGCTTTCGTCATGTTACATGCACTGTTTGGCTTTGGTCCTGTCACATTCACCAATATCCACTGACCAAGGCCAAAGAGTAATAAAAGTATATAGCCCATCTTCTGTAAAAGGACTTGCAAAATTATATGACAAAGGGTATGAATACAGAGAATGGTGAGTGATTAAGATAAGGTAATTCAATCTGTCACAGGCATATTTTTTAAATTTTATCGATAATTTGATTCTCAATTGGCTTTTGGTAATAGAAAGAGCTGAGTAATTAGCATGCTGGTTAAGAATGAAAGATGGCTATATATTGTTACCTTGCTCTGCTTTTACTCTTGTTCTAAATGAGATCATTCTTGTAGATATGCATCATGGGCATGCAAAGTAGAAAAAACTAATATTAGAAAGTATAATAATTATTAAAATATCAGGTAGAGAAGAATGATTTTTAGTGTTTCTGAATATATGGGAATACTGAAAACTAAGGTTTGGCTTTACACAGAAAAGAAAATCAAAAGATCCGCACTGCCTGAGGAAAACTACAGTCCTTATAACTCAAGGGTTGAAAGATTTATTTCCCTATGGACCAAGCTTTCAGCAGATTAACTAATAGAGCATGGTCTTCTCTTCTGCTGCCATGTGCAGGAAGAAAAATGTGTCGATTATGCCATCTCAGAGCACTGTGTACACAAAGTCAACTTTATGGGCTGGTGTAACCTACAGTGTAGGACTAAGAAATTGGGAACCAGAAAATAATCAGTCTCTGTCCACTTGGCAGGATGGACTACCATGAAGGCCAGTGGTTGGCAGGCAGGATCTGGAGCCCCAAGTGGCTCTCGCTTCACAGCTTCTGATCAAAAGAATGAAGCTTCTGAAACTCAATAACGTCTGAGAATCAAATTACTATATAACATATGCCCTAAAATTTACAAAGAGCTTAGAGCAATGTAATCTTTCCCTTCTAGGCAAGGAAATGAGCACCATTAGTATGTTTAGGTTTTACAATACTGCAAAAGAAGGAAAATGCCATTAACATCATCAAATCAACCATAATGAGTTCTCTTTAGGCAAAGGGCTTTTTGGCTTCTTCCCTTATAGGCTCCCTGTGTGGAGCCTCTAATAGGTTAATGGCAGACTTCTTGCATAGTAAAGCAATAAATCAGCCCCTGATTAGCCTGGTTTCCTTTAATCTCATGAGTTTTAGAATAGTATGAAAAGATATATCATTTTTAAATACTTTGTATGTATTCAAAAGACTTATTAATTCTAAAATACTGACTGAGTTAAGTAAAATAATAGCTCCTTTCCAATGTGATGTGATAACATTGCAGATACATCACTGTGCCCCAGAACTGAGGGTGACCTTGGTGACATTAAATGTAACTTTATACTCTAGTAGGAATCCCTTCTAAAGTATCTCTGAAAGAATGTCATCTACATTCCGATGGAGCAATTTCAGCAAATGATATTCCTAACAGACAGAACAAACCTGACAATATCTGTCAAATTCCCCACTGATCATTTATTCAGATCCATAAAATAAACTGTAGTGCAAAAAAAAATGGAAGAAAAAAGTAGGAATTAATAGATAAAAATGTAAACCCTTGATTAAGAAATTTAAGGTATTTTCACTTCAATTTTTTTAACTTTTAATCTAATTTTATTGTGTATTTGTATCTTTTCCTCTAGATTTATAATTCTGAAGAAAGAAGGGAGATATGAGAAATGAATAGTCAGCTATATTTATGGTGTTGAAGAAAGAATTTGGTTTTCTGGAACACGGCCTGTGATAGCAGAACAACGCCTGGCAAGAAACAGGTTATGTTTGGCTAAAGAGTCATTGGCACTATCAAGAAATATTAAACTATATTTGAGAGAAGAGAAAGACCCAAGCAAAACTACAAACCAGTGGGATGGAGAGAGCAGCAGGATAATGCAAATATGGTCTATTGGTCAATAGAATTAGCACGCAACTTTGCATCTCTTTTGTAGGTCACAGAACTCTTATTACTAGTCTTCATATTTCACTCAAATCAAGGAATCAGGAAAATCTCTCAAGCTTTACAGGTGGACATATTTGGTACTTTCTAAATGTTAAGATATGAGAAGTTTCCAACAGGGTCCCAACTTTAATACAAACACATAAAAAGAAAGCAGAAGTTTCCCTGGGCTTTTCTCCATTTGAGAGTAACAGATTGCCAATTGGCATAGAGGTTAGTGCCTAAGAAACTGATTCTCCCATAAATAACAGCCATAAGTCTAGACACTGAACAACAACAACAACAACAAATATCTGAAGCTCTGGAGACTGAATAAAAGCAGGAAATTTGTGGAGTGGGGTCAAAATCTAGAGTAAACATTCAACACAGAGAGCTTTTTGTTTCTTTTTTCCCCTATCTACTGTGGGTATATGCAGTTTGACCTTGGCTGTAATGTCAAGTGACTCAAATTCTGATAGAAAATTTCACCATTTTTATGGAACTAGAGGAAGGACTCCTGGGGCAACCATAGTCTCTAAAGATTGAGAAGGAAGCTCCAGAAAAGATACCCAGAGATACCCAATTTCATGCATAAATTCACCTTAAAGTCTATACTGTTCCCCGAACTACTTCTGTGCAGAGCAAACTATAAGTACCTAAGAACTAAGTTTTGAAGAACTGAACTGATATCTGAGTTACTGCCCAGATTTGTGTTGTATCCAAGTTAACTGCCTGATGGAAACAAACATATCAACACTTTTGAGCTTATAACATAATCTGGAATTCATATATTATATTCATAATGTCATAATATGCAAGAAAATTACTTAACATAAATTGAACCATGAAAATGGGACCTAACCTCAAGGGAAAAGACAATCAAAAGATGTCAACCCAAAGGTAATAGAAATGCTGAAAATCTTATGACAAAGACTTTAAAACAGCTATTTTAATTGTTTAGTAGAATAAAAAACACATGTACTCATGAAGAATGAAAAAAGAGAAAGTCTCAGCAAAGACATGTAAACTAGTAAAAAATAACCAAATATAAATTTCAGAATTATAATACACAATATCTAAAAGTAAATTCACTGGATCATCTCGATAGCAAATTGGGAATGATAAAGGAAAAAGTTAATGAAGATAAATCAAAATTATACAATCTGAAGGACAGAGAGGAAACGAGATTGAGCAAAATAAATAAGCAGATCCTCAAAAGTCTGTGGGAATACTTCAAAAGTAATTATATACGGGCACCTGGGTGGCTCAGTCGGTTGAGCATCCGACTTTGGCTCAGGTCATGACCTCACGGGTCCTGAGTTAGAGCCCCACATTGGGCTCTATGCTGACAGCTCAGTGCCTGGAGCCTGCTTCGGATCCTGTGTCTCCCTCTCTCTCTGCCCCTCCCCTGCTTGTGCTCTGTCTCTCTCTCAAAAATAAATAAACATTAAAAAAAATTTTAAAGTATATATACAACAATTGAAATACAAGAAAAAGAGGAAAGAAAAGTAAATGGAAAAAATATTTGAAAAAATATGTCTGAAAACTTTCAAAATTCAATGACAGACATACATTTATGAATCAAGAAACTCAGTAAACCCAAATATGACAAAAATGAAAGAGAGCCACACCTAGGATCATCATAGTTAACCTGCTGAAAATCTTGAGAGCACTCAGAGAAACATGATATATTAATTACAGAGAGGAGAAATAAACTGAACACCAGCAAACTTCTCATCAGAAATCATAGAAGCCTGAGGCACCTGGGTGGCTCACTCAGTTAAGCATCTGACTTGATTTCTGCTAGGTCATGATGTCATCGTTTGTGAGGTCGAGTCCCACAACAGGCTTCATGCTGCCAGCACAGAGCCTGCTTCGGATTTTCTCTCTCTCTGCCTCTGCTCCTACCCTGCCCATGGTCTCTATCTCAAAATAAATAAACAAACTAAACTAAAGAAAAAAAAAAAAGAAATCATAAAAGCTAGAAGACAGAAGGAGCACCGTCTTTAAAGTGCTAAAATAAATATTAATAAAGTTCTATATCCAATGAAAGTATTCTTCAAGAATGAAAGCATTCTTTTCTAAAATTAACTGAATGTTTGTCTTTTGGTCTACTTCTAAATGGATTGCAGCATGTTTATAGTAAGTCTTGAAATCAAGTAATAGAAGTCCTCTAGATTTCTTTTTTTTTAAACATAGATAAAACTGCCATGATCTTTTTGTAATTCTCAGTTATATCATCATTGCTAGAAATTAAGTTTGTTTGCTCTCATGTTGCTGATAATCTAAAAACAATATTCAACATATTCACTATCTTTTTATGACTCATACAAATATTACTGGTCACCTCTTCACTTGTTTGTAATGTGGATATAGAGTATTCACCTCTCCTCAAACGTTTCATGTTTAATCATCTTAGAAAATGACAAATAGTTGTTCCAAATCTGTTTGCGTCTTTGTGAACTTATTTACAATTAAAAAGAAAAAGCATTGTTTGAGGTATAATTCATAATCGATGTATACTTTTATAGAATAAACAAGTTTTTAATATGTTTTTAACCTTATGAGAATGACACCATGTTTTGCACTATGTATTACTAAGCTAATGATAAAAAAAGTAGAGATAAGGCTAACATATAAAAGAAGTTTTGTGCCAAATGAAATCAAAATGATTTCATGTACTGTATAAACAAAAATTTTATGGTTCGGATGGATAACAATGGAGAGAACCAAGTCAATTATGGCACAGGTGCACTATATTCAGGACAAAAATATCTACAGCAATGTCATATATTAGCTCCTGATAGTTACTTGATGTTTATTAATGAGGAGGGCACCTTTTGGGATGAGCACTGGGTGTTGTATGGAAACCAATTTGTCAATAAACTTCATAAAAAAAAAATAAAAAAAATAAAACAAAAAAAAAAAAAGAGCATACAATTCATTACATCAAAATATAAGTATTCTGGATGTTAAATATTTTGTAGTTTTATTGAGTTTAATTGAATCAGGGTACAAAACTTATGCATAAATTAATTTGTAGCTCGTTAAAATATTATGTACATATTACAAACAAAACCATTCTAGCCATACTGTATTTCCAAAGAATTTTTTCTTAAAAGGTTTTCATTTGTTTGTTTTTGCTATTGCTAAAGTTTAAGAAACACTGATTTACAACCACAACATTGGCAAAGTAAAATCTTTTTTAAGAACTATATCTTAACTTTATTCAAAAGAGAAATGTTCCTGGGCATAAACTATTTTGGGGAAGTGAACCTGAACCCAAATATAAATCCAAATCATGGAGGGAAAAATGCTAATTTTCAAAGTTATCACACTTGTTGACTCTGAGTTATTAATTTTATAGAAAGTCTTATTAGTCACAACTGTATATGGGTCTTTAATGAATTTAAATCTGTTAACTAATTGGCTATAATTTCAATCACAGCGCATTTTAAAATAATGATTATACTTTACACATTTCTGTCAGAGATTAACAAATCAGTTGATGAGAGGTCATGTAACCACACTAAGGCTTAGATTATAAAGTATTAAATATCACAAATTTGAACTTAGTCTGTTTAAAAATAGTCACAAACAAAACCTGGTGCCTCTACCTGATAGCGTCAAAACTCCTTGGAAAGATATCTCCAAGTGAAAGATATCTAACATGATCTAATTTAAGCATAGAAAGTATCCACTGGCTTATGCGCCACAATAATAGCAGAGAAAAATGGGTCATGGCCCATTTGAAGTAGAATTTGCAATGTCTCTCATCTCTGGTTCTCTCACTGGGTTAAATTCAATATCCCCTTGCCATAGTATTATAGAAGTTGCAAGTTCATATCCTCAAACTTCTGACAAGAGAGGAAAGGGCTCTTCCTTTTCTCACTCCGATTTGAAAATTCCCAGAAAGGAGTGTGACTGCTCATTCCTGTTCTGACTGCTAAGACTAGTGGCTGGAGGTATTATGAATGTAATCATATACTTCCAGGGCTCATGATTCCACTAATTACCAAGAATAGGTTGATAATTATTTAAAAATTGGTGGCTTCTACTCAGAAATTTGGAAGTGGGACATGTGATGGTACAAAGGAGAATAATGTCTCAAAAGGGAGGAGGTATTTTTCAAAGGAGACCAAGAAGTAAATGTGCTTTCAGTCAACCTTTGGTTGAAGACACCCCTTTGCATACACTCCTCACCTGCCTTCTTTTCACAATTCCAATAAGGTCAATGAATGAACAAAATCCATCAGTAGTCATTTATCCAAATAATGGTGGGTTATTTTTCTCACACAATGAAGCATCCAGAGTTAGACACTTCAGTGCTACTATGGTATCTCCGTGATGTCACCAATGCCCTGGGCTCCTTCCATATTTCTCTTTACCATCTTTAACATATAGCTTTCATTCTCATATGTCTAGAAATTAAATCTCTTGAATCTGTACAACTTTAGTCTCACAACCACATGTTATTAGGAAAAGAAAAAAAAAGTAAAAAGGAGGATGGGAGAAACCAATCTTAGAAAAGCTAAATTGTCATGGAAAAGCTATAAAATTTTAGCTTGTATTTTTGTTTTTGGTCAAATGTGTAACATAAGGTTATAAAGTCTACAAAGAAAGCCTGAAAATGTTTTCTAGCTGGGCAGCTTGCTACATTATATAAAATTCAGATTTTATTAATAAAGAAGAAGTTTGGCAACTGATATTTCCACTTAGTTCTCCCCTTTAGCACCAAGCTCAGGATTTGTTAGTAATTTTTATGTCTTTCAACTATTAGACTTAGCTCTACAAACCTGTGTGGTTAAAAGTAACTGTAACCAGTCATAACACACGTATAGTGCCTGAAATCAAGTGATGTTGAAAATAAAATTAAAAGAAAAAAATAACTTGATTTCAGAAAAAGGACAAAGGGGAACCAATATGCAGTAGTCAATAATCCATGACATACACCACATCCCACTGGGAAGGGCTAGAAAGGATTCATTCCTTGGTATTGGGAAGGCCTCCCGGTCAGTCACTCTGCTCTTTACAGGTTCTATTATATAAGCTTATCTGAACAAGCTGCAAGTATTACTCTATGCAAGTATTACTGCATAGAGGGATAATGACTGTTTCTCTAATACTTGCTTAAAATACCCTTCATATAAAAAGTGTACATAGAGGCAATCAAATAGAGTGGTGGAAACACAGATTTGATGTTGAATGGTACTGGGTTTGGGACACAACTCTCCCAATTGGTTAATATGTGTGACCTTGGATAAGTTATATACATATATTCTAACACTAATCTTCTCATTGGTACATTAGGGATATTAGTATCTATATCATAAAAATATTGTTAACAGAGTACCAATACATAGTAAATGCTCAGTAAATTTCAGTTATTGTTATTATTTTGCCATTATTATGGTTCAAGTATATTTGTTAAGGCAAATGTACACCACTCTATGAAACCAGAAGCCCTTTCTATTCAAGATTATCTGGATATATTTTTCAAATATTTTTCAGAGCAAAATACTAACTAGAATATTGTATTTATATACAGCAGCCACTGCTATCACCTCTATTATGGTAAATCTACAATGGTCTAGAAAAATTCAGGCAATTGCAGTGAAAAGGAACAGCTTGCTCCAGTTCCTCCACTGTGCGCCTGGCACCCAGATCTGGATTAAACATTCCTAGGACTGAAGGCATTTAGGAATCTGGGGGCCCCTTGAGCTAATTGTGAGAAAATTCCCAGGTAGTAAGCATTTTAGGCTTTGCAGGCCAAGAGGAAAAATCAAGAATGTAATGTAGGTAGCGTTATAACAAGAGAGAAACAGATTCCATAAAAATTTTATTGACAAAATTCACAGTATAAAGGTAATAGTTGAATATAGTTTCTTTCTTTTTTTGTAATAAAAGTATAATGAAAAGAATGAAGTTCTTTTCTTCAAGGGATAACGTTTTGCTTAATTAGGGTTCAAAGTATTCCCTATTGTCAAGTTGATTGAAAATGTTCATTTGTGTTATGAATTATGCTCATTTCTGTACTGAATTTTGTCTCTTCAAAATTCATATATTGAAGCCATAACCCAGAATGTGACAGTATTTTGTATATAGGGCTTATAGATATGGAATAAAGATTAAGTGAGGTCATAAGAGTGGGGCCTTACTCTGATAGGACTGGTGTTCTTATGAGAAGTAGGAAAGACAGCAGGGATACGTGCGCACGTAGGAAAGACCATGTGAGGACACAGCAAGAATGCAGCTGTCTACAAGCCAGAGTCCACACCAGAAACGAACCCTGCCAACACCTTGATCTTAGACTTCTAGCCTCCAGCACTGTGAGAAAATAAATGTCTGTTGTTTAACCTACCTGACTAATACAATCTGTAAAAACCATTCTTAACTTGCTGGCCATACAACAACAGGTGGCAGGCAGAAGTTTGCTGATCCTAAGCTAAATGATCAAGAAAGAAACCACTTCTGGAAAATGTCCTTGAATAAAACCAGGGAAGCAAAGTAATACATTCTAGCCCCATGGATAAGATCTTATTTGCTCTGGAATCAGGAGCATTGAGGGCTCTAGCTGGTCCTCAATGAAACCTTTTCTGGTTAGTGACGGTGATCTCTAAATTCAGAGATCATCCTGTGTTTGCAATTAAGAACTTAGCCTCAATCTTGTTATTATACTTATACTGCTCTTAGATTGCTATTTAACATTTTTTGGTCTTTTAAATTATCATAATCTTCCTGAAAGGAAAAGGAATGCCTTACAAACATTTGCAAATAAGTTAATTATTAAACGACCCACTCTAGAGAGATTTAAGGATTTGCATCTACTACTGGAAGATATAGTAGGAGCTAGAAAAGGAGCACAAATAAAGCCTGAGGCAGCAGAAGAAGGGAAATAATAATTATTGGAGCATAAATAAATGATATAGAATCCCCAAAACCAGCATAGGTCAATGAAACTAAAGGCTGTTTGTTTGTTTTTTTTAAAGAATAAACAATACCAGCTCTAGAGAGATTTAAGGATCTGGATCTACTACTGTTCATATTCGCTGGTATTTTAGACATGGCTATTGGCTTTGCTTTACAACATGAACATGTTATGGGTATATCTCAAGTTATCCTAATTTAAATAGTGTTTAAAAAAGGAACAAACCTATTTGTATGTCTTCTTTGGGAAAATGTCTATTTGTGTCCTCTGTCCATTGTTTTTTATTTAAATTCAAGTCATTTAACATGCAGTGTAGTCTTGGTTTCAGGAGTAGAACATACTGGTTTATGTCCTACATATAACACCTAGTGCTCATCTCAACATGTGCCCACCTTAATGCCCGTCACCCATTTAGCCCACCTCCTTACCCACCTCCCCTCCAGCAACCTCAGTTTTTCTGTATTTAAGAGTCTTAGGATTTGCTTCCTTCTTTTCTCTGTGTTTATCTTATTTTTCCTTCCCTTCCCCTATGTTATCTGTTGAGTTTCTAAAATTCCACATATGAGTGAAATCATAGGATATCTTTCTCTGAATGACTTATTTTGCATAGCATAATACCTTCTAGTTCCATCTACATTGTAACTGGCAAAATTGCATTCTTTTTCATTGCTGAGTAGTATTCCATTGTATACATATACTGCATTTCCTCTATCTATTCATCAGTCAGTAGACATTTGGAATCTTTTCATAATTTGGCTATTGTCAATAGCACTGCTATTAACATTGGGGTGCAGGTGCCCCTTCTAATCAGCATTTTTGTATCCTTTGGATAAATTCCTACTAGTGCAATTGCTGGGTCATAGGGTAGTTCTATTTTTAATTTTTTGAAGAACCTCTACCATTTTCCAGAGTGGCTGCACCAGTTTTCAGTCCACAAGAAAAAATTTGGAAAGCCCTCAAATTAAAGAAGAAATTAAAAAATACATGGAAGTAAGTGAAAATGGAAACATGACAATCCAAACTTTTCAGGATGCAGCAAAAGAAGACCTAAAAGAAAATACATTACAATTCAGGTCTATCTCAAGAAGCAAGAAAGGTCCCAAATACACAAAGGAGCTAGAAAAGGAGCAGCAAATAAAGCCCAAATCCAGCAGAAGAAGGGAAATAATAAAGATTAGAACAGAAATAAATGACATAAAATCAAAAAATAAATAAAAATAGAATATATCAATGAAACTAAGAACTGTTTTTTTTAAAGAATAAACAAAACTGATAAACCTCTAGCCAGACTTCTCAAAAAGAAAAGAGAGAGAACCCAAATAAATAAAACCACAAATGAAAGGGGAGATATCAAAACCAACATCAAATAATTACAAACAATCCTCTGCCCATTTTTAAGTTGGATTATTTGTAGGGGATTTTATGTGTGTGTGTGTGTGTGTGTGTGTGTGTGTGAGAGAGTTGATTTGCATAAGTTCTTGATAGATTTCGGATATTAATCCCTTATCAGATACATCATTGGACCTAGAGGATATATGCTAAGTGAAATAAGTCAGACAGAAAGACAAATACCATATGATTTCACTAATATGTAGAATTTTGGAAACAAAATAAATGATCAAAGAAGTAAAGAGACAAACAAAACACAGACTCTTAAATCCAGAGAACAAACTGGTAGTTGCCAGAATGGAAGTGAGTGAGGGAATGGGTGTAACACATAAAGAAGACTGAGAATACAATTACTGTAATGAGCACTGAGTCATGTATAGTACTGGTCAATCAATATGTTGTACTCTTGAAACTAACATAAACTGTATATAAATTATTCTTTAATTACAAAAAAAAGAAAAAGACAAATCTATTTCAAATATTTTTAGGGTAAATAGACATATCTAAAAATTTTGTTTTTGTGTTCTCTCATCACTTCTCACCTCTGAAAAGAAGGGGGTTGATGGAGGACAATTAGCAGAAGGTGGGGAAGGGGTCCCTGGATAGAAGTCCCATCCTAGTGTCTCATATTTTTGGTGGCAA
Organism: Lynx rufus; assembly: GCF_022079265.1. Classification (NCBI taxonomy): domain Eukaryota; kingdom Metazoa; phylum Chordata; class Mammalia; order Carnivora; family Felidae; genus Lynx; species Lynx rufus. The sequence goes on along the minus strand of NW_025814826.1, from coordinate 26,550,070 downwards.
AGCATTCAAAATAACAATAGAAGGGAAAGAGATGCTCACAGATATGATAAGTTAGCTCATCTTTTTCTAGTCTGCCAGAATGTTCCAACAACCCTTACAGCAGTGACAAACTGTCCTTTTTAAAAATTTTTTTAATGTTTATTTTTGAGAGAAAGAGAGACAGAGTATGAGAGGCAGAGAGAAAGGGAGACACACAATCTGAAGCAGACTCCAGGCTCTGAGCTGTCAGCGTAGAGCCTGGCACAGGGCTCGAACCATGAACCACAAGATCATGACCTGAGCTGAAGTTGGACGCCCAACTGACTGAGCCACCCAGGTGCCCCAAACTGTATTCTTTCAATCGGAAGCTGCCCTGTAGGCTGAATGAATCCCTTTCTTGAGACACTAACAAGGGTATAATATCATATACTATCATATGATAATACCTAACTCTCAGCACCTCACCATAGCCAGACATTTATTCAAAATGCAAATCCACCTTATGGCATTATAGAAAAATATAACATTATAACAAAATATTCAATAAGTCAACAGATCCCCTAAAGGATTTCTCATAACAAGATATAATAACTGGAGGAAAATAAAGTCAAGAGGATTTTTCTTAAACTATCTTCTGGTTGTATACTACCTTGAAAAACAGTATCTTGGAGTGTTATAACATAGGGCATTATTTGTATCCCAAATCTATTTCCTCGTCTTCCAAATTAGTAACATTATTACCTAGGCACAGTCTATTTAGAGTAAAGTCTTTATTTCTCAGCCTCCTTTGCAGTTCTGGACTGGACTTAGTGGTAGCCACTGGACTTAGTGGCCAATGTGATGTGAACGACAGTAATATGTGAAAACTTTCAGTCACCAAATAATGGAAAAGTAACATACAGCCAGAGGATCTCAGTAAAATTAAACGTTTAGGATTCTAGACAAACCCAGACTTTAGCATCCAATCTGATCTATACTATTGAGAAGACCAAGAGAATAGGGCACCCATACAGTTCATAATTTCTTTTGGCCTCACTGACAGAGTTCGGTGTGCTTGAGTCAGAGCCAAAAAAAGGTCAGTGAAGGTCAAGAATCTGGATTCTGCAAATCAAATTTGCTGAAGATACTGTCTCTGCCAATGTCAGCAGGGGTATAACTGCAAGGGTGAAGAGTAAGTTTTTGTTCAGAAATCATGCGAACCTAAGAGGGAAAAATGGAGTTGCAATCAGTTTTGTAGTGGTTTTATTCTTGAAAAATCATGATTTCATTAGAACTGATAACTCTGCATAGTTAATTTTGATAGCTGAAAAATTTTCTCAAATAGTAACTCAGTTTCAAATCATTGAACTGGAAATGTCAATCTCTGTAAGATATTTGGGTTTGCTTTTCAAAGTCTAACTTCTAAATTGTTCTACTTTACTTAGAAAGCTAGAGGATACATTTAAGAGAAAAATGCAGATTTAAGAAAAATTACTTAAATATATAAGCAATGATGAAAGTTAACAGAATTAAATTTCAAATTTCACCCTTTGAATGCATATAAATTATACCTGCTATATTATTTTAAAAATATTTTACATATGATTTTATAAGTTGGTTTTATTGATTCTATTTCATCAGTAAGTTTTATTTATCCTATTTCAGCATAAATTGTTTAAACTGAATACTAAAAACAATACATACTTGTAAAGAATCTCTTTACCTTAATATTTAATTTTTTCTAAGTTTATTTTGAGAGAGACAGAGATAGCATGAGTGGGGGAGGGGCAGAGAGAGAGGGAGACAGAGAATCCCAAGAAGGCTCCAAACTGTCAGCATAGAGCCCAATGTGGGGCTCCATGAGATTTGTGGGATCATGACCTGAGCCAAAACCAAGAATTAGATGCTTAACTGACTGAGCCACCCAGGCGCCCCTTAATATTTAGTTTAGAATTTAGCTTCTTTTATAAGTGCTTTTTAAGTTATGTAAATAATATTTGCTTTTCATAGGTTTTAGAAATAAGAGTTTCCTCTTAAATATAATTTTTACACTGTGTGATTTTATTTTATTCTCCTATTTTTTATTTTTTAGAGAGAGAAGGCACACACAAGAAGGGGAGGGGCAGACAGAGAGGGAGAGAAAATCTTAAGCAGGCTCCACACTCAGCATGGAGCTCAACACAGGGCTTGATCCCACAATCCTGATATCAGTACCTTAGCTGAAATCAAGAGTCAGACACTCAACCGACTGAGCCACCCAGGTGTCCCTATTTGATTTTATTTTTAAATAATTTTAAATTTATTTTCAAAACTGCATTATTTGTACCCAAAAAAATATTTCCTAAATCATTTGACAGTAAGTTACCAGTAGAATGCCCCAATACTCTAAATGCTTCAATGTGCAACTTCTTAACAACAAGGATATACTCTTATGTAACCACAATACAAACGACACTCATAGGTTACTATCTCCAACCTATAGAGCCCAGTCAATTTTGCCAATAAAGCCCTGGACTCCACTTGCCTATGATCACTTTTCCATTTAGCTGCCATGTTTCTTTTAGTTTCCTTCAATCTGAAACAATTTCTCAGTTTTCCCTTGACTTTCATGATTTTGACCTGAGAAGATTACAGGTCAGTTATTTTCAAGAATTATTCTCAATTTGGATTTGATGTGTTCTCATATTTAGATTTAGATTTTACAAGTTTTGTTGGCAATTTTACTGAACTGATACTTTGTTCTTCACACTGTACACTATGAGGCTGTATGCAATATCCATAAGGTTCATTCTTACTTTTTTTCTCTACATATTTGTAATTCTTGCCTTCAATAGTAAACATGTGGGTGTCACTGAATTAAATTTTTGTGGCCTTCCTGGTACAGAGGACCATCATGTGGGTCTCCTGGGCCTTGAACCAGAGTAAAAAATCTGGTTCCAATTATTTCATACGTATATAAAATAATTTGATCAATCTCCTGTGAATGTAAGAAATCTCATGTCAGTGCCACTGTTACTCATTGTAGATTCTTTCTTCTTCTTCAGCTCCTACACATTTTTCTGGATAACAGTGGCATCCAAGTATCATGCAGATGCTCTTCTTATTTAGCCTTTAATACCCCAAACTAGACAGCCCCCAGCATAGCTATTCCCATTCCCAAATGGATGATCTTTCTAACCTGCTTGGATGATGAGATCCTGCACTGGGCCCTTCCCTCTACCTGTGGGAATACTTACTTTGCTTTATTATTGAGTATATCTTGACATGATTTATTCAACAAGAGAGGAAAGAAGTAAGGAGGAAAGAAATAAAGGAAACAATGGCAGAGTATTTAAAACTATATCTAATTGTTCTGTTAAAATTTTACATATATATAATTTCAAATTATTTACTTATTCAAATGATTTACATATATATGTATATAAATAATATGGTTCACATATATCCTTTTATAACTAATGTACTCAAGCTTTTGAGAAAAAGTTCCATAAGAAATAAAGAATTTAATTTATAAGACTAAGAAATGTTAAAAGACAGAGACCTATATCTCAAAGAATATCCAAATAATACAAAATAATTATACCAAATGAGAATCTATCTATTCTCCCCATGGAAACTTCACTCTCAATTAATCAAAGTAATTATACCTCCCAGATAGGAGTGACCTGAGAAGTTTCAAAAATAATCCTCCACACTGTAGTGAAACCATTTTTGTCTCATTGCTAAAGCAAAGTTCTTCCCTGCTCCTGATCTGCAATTCACTGACTTACAGATGTTTCTTTGGTTTAGACAGTAATGACTACAGAAGGAAAATTCAATTAAAAGGCCATTTTATAATTAACTAAGTTACCTGAAAGAGAGTTGAAATAACTCTAAAGTTCTTCCTTTTATGAAACATTAGAATTTTTTTCAATCCATCATAGTTACATTGCTCTGGATCCTCAGCTACATAGTCCTGGATGTGAAATAATGGAGGAATGTCTGAGAATTGACCCAATGAAGATTAAAAGCTCTGGGAACAATTATTGCTTGGTTTTTTTTTTAATTTTTTTTAACGTTTATTCATTTTTGAGACAGAGAGAGACAGAGCATGAATGGGGGAAGGTCAGAGAGAGAGGGAGACACAGAATCTGAAACAGGGTCCAGGGTCTGAGCTGTCAGCACAGAGCCCGACGCGGGGCTCGAACTCACGGACCGCGAGATCGTGACCTGAGCCGAAGTCAGACGCCCAACCGACTGAGCCACTCAGGCACCCCTGTTATTGCTTGTTAAAAACCATGGGCTTGTCAGAAGACTGGGTACAAATGGAGGACACAGAGCAAATCAATCTTTTCTGATACCAATTTTATATCCTTTGGACCAGAGTCTTCATTATTAGTGCTTTGAATGATAATAAATTGGAGCTGCCCAAAGTTGTCATTTATTACATTTCCATTGTCATTACTTCATCAAAAAAAACTCTAGCCCTTTAGTCAATTTCATAATTCACATTCACCAGTCACTAAGGTTAACTTATCTCCCAAATACTCCCGGAAACTTTCCAAAACTAAAGAATACTCAGAAAGAAAAGGAGGTAAGGCTTTATGTCATGATTTTGAAAATTCTTCCAATATAACTATTTTTTTCTTGTAGTTTATTTAACCTTATTTGTAGAATCCTTGAAAATTATTTTCCTTTATCTTTGAAGTCTAATAGTTTTATTAGCGTTTTTCTCAAGGTTGATGATTCCAGATTATTTTTCCAGTTTCTTAGTGGACCTTTTCAATATTTAGGTTCAGGCTTTCTATTTCTGGAAATATTTCTTCATTAACAATTATAAATATTAATTTGTACCAATGTGTTTTTTTAAAATCTTTAGTGACTCCAATTATACGAATATTATGTCTTCTTTGCCTGTCTTCCATTCTACCATGCTCTTACTAACTCTTCTCATTTTTTAATTTTTGTATTCTTGGTTGTTCCTCTGCCTTTCTTAAATTACTATTATGAGGTTTATATTTCATTTTATTCTCTCATGTAATAGTTTTTATTTCTGATATAATGTTTTCAATGCCTTCTACATCTTTACTAAAGTTAATCCATCTTTCCTTCTTTCTTTCTTTTTTCTTAATTTTTAAATTTATAATTCAAGGTCTTTTAGTTTTGTTTTCCATATCCACATGTTTGTTTGAGTATATTTAACTAATATTGCCTCATGGTCATTTTTTGCTACAGGTTTTTCTTCTTGTTACTTTTTGGAGAGATGAAGAGTTTTATCAATGTTCACTATTTGTTTTCTGGTTTTTATAAGAATTCTGTGTAGATTTATTGAGTTTTCTTTTGCTCACTGTTGTGAACGTGGGTGTTTGACAAAACTTCTAGTCCAAGGCCATCCTCTTTTGTCAGTTAATCGAAAAAGATCGTAATCTAGATCTTTAGTAGGACTTTTCTTTTTTTATGGTTAGGGAAGAGGTTATGTATCTCTGCCATTTGGGTCTCTAAATTTTCCCCTTTGTTACTGAAAGTCCCCCAAATTCCTGTCATTTTTCTTTTCCCTGCTGCTTTTCTTGGCCTGTTCTTGTTCACTGCTCTGGTGCCATCGTGTGAAGCTTGTTTCCTTTGGATTTCATGTTTTTCTTTTATTATTTACTGTTGTTTTGAAGTTTGGTCATTCTTCATCTTCAAGTCATGTTAACGCAATTTGTTCATAGTATTTTTGCTATTATATTTGTTGTTGTTTTATGTTGCCTTTCTTCTTATAGTTTTGAATTGTTTGGGGTGGACATATCGAAAGATGCAGACTTTGTTGTCTTCAGCTTCAGCTACCTGGAGGTTGTTTTTCTTTTAAGTTTTTGTTTCTATTTGGTCTATTCCCCTTAAGCCATGTTATTTAGACTGAATTATGTGCAGTGAGCAAGTTATCTTATTTACTATTATTATTACTATCTCCTCCAATAATCAAATACACACATTATGATACCAAGGATGAAATATAAATTGTTGGTAATGTATTATAACCAATAAAGTGAAACTTGAACAAAATAATATCCAATTCTGATGCTGGAGATTTCCATTCCATTAAATATAAGGTAAATGTGCTGTGTAATCAAGCAGAGCATTTTATATTACCAAATTATACCCCTGCTGTACCTGTAATGTAGTACAGACAAAGGAGTTCAGTCTTGTGAATGTCAACTGGGTAGTTTTTACTAGTAATAAATTAAGTTTGAATACATTAAAACATTTAAATGAAACTGCACTATATTACCCAAAATGAGGTAGGTGTAGGTCATTAGAGCAAAAATTATTACCCATTTTAAAAATTGCTAGTTTCTTGTTTTCTGGCAAGAAAACACTGAGCCATTTTAGAGACTTGGCAAAGCCAAGTGTATTTTAGCACAGTTTCAAGATAAAAACAACTTGTCATGTCAATAGCTGAGGCAAAGAAGTTAATGAGATGTAGTTTAGTACCAATATATCCTATTTTGCCATGCAACTGAAAAAAAAAAAAAAGGTAGCGATAGGTTTGACTCTACATTTCACTTTACCAGTGACAAATTATAGTGATTATTGGAAATAATCCTTATCTAAATAATAAACAATGCTCTTTTTAAAAATTTGTTCTCAGTTGCACTCAGCTTCTTTCTAGTATCCTTATCAAGAAAAACAAACATCATTTTCCTTTCTTCCAAATGTCTGTAAGATGCTAATATTATTTGGAATTTACATGATGAATTGTCACTAAAGATGTTCAAAGTCCTTTTACATGCATTGCCCCAGGGCCCATCTTCAACCACATCACAGCCAGCTCCTTTTTTTCTCTTTCTCCACTTAGCCAAAGGGGCTAATTTTTCTTTATTTCTACATTTGTGGTTGCAACCAACTAATCTATCCTTTGGGGATTTGTCTTCCCCCAAACTTGAAGTCAAATGGGGATGCTGTCTCCCTTGTTCTTTAGCTTCTTCCTTGCCACTAAAAATAAACAAGCCAGTGGATTTTACTGCTAATCACTAAAAGGAAAAAACAAGACTTCACAAAATTAAATACAAACAAGTTGCCAAAATTATAAATTTCCTACTTCATGGTTCCTGGAAAATGATTAATTTTCCTTTCTAAAATTGAAACTTGAGGCTCTTACACACATTTTCCTGGCTATTAGTTTTTATTCTTGAGATAGGGCTCATCAAACAGATCAATATCCCTTACATTTTTGTCTCGAAGCAATGTATTGTTTGAAACATTTTCATAAAATATCCTACCTCCCAATTAGGAAATATCCAAAAGTCTAGGTAATAAGTTCCTCTTTTATACAAGTGGACAATTTGCATGTCATTAAGCTTAAGACTAAGCCAAGGGTTTTTATTCCAGGTATCTTCTTAGTATGAGTCACTTCTTTGAGTTACAGTTTGGTTGCTTCCATTTGGTTTTCATTTTTTTTTAATGGAAATTATTTTCAGAGCAGTTTTAGGTTCATAGAAAAATTAAGCAGAAAGTACAAATAATTCTCCTAAACCTCCCTGTCTGTACACATGCACAGCTTTCTTCATCATCAACATCTCTACCAGAATGGTACGTACATTTGTTATCATTAATAAACCTATATTGACACATCATTATCATTGAATGTCCACTGCTGACATTAGAGTTCTTAGATTTGTACATTCTTTAAGTTTGGACCAAAGAATAATGACATATACCCACCATTGTAATATCAAACAGAATAATTTCACTGCCCTAAAAATCCTCTGTGCTTTGCATATTCATCCTTCCCTTTCCCCTATCCCCTAGCAACCACTAATTCTTTTACTGTTTCCATATCTCTGCCATTTCTAGAATGTCATGTAATTGGAATCACACAGTGTATAGACTTTTCAGATTAGTTTCTTTCACATAATAATATGCATTTATGTTTACTCCATGTTTTTCATGGATTGACAACTCATTTCTTTTTCATAGGCTTTATTGTTTAGAGCACCTTTAGATTCAGTTTTGAGCAGAAGTTACAGAAGTTTCCCCTACACCTGCAGCACACATGCACAGTCCCCTCCACTACTGATACTCCCCACTAGAGTGTTATATTTGTTATAACTGATGAGTCTACATTGATACATCATAATCATCTGAAGTTCATAGTTTATATTATGGTTCATTCTTGGTGTTATATATATTCTATATGTTTGGACAAATGTATAATGACATGATCTACTAATATAGTATAGTTTCTACCAATATAGTTTCACTGCCTTAAAAATCCTCTATGTTCTGCCTATTTATTTCTGCCTCCCCACTAATCATGGCAACCTTGAGCTTTTTACTCTCTCCATTGTGAGTAAATGGAGAGAGCTTTTTACTCTCTCCATTGTCTTTTTCAGAATGTCACATAGTTGGAATCAAAAGGTAGCCTTTTCCGATTTCTTTCTTCACTTAACTAATATGCATTTAAGATCCCTTCATATATTTTCATTTCATTAATATCACATTTCTCTTTAGATTCAAATAGTATTCCATTATCTGGATGTACCACGGTTTATTTTCTCATTCATCTACTGAAAGGCATCTTGGTTGCTTCCAAGTTTTGGCATCACTTATTTCTTTTTTTTATTAATATTTAATAACTTGAAAATTTTACTTTTTAAAAATTTATTTTGGGTGCAAACTCTCTAGTTCTAAGAATGTTACCAGATGGTGGTCCGTAGGATGCTTTTCAAGCTACTTATCCTCATGACATTCCATTAACACAATATTGATGTATTTATCCCTATCCAGGAGCATATCATTTCCATCTCTAAAAAAAATAATGCCTTGGAATATTCCGACCTCACTCACTCACTCACTTGATAGTAGATTGTCATTTTTTTCAATTTCGCATATTGTAAATTGAATGCATTTCTTTTCCTTTTTTTTAATTTACAAAAAACAACCAGATCATGACAGAGTAAATTTGTTTCTACACCTTAACATGACTACTATTTAAAAGAGAGAGAGATATCTTTTGAAATAAGGGACCTAATTTGAAAATTGGTTCATTCTAACTTCTTTCCTCTGTAAACTTAATTGGAAAGAATACAAATTATACATGATTTTTAGTCAAGAAAATTATATGTAAGTATTTTTTTAATGAATCTCTTATTTACTGCTGGCTCAAATAATCTAGTAGCATTCAATTGTCGAGACACAAGAAGGCTACATACCCCTTCCAAAAAATCTGTATGTTTCAAATATCATGGGTTAATTATCCACTTGTCAATATGGCTAGAATTTTCCCTAAGGTTCTGTATCTGAACACTGAAACACCTCGAGGAAAGTAATTTTGGGAGTTGATATTTTGATGAACAACTCCATGAAAATGCTCACATAGAAAGGTGCATTTCCTTGCAGTGCAAAACAATGTTCTTTCTCCTTCTACACTGGTATTTTATATACAAGGGATTTTTCTATAATTTTATCCCTTTCCTCAACCTGGAATAAGAAGAGGAAGCCTGACTTGTATCCTTTAGGTGAGAAGGGTTTGTTTCTTGCCTCACTCTGATCAGTCTATTTTCTAGATCCAACACTAGTAAATGTTCTCATACTTTGTCTCTTCTCAGATGGTTTCTCTGTTCTGTATCTCAGGCTTTGCCTTATCCTGTTACCATACAATAGAGAGTTCTTTGAATGTTTTTCTGTCCATATAATCCAGTAAAATAACATGACCTAAAAGAAATACCAATACAAAAACATAGGATACTATAAATAGTGAGGCATGCAATTGAACAGAGATTGGACCTGTGAAGAAACTCAGAGAAAACATAAATAATATGTGAAATACATTCACAGGAATTTTAGTATTCGTGTTGCAAAAGTCAGCATATAATTATGGAATGCTTCACAACTTAGCTTTTGATCTGTGTGCATGAGCAATGCCACAATTAGACCTTCTTTGTCCTTAAAGATTAAAGCAGACAAACAACAGGATATTGATAAGGCATTCCTATGAATTTCCTAAATCACAATGAACATTAGATTTTCTTTTGCTACATATATAATTTCCAAATGGTTTATCTCATTTGCCTCTGAGGTAGTTACGATTAAAGCAAATAATTCTGAAATCTTGCGGGGAATTATTGAAGTTGACAAATGCTGTATGGAATTCACAAGCTTCTCTTTCTAGCAGAGAAAGCTGAGTGTGCAGTTTGAGGAATCAGGAAATAAGGACACCTGGTTACAATTTATCACCATTTTCTTTGGCTAGACTGAACTTCTTGTCTTGTGATCTTTTATTGCTCTTGACTTCCCTCATTAACTCTTTCAAACACATTACTGCATTATGCTTTCAAAGTTCACAAAGGTTCAGTAGATATGGGAGTTAAAAACACTGTGCAGTATATGGATCAGAAGCTTTGTGTTGTTAGACCAGTATTAAGCAGCTAACCCACATTGAGTTTAGATATGTTTAGCCCCTTCCCTTTTGTACCACCCACTGTTGCTTTGTAAGGTTTCAGGGGAAGGCATGCCAAGAATTGTTTCTATTTAGCAAAAATCCTCTGGCCTATTGGCCTTCCTTAAAAAAAAATCAGTAGTAAAGGAGTCTTCGCATCTATAATTGTCCGAGTTGGTTGACCAGAAAATCTGGCCTCAAGCTACAGCTAGCCACAAACTGTTTGAAGCTTTCTTTCCAAGTCCAACTTCCCCAGAGTTTCTGTTGAAATGAATAGATTCATTGAAATGCATCTGTATATATAATGTTAAGAAAGAAACTTTTCTTTCAATATTTGTTCATTTCCCCTTCTACAATGTCACATTTAGACTATGATTACAGTACTTCCACAATTTACTGAACAAAACTTGTCCTCTTCTGTTAAAGACGTTTAAATTGCTAACTTTACCCAAGAAAATTCTCTTGGGAACCAGACCATATATCCAACTACTACTTACTGAACCTCTACTTTCAGCTTCCATAGTCATCTAAAACTCAACATTTTCAAAAATTCATCTTGCCATCTCTTCCCAGCCTTCTTAGTCCCTCCCTTATCTCCTTCTATTGTTTTTTGATATCTAAATGATTGTTATAACTATGCATGCAGTTGACCTACAAAAAACTTCGAATTTTATCTTGGATTATTCCCTATCACCCACAAAATTCAGCTACTGCTAAACATATTGATTTTATTTTCTAAGTATATCTTTTTCTTGTTTTTAATATTTTTTAAACGTTTATTCATTCTTCAGAGACAGACAGACAGAGCATGAGTGGGGAAGAGGCAGAGTGAGAGAGGGAGACACAGAATCTGAGGCAGGCTCCAGGTTCTGGGCTGTCAGCACAGAGTCCGACACGGGACTCGAATTCACGAACTGTGAGATCATGACCTGAGCCAAAGTCAGACACTCAACCAACTGAGCTACAGGTGTACTTCTAACTATATCTTAAAACTATCCACTTTTATTACAAATATTGCTCTGAACAAACCGGCATCATAGTTCAGTATCTTAATTCCTTTTTTCAAGCTTTATACATTCTCTCTCATTATTCACATTAGAGCCACAGCATCTGAAAATAATCATCTAGTCAGTTTAGTAATTAAAAATACACTAAAAATTTTTAGTAAAAAACAAAATCTACTGCTTTTTTCTCTTAGAAACAAATCCAAATTAAGTAGTATATCTTACAAGGTCTTAAATGATTTAGTGCCTGGTATTTCTCTAGCTTCATTTCTTATCATTTTTAAATAAACAAACTCACATCATTTAAGTCATCATAAATTTAATAACATGAAGCTATTTAGCTCCATAAACTGTTCTTAGTTTTTCTAAGTATATTCTATAATAAAGGAATTATTAATTTTAGTGGTGGGCATTTATCTCTCAAAAAAAAAAAAAGATCACACACTATTGCCTAATAGCAAATCAATTAATATCAACTATACTAAAAGATGAAAACCATTGAAGGTCACTTAAATACCTAATAGCTATTAGTTAAAATGAGAAAAAAAAAACTAGTGAAAATAAGGTGACACTGACTAATATGAAGTAAAGATTTAACAAGTATGAAAATTATTGTATAAGAAAAATTACAAAATAAAATAGTCTTTAACTTGGGTAAAGGGAAAGCTTTTAATTATGACTAAAAATCCAGAAGCTATTAAAAAATGATTAATTGGCTATATATTTTTTAATTGGAATGACAAAAATACCATGAATGAAACAGAAATGTAACTGGCAAACTGGGAGAAAATATTTACAACACCTATCACAGAAATAGGACTAAATTCAAATACATAAAGAACTCTTAAAAATTCAGAGAAAAACTACAAAAGCCTGAAAGCATAACAGACAAAAAATAGTGATGGGTAATTCTCAAACAAAAGGTAAAAATATTATCTTTAAACATAAAAGCATGTTCACCATCACACATAATTAGAGAAAAGCAGTTGAATACATCACTGGGATACTACTTTTACTACCAAATGGAAAAAAATTAAAAAGTAAAATAACACATCTATTGGTAGAACTGGGGAAACTGACTCTCATATATTGCTGGTGGGAACACAAATTTATAAAACCTTGTGGAGGAGAATATGGTAAAACCTACCAAAAATACTTACTTATTGATTCAGAATCCCAGTTTTAGAAATGTATCAAAAAACAAATCTCCAGCAGTACTAAAATACACATGATGTGCTCAAGGATATTCATTGCAACATAATTTGTTATTGCAAAATACTGGACACAATATAAATGTCCCTACACAGAGTAGTGACTGAATGAACTCTGATATATCTATATGGTGTAGCTGATAGAGTACTATACAACTGTGAAGATGAATAAGGAGAAACTAAATGTCCAGAATTTATTGTTATGTTAAAAAGGCTGTCAAGAAGGGTATCTTTAGTATGTTCCCTTTTGTGTAAGAAAGAGAGGGAAATAAAACATGTGTGAGAATCACAGAAGAGATAACTGGATAGTAATAAGATTAGCTACTTTCAAAAAGTAGGTGGAAATTGTATATTTGCTATATCCTCTGAATACATGTTTCCCCTGCTATCCGAAAGTAGAGCATCCCTATGAAACTTTTTATAAACTGAAATAGCCTAAAGCAAAGAATGCCCCCATTTTCTTAAAGTTCACATTAAACCATTTTGCTTTTAAGAAAGACCTACATTAGTAACTGTTTTTGTTAACTGAAAAAAAATAGAGAGAGGATTTCCACTTAAAAAAAAAGTCTTTACTGTACTAATGCAGGTCTTTCGTAAAACTATGAAAATGGTGAAACTAAAGCTGAAGAGGCACAGAAAACTGAATCTGTAGGTAACATGGGAGAATGAATTGCCATGAAAAATGGGGGTTGATTTTGTGTACCTCATGGGACAAGTTTTAAAAGTTATTTTTACCAATTACCAATGTTAATTTTTTAGGATTCTATTAATTGGCATACAAAAAATATAAGGATGAACATTCTACCTTCTCATAGTCATGTTTTTTTGGAAATTTCTATCATCATCAAGCAAAATAAATGTCAATTTAATATTGAAAGCTATGTGTAAGATTGATTCAGCATTCGATGCACTTGCTTTAAAAATGTTGTCCTGTGCATACTACGGTGTTTTTACTGTGCATATTTAATTTTTTCACAGTTTTTCTAAAGCCAATAATCAGTGGTGCTTTTGTACCTAAGTTTTATGTGATTTTAATGAAACATGGATAGTTGTGGACACCTGCTGATTATTTGTGGTTTAAAATAAAATTTTGCCTGCAAAATAAAATAAAATAAAATAAAATAAAATAAAATAAAATAAATGACTTAATGTGAATTTTTAGAAAGCAGAGGATCCCTGTATTCCTTTTTCTACACATCTGACTTTTATAGTCATGTTAATATTTCATATATATAGAAAAACTAAATACAAAATACTATAAAATTGAATACAAACAAGAACATATTAACTTAAATGCTTTCAAATGAATAACATTTCAACTTCAATATCAAAACTGTGTCACCTTTAACATAGAGATTAGACTATATACTCCCAAGGTAAATACAAAAGAAAAACTACTTTCTAAAAACACTCAAAATAAGTTGAAATCCAAGTACTCAGCTTCTTTAGGATAAAAGCATGAATGAGCAGTTCTGAAATCACTTTCTGTGCTTTCTAGGACTGAACACCTATGTAAAACTTTGTAGAAGTGGGAGACAGGTTTCTTAGAGAAGAGAGAAACAAAATAGATGTAAGAAGAAAGAATAAGGCCTGTGGATTTGGATTGTGCTTTGCAATATCAGTGTGATAATTATGTTTCTGTACTCTAAAAATGTACAGAAAACAATGGATCCCCAGTAGCAATGAACATACCTAATAATATGATGTTGACTTCTTTTTTAAAAATTGTATTTATTTATTTTGAGAGAGAGAGAGAGAGAGAGAGAGAGAGAGAGAGAGACTGATCATAAACAGGGGAGGGGTGTTGGGGAGACAGAGAATGCCAAGCAGTGGGAGTGGTAGTGTGGAGCCAGGTAGGGGGATTGAACTCAGGAACCACAAGTTCATGACCTGACCCAAAACCAAGAGGAAGATGCTTAACTGACCGAGCCACCCAGACGCCCCTAGGATTTTGGTTTCTAAATACCACTTTCTACTTAAAAGTACCAAAAATTCTTGGGAAAATTGCTGATTCCAGAACTGGGGTAGGAAAACACCAAGATAATCCTGGAATATTTCTGTGCCAGAATGTAAGTAAATGCACAAAGAATGATGGAGGAATGTCAAAAGGGGCTGGAGCCAACTTAAGGAACTAGTATTACAACGTAAATATCAAAATCGAGTAATATATTACATTCAATAAAATAGGAGTCTGTAACTCATACTGATATAAATAAGTAAAAACATAAGTGGAGGAGGACAAATTAGTTCTTTTTAGTATCATGCTAACTAATAATTGTATAAGAATAATGGCATTTGAAATCACCATTTGCCAACCACTATCATAATATTTTATTTCCTTTTTTAATTATAATAATTGACTCAGGAATCATCAATAGATGCTAACAATTAGTCCATCGAAAGTAAGAAGATATTTGTAATATCTTTGCATATCTTTTGACAAGTTACTTATTAATCAGAAAATGTAAACTAGTAACATTACAGGGGAAAAATTTGGCAGAAACCACCTCAACCAAATGACCAAATTAACATTGCCAGTAATGAGACAAGTCAACAGCAAGTGCTCCCAGCTATAACTCAGCATTGGTTCTATGGCATTTCTACTGAAAGTGCATACTGTCAGTGTAATCATAAGAAAACACCAGACAAATTCAAATTGATGGATATTGGAAAAGGTAACTATCTTCTATTCCTCAAGACTATCAATGACAAAATGCAAAGAAAAAATAATAATAAAAGAGACTAAATTTATATGATAACTAAATATAGCACATGATTTTGGATTTATTTTGGTCCAACTGTCATTAATACAGAGATTGGTGAAATCACAATAAGGTCTTGAATCAATGTTAATTTGCTTCTTTGAAAACTACACTATGGTTATGTTCTTGGAAAACAAATATTTAAGTGTTTATGGTAAATGGACATCATGTCTATAATTTATTTTTTAAAGGGTTAGAGAAAAATTTTCTATCTACCTATTTACTTGAAAGAGTGATAAAGGAAATATGGTAGGATGTTAACATTTGAAGACTCTTGGCAATATTCTTGGACAAGAATTCTATTTACTACTCATGTAATTTTTCTGTAAATCAGAAATTATTTTGAAAAAAAACTAAATAATTATGGGTTTAAGTAGCTCATAAATAGTTTTCTCAGAGCTAAACTAGTTTCTTTTCCACTAATAATTATCTACATTTCTTCAAAATCTATTTTTGCATTTTTTTTCCATTCTGGATTTTGTGTAGTAGAAGATGCCAGCTACTATTAGTCTGCAATAAAATGGTAAACATTATAGTAAATAGACTAAGAAAGTACTTAAGACCAAATTTTAAAAAAGGAGGGAAAGCTATTCAAAAGTAATAGGAACAATATACTCATAAATAAGATATTTATAGCTAAAGTAGTATTTTTACTTACATTCGCTATTATAGAATACTTGTAGTATAAGGGACCCATGGCATTTTACACAAAAGGACACTAAATTATTGATAAGCTGAGTGTTTAAGTTCATAGAATTGGGAAATGGCAGAGATGGAAATAAAACTCAAGATTTCTGACTGCACTGGTGTAGTGATTAGGATTTGGCACTCTCCCTGTTATTGGCTGGGTCTGAGTCCATGACCGGGAAATTCTTTCTTGAGGAAGTATAGTTCAGTGGTCCCTGAGATCAGGACAGGGACTTAGGGGACTTGTATTCTAGAACCAGCTCTGTTGCTAACTATGTAACTTTGGGGAAATCTCTTCCAGCTCTAATTCCAAGTGTAAAGATATTTCCCCAACTTTAATTTATTAAAATAAAAATAATTAATTAAAAATTAGCATTGAGGGGTGCCCAAATGGCCCAGTCAGTTAAATGTCCAACTTCGACTTGGGTCACGATGTCATGGTTCATGGGTTTGAGCCCCGCATTGGGCTCTGAGCTGACAGCTTGGAGCTTGGAGCCTGCTTCGGATTCTGTGTCTCCCTCTCTCTTTCTCCCTCCCCCGCTTGGGCTCCCTCCCTCTGTCTCTCAAAAATAAATAAATAAACATTATTTTTTTAATTAGCATCAAAACATAAATTTTAGTGGTGCCTTGGTGGCTCGGTTGGTTAAATGTCTGACTTCAGGCTCAAATTATGATCTCACCATATGTGAGTTCAAGCCCTGCATCAGGCTCTGTGCTGACAGCTTGGAGCCTGGAGCCTGCTTCAGATTCTGTGTTGCCCTTTCTCTCTGCCCCTCTGCCCCATCAAAAATAAATAAACATTAAAAAAAATTTTTTTAACCAAAATTTAAAATTAAAAACATCCATATCCCACGAATATAGCTTAGACAAGTACTCTATTTTTCAAAATAAATTCATAAAAGACTGTCAAACTTGCAGATAAGCAAACAATGCTGATAGGAAAATAGTAGGTACTTTCTGAAGGATTATATAACAATACACCTTTAAAGCTATAGTTGTATGTGTACACTTTCCCTGAAAAGTCTACCAATAGAGAAAGCACCATGGAAGAGTGGAGGGATATAGAAACAGAGTACAAGGGTTCACCTTGGACCACAAATACAACTAGATAACTATCAAATCATCCTAAACACTGCAGAAATCAACCTGGAGGGTGGCAGGATAAACTCAACAATTAAAATTAGAGAAGAGGCCATATCAAAGAAAGTAGGAAGTGCAGAGACATGGCTTGGGAAAGAAATGGATCATGGCTGCAGTCTTGGGGAGGGAGTCCCAGTTGCAGTGAAGGGTGAGAGATGGACTAGCACACAAGGGAGCACACAGGGAAAACGAATGCCCATAGCATTGTCTTGGAAAGCTAGAGGGCATGACTTTCATGAGTTCTTGACTCCAGGAGGGTTTAAAGACTGAAGTTTTAAAGGGAAGCATACTTGGCTCTGGAAGAGCTTACAGGGCATTGGGGCTGCTCTTGGAGAAAACACAGGGCAAACAGCATGTGGATATACAGCATGGAAAAAGCCATTGAAAGAATACCTGAGGCACACAATGGGGAGGTTAGTTGCTCATCTTGGAACATGTCCCAGAGAGGCAGTATTCACAGAGAGACCCCTCCAGGAACAAATTAACTTGTAGGTACCATTTCCCTTCCGTGCCCCTAGGCAGAAACACAAAACCACATGCAGGAACCAGAACAGTGTCTACACTCTCTACCTAACTTGCTTACACCAAGCCCTGCACTCCTGTGTTCTAGCAAAACCACCCCTCCCAGTCATGCTTGCTTCAGTCCCAGTACAGCAGGCCACCTCCTCAAGAAGACCAGCCCAAACCCTTGCCAACACCACACCTCCCTACCCAGGAGTTTCAGTTCAGTTTCAAGTGGCAGTGGAAACAGGTCTCAATTCATAAGTGGACCAGGGCACAACTAGGTAAAATGTGCCACATTAAGGGTCTGGACCAAACACTGCCCAATACAGGAAAAAAGAGCCTATGCAGATGACTAGTTTGAAGGATAAAGTCACGAGGACACAACAGCAGAGCAAATGTAGCATACACTAGAGACACTCCTGGAAGCACCAGGCTTAGAAGAACAGGGGACACTACACTGCAGGGTACTATAGGATCTCTTCTTTATAAATTAATTACCATCAAGTATAGGAGATATAAGTGATCTTCCTAACACAAAGAAACAGGCAAAGGGACTTAGACAAAATATGAAGACAGAAGAATCTGTCCCAAATGAAAGACCAGGACAAGGTCATGTCCAGAGATCTAAGCAAAACAGATGTAAGTAGCATGCCTGATGGAGAATTTAAAGCAATGATCATAAGGATATTCACTGGATTTGACAAAAGAGTGGAGGACATCAGACCATTAAGATGACGATAAGGAATTACATAGCAGAGACAAAGGGCTAAAAAAATGAAATAAGAAACACTCTTGAATGAAGGACATGCTGGAAGAAGCAGATGAATGAATTAATAACCTAGAAGAGTAATAGAAAGTAATCAAGCTGAACAAAAGAGAGAGAAAATAATTATGCACAATGAGAATAAATGTAGGAAACTCAGCGACTCCATCAACCATAATAACATTTATATTACAGGGATCCCAGAAGAGACAGAAAAGGGGGCAGAGAATTTATTTGAAGAAATAATAGCTGAAAACTTGCCGAATTTGAGGAAGGAAACAGATATCCAATTCCACGATGCACAAAGAACCCCAACAAAATGACAAAAGCAGATCTACACCAAGATACATTGCAATTAAAATAGCAAAATACAGTGATAAAAAATATTAAAAGCAGCAAAACAAGGGGCACCTGGGTGGCTTAGTCACTTAAGCGTCCTACTTCAGCTCAGGTCATAATCTCACAGAACGTGAGTTCGAGCCCTGCATCTGGCTCTGTGCTGTTAGCTCAGCTTGCTGAGCTGGAGCCTGCTTCGGGTTCTGTGTCTCCCTCTCTCTCTCTGCCCCTTTCCTGCTCACACTCTGTCTCTCTCTCTCTCTCTCAAAAATAAATAAAAATTTAAAAAAAAATTTTAAAAAGCAACAAAACAAAAGAAGACAGCTACATACAAAGGAAATCCCATAAGGCTATCAGAAGATTTTTCAGAAGAAACTTTCCAAGCCTGAAAGTAGTGGCATGACATATTCATAGTGCTGAATGGGAAAAATCTGCAGCCAAGAACACTCTATTCAGCAAGGCTATCATTCAGAATAGAAGGAGAGATAGAGTTTCCTGGACAAACAAAAATCAAAGGAGCTTATGACCACTAAACGAGCCCTGCAAGAAATATTAAGGGGGACTGTTTGAGTGAAAGGGAAAGACCAAAATGACAGTATAAATGTAGGAAACACAAAAGCAGTAAAATGAGTATTTCTGTGCAAAACCAGTCAAGGGATTCACAAAATAAAAGGATGTAAAATATGACACCACATACCTAAAACGTGAGGAGGAGAGGAGTAAAGAATGAGGTTAAACTTAAAAGACCATCAACTTATTATAAACTGCTACATGCATATACAACCTAATGGTAACTACAAATCAAATACCACTTATAACTATGTAAAGAAAAAAAGAGAAAGAATTTCAAATATATTACTAAAGAAAGAATAAACCATGAAAGAAAGACAAGAAAGGATTGAAGAAAATCTTCAGAAACAAGCACATAACAAGTAATAAAATGACAATAAATACATATCATGAACGTAAATGGACTAAAAGCTCTAGTCAAAAGACAAAGGATGACAGACCCGTGTATATGCTGCCTACAGGAGACTAATTTTAGACCTAAAGACACCTGTAGATTCAAAGAAAGGTGGTGGAGAAATATTCATCATGCAAATGGATGTCAAAACAAAGCCAGAGTAGCAATACGTGTATCATACAAAGACTCTAAAGCAAAGACTGCAACAAGAGACAAAGAAGGACACTGTACAATAATAAGGGGGACAATTCAACAAGAAGATATAAAAAATTGTAAATATTTAGGCACCCAACATGACACACCCAAACACATAAAACAGTAATAACAAGCATAAAGGAACTAATCTAGAATAATACAATAACAGTAAATGACTTTAACACTCCACTTATGTCACCTGACAAATCACCTAAACAGAAAATCAACAAGGAAACAATGGTGTGGAATGACACACTGGACCAGATGGACTTCACTTCACAAACATTTTATCCTAAAGCAGCAGGATACACATTTTTTTTTTTCAAGTGCACATGAAACATTCTCTAAAACAGATCACATATTAGGCTATAAAAGATGCCTCAAAAAATTCTAAAACAACAAAGTCATACCATTGTATCTTTTCTGACCACAGTGCTATGAAGCTAGAAGTCAACCATAAGAAAAAAAACTAGAAAGACCACAAATATATAGAGGTTAAATAACATGCTACTAAACAATAAATGGGTGAACAGAGATAAAAAATAATAATTAAAAATATGTGGAAACAAATGAAAATGAAAACACAACAGTTCAAAACCTTGGGGATGCAGCAAAAGTGGTTTTAAGAAAGAAGTTTATAGCAATACAGGCATATCTCAAGAAGCAAGAAAAATCTCAAATAAACAACCTAAACTTACACCTAAAACAGCTAGAAAAAAACAACAACTAAATCCTAAAAAGGAGCAGAAATAAATAATAAATATTAGTGCTGAAATAAATGATATAGAAACTTAAAAAAAACACAATAAAGCAGATCAATGAAACTGGGAACTTGTTTTTTTTGAAAAAAAAAAACAATAAAGTTGATAAATCTCTAGCCAGATTTATCAAGAAAAAAAGAAAAAGGACTGAAAGATATAAAACCACAAATGAGAGAGGGGAAATAACAAACATACCAGAAATACAATGAATTATAAGAGAATATTATGAAAAACTATATGCCAACTGACTGGATAACTTAGAGAAATGGATAAATTCCTAGAAACATAAAACCTACCAAAACTGAAAACAGAAAGAAACAAAATTTTAACAGACTTATAACCAGCAAAGAAATTAAATCAGTAATCAGAAAACTCTCAACAAACAAAAGCCCAGGACCAGATGGATTCACAGGTGAATTATACCAAATATTTAAAGAGTTAATACCTATTCTTCTCAAACTGTTTCAAATAAATAAATAAATAAAATGGGAAGGAAAACTTCCAAACTCATTCCATGAGACCAGCACTATCCTGATACCAAAACCAGGTAAGGACACCACAATAAAAAAGAACTAGAGGCCAATATTTTCAAGAACACAAATGCAAAAGTCCTCAACAAAATACCAGCAAACCAAACACAACATACATTAAAAAAATTATTCACCTTGATCGAGTCGGATTTATTCCAGGACTGCAAGGGTAATTCAATATTTGAAAATCAATCAATGTGTTATCAGAGCAATAAGAGAAAGTATAAGAACCATATGATCATTTCAGTAGGTGCAGAAAAAGTATTTGACAAAATATAACAACCATTCACGATAAAACCTTCAACAAAGTAGGGTTAGAGGGAACATACTTCAATATACAAAGGCCATATATGAAAAGCCCAGATAGTATCTTCAATGCAGAAAAATTGAGAGCTTTCCTCTACCATCAGGAATAAGACAGGGATGTCCACTTTTACCACTTTTATTCAAAATAGTACTGAAAGTCCTAGTCATAGCAATTAGACAACACAAAGAAATAAAAGGCATCCAAATCAGCAAGGAAGAAGTAAAACTTATACTATTTACAGATGATATGATATATATAAAACACACCAAAAAACTGCTAGAAATGATACACAAATTCAGTAGAGTCGCAGGATACAAAATCAATGTACAGAAATATGTTGCATTTCTATACACCAATAATGAAGAAGCAGAAAGAGAAATGAAGGAATCAATCCCATTTACAATTGCATCTGGAACAATAAGATACCTAGGAATAAACCTAACCAAAGAAGGTAAAGACCTGTATTCTGGAAACTATAAAACACTGGTGAAAGAAACTGAAAACAGAACAAAGAAATAGAAAGATACTCTATGCTCATGGGTTGGAAGAGCAAATATTGTTAAAATGTCTATACGACTCAAAGCAATCTACACATTTAATGCAATTTGCAACAAATTACCAACAGCATTTTCACAGCGCTAAAACAAACAATCCTCAAATTTGTATGGACTCACAAAAGACCTTGAATAGCCAGAGCAACCTTGAAAAAGAAAAGCAAAGCTGGAGGCATCACAATTCTGGACTTAAAGTTATATTACAAAACTGTAGCGATCAGAACAATATGGTACTAGTACAAAAACAGACACATAGATCAATATGATAGAATAGAAAACCCACAAATAAACCCACAATTATATGACCAATTAATCTTCAGCAAAGCAGTAAAGAATATCCAATGGGGAAAAGACAATCACATCAACAAATGGTGTTGGGAAAACTGGACAGCAACATACAAAAGAATGAAACTGGACCACTTTCTTAAACCATATATAGAAATTAATTCAAAACGGATCGAAGACCTAAATGTGAGACCTGAAACCATAAAAATCCTAGAGGAGAACACAGGCATTAATTTCTCTTACATTGGTCATAATAACATTTTTTTTTTTACAACAAAAGCAGGAATAACCTACTGGGACTTCATAAAAATAAAAAACTTCTGCACAGAGGAAAAAAAAATCAATAAAACCAAAAGGCAACGTATGGAATGGGAGAAGATACCTGTAAATAACATATCAGATTAAGGTTTAGGATCCAAAATATATAAAGAACTTAGAAAACTCTACATCCAAAGAAGAAATAAATGGGCAGAAGATATGAACAGACATTTCTGCAAAGAAGATATAGATGGCCAACAGACACATGAAAAGATGCTCATCAGCACTTACCAGGGAAATGCAAATAAAAACTACAATGAGATATAACCTCACACTTGTCAGAATGGCTAAAATCAACAACACAGGAAACAACAGGTGTTGGTGAGGATGTGGAGAAAAAGGAACCCTCATGCACTGTTGGTGGGAAGGCAAACTGGTAGAGTCACTATGGAACACAATTTTACATAAAGGAAGGAGGAAATGACCCTAACATTTATTATCTGTTATACACAGAATGCTGAAAAAGTTGACTTATTACATATCATCTTTTAAAATTTAATTGGAAATTAAGTAATTCTAAGTCAAAATACAATGATTTCATGAACTAGGAATTAAGAATGTTCTGTTGAATTCTACCTTGTACCATTTTCTTCCTTCCTGCAAACTCTTTGACTATCATTTTACTGCCAGCATGCTTTTTCTCATTTGTGTCCCTGGTAAATGGGCTAAGCAGTAGGGAGCAATGTTTCTTTTTATTCCCAAAATGAATCCACTAAATTTCATTATTGTTGGTTTCTTACAGTCAACTTCTGTAGAGAATTAATCTAGTCCTTGCTTCCTAGGTGGTTAAATTTCTCTTACCAATCCTGTCAGAGGGTTATAAACTTGCTTTATTAAGTAAAAGAAAATAACATCATTAAAAAGCAAAAGTAGACCATCCATAATCAACATCATATAACAACAACAAAAAGATATTTTAATATCAAAAAGTAGAAAGGGCTTAATTCCCAAAATAGAAGCCTGCCCTTTCCCAAAAAGGGAAACTGGCCATCATACACTGACATACCCAAGAGTCCAAAATCAAGGAAAAAACTACGGGCATGTACAAAGGCAAAAAAAAAAAAAAAAAAAAAAAAAAGAAAGAAAGAAAAAAGAAACAACAACCATAGCCTAACATTTTATTTTATCATATTACATCATATTTAATTGATTTCTTATTTGTCAGTTTGAAGATCTCTATTCTATATAATCTGAATCTTATTTGTTTCAGGATTTTGTCATTGAAAACCAAGTCATACTCATATATGAATTTCCCTGGGCAGCTGTAACAAAATACCACAGGCTGGATGGCTTAAACAACAGAAATGTACTTTCTCCCAGCTCTGGAGGTCAGAAGTCATACCCGAGTGTTATCAGGGTGGGTTTCTCCTGAGGCCTCTCTACTTGGCTTGCAGATACCACCTTGTCACTATGTCCTCACATAGTCTTTCTTCTCTGTGGATGTATCCCTGGCATCTCCTTGGGTGCAAATTTCTCTTCTAAAGGGACACATGCCAGACTGAATTTGAATCCACCCTGATGACCTCGTTTTAACATAATTATCTCTTTAAAGACCCAATCTTCAAATATAGTTGGTTACATTCTAGTTACTTAGAGTTTCAACATAAGCATTTTGGGGAGACACAATTCAACCTATAACAACTAGCAATACCACTAAAAGTAGAATATAAACCTATCTAAAGTTGGTACTTTCTCTGAGATTAAAAGATAACTTAGTCCAACTGATATTAAGACTGAAAAATCCAGAGACTTTTACCTGTTAGCTGTGACCTCTGAGGGCAAGAATATATTTAGTTCTTCTAGGAACTGTGGAACTATATTTTTAGTCATTAAATAATAATTACCAATTCCTCTGATATTGAGAAACTAATATACGTTTTTCTAATTATTCTTTTTTAAAAGACAGTGTTAGCCACTTTCATTAAGTGGGTTTCCAACTCTAGCAATGGCATTAACGTGACACTGAGATCGGCATGATGCTTTTCCCTTCACATCCCTCTTACATCATGAATCTAAAATAGAAAACCTGAAGGTTATTCAGCATAGAGGGAAATGGGATTTTTTAAAAATACACATGCATTCTTGATTGATAAGTGAACTTATCTTTGTGCATGAAATAAAAAAAAAACACCACCATTATAATACCTGTTTGTTTAAACACAGGCATAATATGTATCCAAGATTCTACTTCAAATTGAAATTTTCACTTTTTCTCTACATTTCTATTCTAAAACAGGCATAAATAGGCCTTTTTAGCTTTTGGGGTGTTTCAAATGATTGTTTCGTAGATCTAGATCAGACTTTTTGTTTGCAAGCAACAGATAGGAACTTGGATAACTTAAACAGAAAAGGTATTCAGTTAGGTCACAGAATTGAGGCTGCAAAACTTGGGTCATACATAGGACAGTCCAAGGGGTTGCTGTTCCTGGCATTATGCAGCTAATTTGTTGCAGCTGCAGGCTCTAGTGAGACTCTTGCTGCTACCAAATTGTCCCTGGTACCACCAAAACTGCAAGGATCTTACCCACTCCATTGACTCCACTTGGAACCACATGTTCAATATTCAAAGTCCCTAGCAAAAATGTCTTATTGGTGGAAACTCAGAAATGTACTTGAATCCTCACTAAAGGATATACAGCCTTTTCATCTTCCATGGTGGAGCTAGGTACTGGAAATCACCATTTAACAGACCACGGTAGTAATTCCACATAAGGAAAGTGCTCTATGAGTTGGGGGATAGAGAGGCACTACATTTGTCATTGTGCCTAATCTGTTCTCATGTGGGCCTGGGGGACAACATGGAAGGAAAATCCTTTACGTGTGTGAAATTCAATCAATTTCAAACCAAAATTTGGGGGAAACTCCAAATCTCAATTTATAGACTAAAAAAAGGGTTAAGTGTTATTAAACATTTAAAAATAGCAGTAGGTCGGGGCACCTGGGTGGCTCAGTCAGTCAAGCGTCTGACTTCAGCTCAAGTCATGATTTCAGTCTCTGAGTTTGAGGCCCGCATAAAGGCTTTGTGATAACAGTTCAGAGCCTGGAGCCTGCTTCAGATTCTGTGTCTCCCTCTCTCTGCCCTTCCTCTGCTCATGCTCAGTCTCTCTTTCAAAAAATAAATAAACATTAAAAAATGTTTAAAAAAGAGCAGTAGGTCTTTTGGTAACTTCTGAAAAATAACGGTTTCTTCAAGTAGTTAGTAGAATCTAGATGTAGAATAGTATATTCGTAGAAAGAAAAAGCTCATGATATTGTCTTATTTCAGCCAAAATTTCAAAGAATCCTGGGATCTATGTATGGCTTCATCACTAAAATCAGTACTCTCATAAATGAATTCAATCTAGAAGTTCTGGATAAAATGGCTTGAAGGTTCTGTCATCCTAACACATCTGAACAGGTTCACATTTTGCTTCAAATCTTGTTATGTAAAGGTTGCTTAATGTTAAACACACCAAATAATCAACAAAGGGATGCTTATCTTTACTTAAATAATTAACATTTTACTAAACTAATTCCCTGGGTTATCTTGTGGTCATGGTTCAGAAATTCTAAAATGAAGAAATATTCAAACAAAATATAATGCAGAACCAATTATCCACCAACCAGAATTTAAGTGTTATAATGTGATCACACTGTTTTATCTGTTTTTATACAATCACTAACATATATTATAGATCAATTTGAAGCCCCTTCCCCTATGTCTAGTCACTTCCCCTTCACTGGAAATAGGTATTATCATGAAGTGAGTATATGTACTTGCAATCTTTTTAATACATTTATATATACATATGTGTGTATTATTGAAGAGCATGTAGTATTTTTTGTTTTTTTTATAAATGTATCATATGTTTTTGTAACATGTTATAATTTTATAATTCTTTTATCATTATGTTTTGAGATTTATTTTTTGATAATTAATTTTAGTTCTTATTTTAACTGATATGCTATAACCCATCTTATAAATATGTTCTATCTATCCCCTATTGATGGACATTTAGTTTATAAGCATTCCTTTTTTGTTTCTACCAGTAATGCTGTAATAAACATTTTTGTACATATGTTTTTATGCACTCATCTGACAGTTTTTCTAAAAATGTAAATTCTGGGTCACAAAGGCATGGGCATTTTTTATTGTGCTAGATGACTGAAAATTATTTTCACCATAAATTATTTTTTTAAAAATTAAAATCCTCAGAGATAACCTGTATTTTTATAGACTCCTACAATTTATAGACATGTCTTCTTCTTTTTGCTCTTATATCACAGACGTAAATCTTTCTAAGAAGATAAAATAACATAAAATAACATACAATGACTTTTCCCAGCATTACGGTTTTGGGTAATGATTTAATTTGCCAATGTGTTCGTTTTTTTCTTGCAAAGTAATTTTATTGTATGACAGGAGTCCCTTTTCAAAGGGGAATGCTTACTTATGAAAATTAAAGACAGATTTTCTTTTGGAAATATCTCCAAATTTACCAGACATATTGGCAGAGCCAGCACTATTTCTATAAAGTTTTGGGAAAATAAAACCTAATTAAAATTACTAAAATTAGACAAATAAAAATCGTTTAGTCAAGAGTTCTAAAAAATATCTTGAAGCTTTTCATAGGATTGAGTGATGACACACAAAAAATCATTAGATTTGAAGAGAATTTTTTCACAATGGCTGTTACATAGATATATGTTTCCTTTTCATCTATTCAAGTAAAGACTCTGTTTTGTCTTACTGTTTCCACATGTTTGATCAAAACTGAGGAAAAGTAGCAACTTGGATTTACCACTGTTTGTGTTATATTCTGAAAATAAAGCAAACTATTCTATAATACAGTAACTTGTCATGGTGAGTTTGATTTATCTAGTAAAAGATGTTGGGGGCATTCTTTATTATTGGGTTTCTGCCATCAATTAAGATTTATTTTCCATCTTTTCTTATTTCTCAAGAAATTATTTTCTAAATACACAGTTTATAAAAGCAGAGGAGATAAGTTAATTCTCACATCCCTCTTCACAACGTGAACTGACTTTTGCAAAGTTAATGTAGGGAAGAAGGTTTAAGAGTGTGTGTGTGTGTGTGTGTGTGTGTGTGTGTGTGTGTGTGTGTGTGTTAAGGTAGGTGCCCTACTTACCTCCCTGCTCCCATTCTGAAAGAAAGGAAATGTCCCCTTACAGTGCAAAGATCCTATCTGGTTACCAGCCAATATATTTTGCACTCTCAGACAAGGGAAATATTTGAGGTCTAGAGGTAGAAAATCTCTGGGGAGACTGAAGTGGTTTTGTTAATGTAAAGAAAAATACATTTTGCTTGAATATTTGCATGTTTCCACTTATGCAGTGTACTGACTTTCCTTTCAGCTCTGCACAGAATTTGGGCAACCTGAATGTGAAGTTCCTGAAAGTTGAGCTTTCTGGAGATTAAAATAGGATTTCTCCTGATTTACTACTCCTTGTCAGTACTAGTATTCAAGCAGAGTCTGATTATCTGTTGTGACAGTGGTTGGATGGATGACTATTTTAACTGGGCAGTTGACCTATGTCGTTTTGTAAGACATTTCTAATATTAATGTGTTATGATTCTATCAATCTGAAAAAGAGAGATCAAGTTTGGCTCAGCAGGTGGAAAGAGCATCAAAGGAGGAACAGACTCTGAAACACGAAACGTGGGTAGAATTTTTATGCGTGATAACATATGTAAGGGGCAGATCAGTCAGAGCAAACCTGAACAAAGGTATAAATGGTGATGGTCATCCTGATGCATGTAATTGCTCTAGATCAAAGAACAGCTTTCTAGTAATATTGAGATTAGAAACCAAATTTCCCCACTTCTGAGTGCTCATTCTACTTTGTCAGCAGAATGAGAGAAGTTGTCATTCACACATTTTAGGCAAGTTATCTATCCCTTATAAATAAGAATATATATTTATATTTACAAAATATACTATATATTGTATATAGAGACAATGTATAGAAAATATAAAATGGGAGCAAGATGGTTTTCTAAGGACAAGATAACAGTGTAAATAAAATATAATGGAAAATGTGATTTTTACGTTGCTATTTTAAAAATTAAATAAATATCCAGAGGATATATCTCCAAACTCTGTTATCTATTCAACTGACATGGGCAAACTCATGGTTATTAGTTCAATTTAGGGATATAAATTCTTCATGAAACTGTCAACTATATTCAAGATACTCATTATCACTATAAAAACATATTTATAAGGTACTTAAGTTACATAATTGAAAGTAGCAATTTGTCTAAGGGTTAAATGAAAATACCTTAACCAAATTATGATTTCAGGCAGTAGCAAGTAAACAGTTTTCCTTAACCTGGCAAAATCAAAAACAAAGATTTAGACACTTATACAAACTCACTCTCTCTCTCTCTCTCTCTCTCTCTCTCTCTCTTTCACTGAAAAGCTAAGTTTTAGCCTCCAGGGCAAGTCTGGTGTTAATGTACTTTATATCCTTCTAACTGAGATCTAGCTGGGGCCCACATGCCTTAAGTAAACCATCTCTTTTCAGCCAAAATTGAGCATAACATTCATTCAATTTCATGGTGTTTCAACGTGTACCTTTTAGAAATGATGAAGTAAGGGAAACTAACCCCAAATCAACTATTGAAGCCCATTAAAGTGGGCTTATTTGCATACTTTGGCTTTATATGGATAACATGCTCCAGAGAGCTGTATGAACTTTTGGGCTGAAGGAGATACTGGGCTATGCCTAATGTTTTCTTGTACAGACCATTCAGAACTCACATGATAGCTAAAGTGTTGTTGATGAGTCTGTCATAGATCAGCACTTCTTGGTTATTTGAGCAGACAAAGAGGTTCAGAAGTATTGAATCTGGAAATGTTAAGGGGTTCAAGGCAATACAAGTGTGCCACTTAGAAAACTGCATCTATGTAGGTTTGGGTTATTGATGTTTAATTAGTGCTCTTGAGATTTCACTCCTCCACCACATGATCCACTTTTCTGATATAAAAGTAGGAGACTTTATAAAATAAATATTGATGGTTTATTCAGTGTAGGATTTCAGCTTGTGAGGGCTAACAGAGAGCCAAACAACCCAGAAGTAGTGGGTTTTGGCTCAGAAGAACAGGGGAAAAAGGTCTGTTGTGTGATTGACAGGTGAGATTCTGAGGGAAAAAAAAGTCACTCCAACTCCAGCGCAGATAATAATGTACTTCTGAATATTCAAGCACATCCTGTTATTTTAAAGTTTAAATATAAACTGAGTAAAAGAATCACAAAACTAACCTTAAAAATACAACTCAAACCAAGGTAACCAGATAGGATTTTTAACACTAAAATTACAGTTCAACACTATCAAAAGTTATATTTCATATGTGAAAAATTTCAAAGCTGTGTGTTGTATAGTCCAAGGTCTGAAATCTTTGACAAGAGCAAGTTCTGAGTACGAGGATTAAGTGTATTGTTCCTCAATTTATGCATATTTGAGTATAGAACACTTAACACATGCGAATTTCTATAACCTGATGAATGAAAGTTAAAGAGAATGTGTTATTTAATGTTTACCAATATAAAAAGTGATATTTTAGGAAGCTCATCTTATTGGACAACTTAATTTTAATGTTATACATATATGAATAAGTGACATATTTACTTGGTTCAAATGTAAAATGACTGTACTTTTGTCCATGATTGGACCCTATTTTTACATTACTAATTTTCTGAAAAATCCAAATATTCAAAATGATTTGTTAGAAATATGTAAGAGGGGCACCTGGGTGCCTTAGTCGGTTAAGTGTCTGACTTCGGCTCAGGTCATGATCTCACAGTTCATGGGTTCGAGCCCTGCGTTGGGCTCTGTGCTGAGAGCTCAGAGCCTAGAGCCTGCTTTGGGTTCTGTGTCTCCCTCTCTCTCTGACCCTCCCCCACTCACACTCTGTCCCTGTCTCTCAAAAATGAATAAACATTCAAAAATATTTTTTTTTAAATATGTGAGAAAAAACACTGATCTGTAAAAATAAGTTACAAATAGAAAATGTTTAAATTTACTCTGTAATTTCAATACCCATTCAAGATTGAATACTGATTTTTTTTCTTAAATAACAAACATTTATATAGCACTTACTATCTATACACCTTGTAAGATAATAGAAAATACATAATTGGTCCATGCCCCCAGTTCCTGGCAGAGTTCCAAAACCCTTGAAGTAACCTAATTGAGAAGAGCTACAAGCATCTTTTGTTCTAATATTTGGTCTTTGATCCTGGTTCCTGACACCACCCTTCTGAATCCCTAGGAATATCCTGGGGAATATCCCTTTTATTCTAATGAGGCTACTCTAGATGGGCTCCAAGATGGGAGACAGTCATAAGACAGACCAAGCCATATCTAGAAGCTTGGATTTTCAGCCCCACACCTCATTCTCCAGAGAGGTAAGAGGGGCTAGAAAGTGGGGTTAATATGCATACATAATGCATACATAATGCATACATTACGGATACATAATGAAGTGTCCATCCCCAAAGCACATGTTTGGAGAGCTTCCATGTTGCTGAACACATGGAGAAGGGGGGACAGTGGACTATCCAGAGGGCCACATCCTTTCCTTTTCCCTTGTCCTATGCATCTCTTCTATTGGCTCTTCCTAAATTATATCCTATCATAATAAAATAGTAATATAGTAAATAAAATGTTTCTCTGGGTTCTGTGAGCCATTCTAGCAAACTGTTGAACCCGACAAGGGAGTCATGGGACCCCCAATTCATAGCCAGTAGGTCAGAAGTACAGGTCACAACCTGGAACTTGCAACTGACATTTCAAATGGGGAAGGCAGTCTTGCGGAACTGAGGCCATAATTTGTGGGATCTGATACTAACTTCAGCTAACTTCTGATGGTGACAGAATTGAATTCTAAGATTCCCTGGTCATGTCACAGGGTACTGCTTGTGTTTCTCCCAACACAAATTTGGTGGCCAAAAGTGTCAGAAGTGCTATATGTGAGTAATAAAGAAAAAACATACAGGAGAAGTGATTTTTTTTCCTACTGAGCACTTTTGCATACATTTTAGTAACATTAATTCATTATTCGCCATAAGACACCTACAATGTATTATCTCCATTTCACAAATGAGGAAATTAGACTAAGGTTAAGTAATTTATCCAAGGTGACATAGCTAGTAAAGGCAAGGTCCAAGCTCTTAAACTACACTCCACATGACCTCTTCTTCTCATGGAGCCACTCAAGAGAAGACTGTGTGGGATTAGAAGCTAAGCAAAGAGGAAATGCTATCAAATTTGAATCACTAATAATATGTAACAACTGTTGTCATTCTTTAATTTGTCTGATATGGAGAGAATCATTGAACATATTTGACATCCAGTTGAAATTTGCATTTCTGATGGAATTTTCACTGTGATAGAATTATGATTTACAACTATCTCAGTTATTTTTCAGGAAAGAGGGGCATCTTTGTCAAATATTTACTTCTAAGACAGTTTTTCCATTTTATTGAAAATGAAGGCATGTATCTCCTCCTATGACATGGTAACATTGTTACAGATTTTGGAGAGGCAAATCAAAGTTGTTTAGTTGTTAAATCAGAAAGAAACTTCCAAGTATTGTATTCATTTGACAAATATTTAGAAAATGGAGTCTATTTTTCAAAATACATATTATTTATTGTCTCAGTTGCAGTATTTGTGCCAGTATCTCACTGTGGCAGAACATTATCAAGAGAACATGTATTTGCATTTTACTTGTCATCAAACTCCTCATCACTTCAAGGTAAATATCTGCTCAGAGTGGATACATCCAAACCCTACCCGGCATTTCATAAGGGCTGTGCACATGTTTGTGATATAGTAATGGATTCCTAAACATAGGTAGGCCTGAATGTAAAAACAAAATGAAAGCCAAAAACCTGTGTATTGCTACAAATTTAATTGATGCCACTTTTTTTGTTTTTAATCAAGAGGTCTAAATACATTTATAAAATTAAGAAAAAATTTGTTTAAGGACTACATAAAATGAGTCAACATGATTGTTCAAGTAAATATTATTTTTTGGTATTTTACTTAATCTGTGTATATTTTTATGAAATATAATTTAGTATGGACATTTTACTATAGTTTTCTTTACCAATTTAAAATAATTTAAAAACTATAAAAGCAACACAAATTGTTCCCATAATTTATGGGAGATCCTGAATGACCCTTTTAGAAGCAGACCCAGGCAAATATTGTCTAAAAGAAAACTAAATGATCCCTGCTAATTCTAAAGGCTATAATTTTCCAACAAAGACCCAGTGGGCATCCTAAATGCACATTACATGTCTAAATATTTTCCAGAAACAATGCTATAGTGTGTCAGAGGTTCCTATGAAGTCTAGTTGATTAAAAGTTTGAAAACCAGCCCTAATTTGTTTGGAAACAATGAAAAGTTTAATTGTGTTCATTTAATCAAGGATACAAGAGTGCCACCTAGTGCTCAAGTTTCATGAACTGCAGACACATGGCCCTTAGAAACCAGTATATGATGGAGCAGGCATATACTACTCATACAAAGCAGATAAAGTAACAGAAAATGTGGTAATTTCTCATTTTACATGATTTTCTTATAGAGAATAATCTGCTATTTATTTGGGTGCCACAACTTAGGTTTTTTTAATATTAGATTTTTATATCCCTGGTGTATTCCTATAGGTTTTTCCTGAGATTTTATATATCATAATAAAACAGCATGAACATTTGGTGAAGTCTTAGTAAACTGCAGGTAAAATTCTAATAACAGGAAGAGGGAACTTATATAGTGACTAACAATAATAATGGCAATTATATTTTAGGAGATTGCTATATGTTAATGTGCTTTGTTCTTTACTTTTATTATCTCTGATACTCAGGAATTCTATGAGTGAGGTATTATAACAATTTTACAGATGTAATTAAAGCTCAAAGAGTTA
This sequence comes from Lynx rufus, assembly GCF_022079265.1. Lineage (NCBI taxonomy): Eukaryota > Metazoa > Chordata > Mammalia > Carnivora > Felidae > Lynx > Lynx rufus. The sequence goes on along the minus strand of NW_025814826.1, from coordinate 26,516,457 downwards.
CATTTGAAACACTGCATTGCTCGTAAGTGTGGGAGACCATATGTTAAGTGTGATCTTCATGAGAGGACACCATGCTAGATTATATGCTATCTAATTCCGTAGTACTTCAATGATGACAATTATCAAACCAAAGCCTAAAAATGCCCACTGATTAAAGTTAACAACATATGCCATTTGTCCATTTGTGATCTTATAACTGAAACTACCTCAAATATCTATGCCACAATTGTAGTTAGAACAGAAACTAATAGAAAAAAAAGATTATCTAGAAATATGTTTTGCTCACAAAAGAGCTTTTATATATATTTTTATTTCATTAAGTAATAAAAGAAGTATTAGTATCTCACTCTTGATAAGAGTTTATCAACTATTAACTCTGGCACTACTGACATATTGGGCCAGATATTCTTTTATGTCAGGGGCTGTACTTCATATTTTTGTAAAGAGAATAACGTCCCCAACCACCTTTGCCAAGTATCAGAATGATGAAATTTTTGTGGTGATCCTTGAGGAAGGCTCTCTGCTAATAGTTCCTACCTCCTTAATTTTATATATACTCATTCCAAAATAAAGTTGAAAATATTAGACTCTGAGTCTAGTGGAGCAGAACAGCTGTGCATAAGATCAGGTCTTTATTCTGTTGTGCTTAATATCTAATGAAAGTGAAATATTACTTTGAGTCAAAGTTTAAGAATTACCTCATAGAGAAAGTTAGTTTCAAAATTATATCTGGTAGATATAGGCTCTGGTAGGACCTTCTTCTGCAAACATCTGATCCCAAGACTTTTCTATTTGCAAAAATCTTTCATGTATATGATGAAAGCAGTACAGATTGCCCATAATTTTGTGGTTTATCTGAATTTATGTTGTTTTTTTAGAAAACTGATATCTAATTTAGGTGGAAATTTTTACTGAACCAACAAAAAATAAACAAGTAGTTCCATATCACCTCAATATAAACCAATTATCTCTTCTCTCTCTCTGTCTGTCTGTCTCTCTCTCTGTCTCTCTCTCTGTATGTGTGTGTGTGTGTGTGTGTGTGTGTGTGTGTGTATATATATATATATATACATATGTATATTATACATATGTCTTATACATATATAAGACACCTGGAGAGCTAGGTGTTTGCAAGAAGTTAGAAGTAGAACAGAAAGATTGAAGGATGAGGAAAGATCATCTAGATGGTAAAAAAAAGAAAAAGGAAGCAATATGGCATAGTGAGAGGGACTTGACAGACATTTCAATGATTATTTTGGTATAATTTTTTAATGAATTTCAAGACTATGGGTAAGGCTTCATAAATATTTTTTGTAAAATATAAAAAGATGAATAAACTGTCAGAGTCTCATTTTATTCTTCCTATCACTCAAGAAACTTGTATTAAGTGAATTAATGAGGTTAGAAGTACATTATTTGTAAAGATCAAATAAGATGTGTATTACAGAAATCCTCTCAAATTCCCATTAAAATACCCATAAATTTATAAAACAACAATTCTTAACAGCACTGTGAGAAAACATTAAATCATAGCCTGAGCAAAAGTTCAACTAAATACCTAGTGACTTCATGTTTTCTAAATTATTTTAACAATACCTACTAAACATAGTGTTCAATATTTCTTGAAGATTTCTTTACCAGCATAATTTTTTTGGTCTTTGTATTTGACCTTGTCTTGGTAATGTCAATAATAATTCCAGAATTCAAGAAGTATTTTTCTTTTTTTTTTTGAGAGAGAGAGTGTGTGGCATGGGGGGTGGCAGAGGGAGAGGAACAGAGATCATCTTAAGCAGGGTCCACCCAGCTACAAGGGTCAGCTCTATCTCATGATCTGAGATCATGACTTGAGCAGAAATCAAGAGTCAGACACTCTACCAACTATACTCTTTTAGTAGCTATAAATTATCATCTTTTGATTTTCTTTTAGTAAGCTCATAGTTCTTTTACATTTACATCTTCAAGATTTATATCTGTAACTTTTCCTCATCTTTGTGACTAACAAAGTAAGTAAACAGAAAGGAAATGAAAAGCATTGTATGGAGAATTAGTTTAGTGGGCATATGTAATTTTTCCTGCAAACAGCTGACTCGGTGCTAAGCTATTGAAGATAGATTACCTGTTGTGATATGTTACAGAGTCCTAGAAAGCTTGTATAAATTAAAATTCATTACATTTAACACAATTTCCTTAAGTAATACAAGAAACTTCATGATGAAACAACCAAAGCAACAAAAAGGCTTACATAAATGAAGTTAACTTATATATAGGTAACAAACTATATGACATTTATTTTTAGTTGAATTTTTGAGAAAAAAATCATATTCAATCATGTCAAAACATGTATTCTGCGTACTAAATATTAAAGTAATAGAATCGGTATAGATAAACTTTATAAAAGCTTTTAAATGCACAAGTATGAACCAAATATCAAAAGGAAAGCAGTGGAGTATTCTTTTAAAAAATGAAGTTACTTCTGTCAAGTAAAAATTCACCTTATTTCAACTGCTTTGTATGTTCATGTTCTGGCATATTGGGTTTTCTTCAAGAGAAGCACTAATTTACTTTGTAGTGTGAAGAAACTTTCTATTAGTATTTACAAGCTCAATGCTGCCTTGTCTTATGAAACATGTTATTAACTGTTAATCCACACAACACCCCTTGTTAAATACCTCATTATTATTATCTTCACTTTCCAGCTGAAGAAACACACCAGGAGAGGTCACAGAGTGAGTCAAGGCCAGGATTAGCAATGAAAAGCACCCAGTTGTTGGTGCTTTCCTTGGTCTACCCGGCCACGCTAAATAGGTGAGATGGCTTGCCTGGATAGCCACAAAGAATGGGAGCTGACCCAGAGCTTGTGTAACCAAATTCCTAATAAAGACAGCCTGTGTAGTCCTTGCCTTTGGACTTCATACAAGTTACCCTAAATTTGAATTGGTGGGGCCCTCACTCATATTCTTGACCTAGATCCTGAACGTTGCCCTTACTATTCCTCACCTCATGTCACCATCACTACTGAAACCCTAGGAGTTTACCTGTGGTTTGCTCTACTCTGAACCTATTTCTAAGGAGAGAAAGGTAAATAGTGCTGAGGGCATTTTACAACCTAGGGTGATATTTCTGGAGGGACTGGAATCTGTATTAATTATCTTAAAAAAATGAGACCAAATTTATAAACTTTGTGGGCTTTTTTTTATCTAAATGTTTGAGAAAAAATAAACGCACATGTAAAAAAACTGAAATTCTAGACAGTGGCTACAGTATAAGTAATAGATATCGTATATTTTATGAAATATTGATAGACAATGAAGACATGAATTTTCTAAATTATTCAACTTCCAATTGTTAAGAAATCTTTCACGATAGCAAGCACTTTAACCTTAAAAAGAAGTATGATCAAGAAAATAGAAAAGAACTTTTAAAACTATCTAATAGCAATTAAAAATACTGGGCTTTGTTGGAACTATGTAGCTTTTACAATTTTTGAAATGTGGAGGACATGGGTTACCAATAATGTTTATAAAAAACATATTCTTATTTTAATTAATCTAATATCTCATTGGGAAACAAAGCCATTTGATTAAAGAGGTGTATAAAGGTTTACTTATTGGTAAAATATCCTAATAATATTGTATAATAGTTAATATATTTGATGTAACTGATGAAATTTATAAAAGTGTTTTGCTTTGTATAATGAAATAGGGTCCTAAGTTATTTTTTTCTTTCTTTTAAATGAAATGAAAAAACATTCCCTAGGGTGGGGGAAATAATAAAAGTATATCAAAGCTGACAGGAAAAATTCAGATTATCCCATTATCTACCCAAGCAATTGAATATATTTTTTAAAGTTTTCATATTAAAAAATCACATTTCAAAATCTGGCCCAGATGGCTTCATTATTGAATTCTTCCACATATTTAGGAATAAATAATTCTAAATACTTTCACAAAAGAGAAAAACAAGGACCCACAGCTCACATTATGGGGTCAGCACAGACTTCACTCTGAAATTTTAAATTTTAAATTGGCATTAAGAGAAAGGAAAATTACAGATAAATTTCTTTGGAAAATATAGTTGAAAATTTCTAAAAGAAATGTGAGCAAATCAAACCATAAAACAAATAATGTAACAACATTCGGTAGGGTTTATTTTAGGTCTGTAAGAGAAGTTTAACATTCAGAATGCAATCAATCTAATTCATCACATTGACAGAATAAAAGGGGAAAATGGCATAATTATATCAATAGATACAGGAAAAACTTTTGATAAAAGTCAGTATTCTTTCATGATAAAAACTTTTAACAAACTAAAAATGGAGGAAAATCTTAATCTGGTAAAGGGTATCTACAAATGTCTACACCATACATTATATTTAATAAAGACATATCAAAAATTTCCCATCAAGACTGGGAATGAGATAAGAAAGTCTGATATCATCACTTTTATTCAACTTTGCACTGGATGCCCCAGCCTGTGCAATAATATTATCAAAATAAATAAATATTATAAAGTTTGGAAAAGAATAAATGGATTTTGTTTATAAATGGCATCACTGTGCACACAAAATATCCAAAGCATTCATAAAGTGTTAGAATTAGTAAGTAAATTTAGCATGACTGCTGGATATAAGCAATTAGAAAATAAAAATTTTTAAAGTGCATTAATTTAGCATCAAGCACATAAAATTTTGATATATTTACCTAATAAAAATTTTGCAAAGTCTTTGCACATAAAATTTAAAAATATTGCTTACGAAAATTGAAGAAGAGGTAAATAAATGAAAAAATTTACTAAAGATTGTAAATGTATCAATTATTTCCCAACTTCAATTCAATTCAATTGAATACCAATTAAAATCAAAACTTTATTTTTATTGACATTGATTAGTTTATTTTAAAATTCTAATGAAAATGCAGAAAGGTCAAGATGAGGCAAGGCAATCTTGAATGAAAATAAAGTCAAAGTATTTAAATTACCATATATCAATACTTACCAAGAAATCACAGTAAGATTTTATGATATTGACACAAGAATAGAAAAACTGACCAATGGCATATAATAAAGACTCCAGAAACAGAGTCATATAAGCAACCACAGATATTATAAAAGTGACATTGCATTGCAGTGGGGGGAAAATTTAGGTTAATAAATTTTAATCTGTATGTCCTGAATACAACCAAAATTTATTCCATATTAAGTGTAGATCTAAATAATGTGAATTACAAAACAATAAAGGTTGTAGGAGGTAATATATGTGAATACTTTCATAGCCAAAGTAGTAATTTAAAGTCCTTAAAGAGGAAACAAAATGTACTAGCCAAAGATAACACTAATAATTTGTGCCTCATAGAAATTAAGATTTCATATTTATCAAAATATTCCATGAAGAGTTTACAAGGCAGAATGAAAAGTTATAGTATATGTAATATATATAATATATATTCTATATATAATTTATATAAAATGTATATATTATGTATATAGATAATATGCATGGTGTATATGAAAAATAAACATAATACATGTTACATATATACTATATAATGTATAGGAAAAATAAACAGGCTATATAAAAAATCTTCTACAACTCAAGAAATATAGATAGATGACCCCATAGAAAAAAGCAGACAAGGGGCACCTGGGTGGCTCAGTCGATTGAGCGTCCGACTTCGGCTCAGGTCACGATCGCGCGGTCCGTGGGTTCGAGCCCCGCGTCGGGCTATGGGCTGATGGCTCAGAGCCTGGAGCCTGCTTCCGATTCTGTGTCTCCCTCTCTCTCTGCCCCTCCCCCGTTCATGCTCTGTCTCTCTCTGTCTCAAAAGTAAATAAATGTTAAAAAAAAAAATTAAAAAAAAAAAAAGTTTAGATGGAGAAGCAAATGAGCCAGAATAGCCAATATAATATTGAGGAAGAACTGTAAAACTACAATAATCAGGACAATGCGATATTGGTAAAAGAACAGAGAAATAGATCAATGGAACCAGATAGCAAAATCAGAAATAGCCACTGCAAATATAGTCAATTGATTTTTACAAAAGAGAAAATGCAATAAAGTAGATCAAAGATACTCTTTTCACCAGAGGTTACTGGAACAATTGAACATCCACATATTGATGAATAATAAATCTAGATTCACCAAAAAAATGAACCTAGATAATCTAGACAGGCATTATGCTCTTCACAAAAATTAATTCAAACTGGATCATAAAATTAAAAACTATAAAATTCCTAGAGGATAACATAGGACAAAACCTGCATGGTGACCTTGGATGTGATGATTACTTTTTAGATACAACAGAATCCACAATCCACAAAAGAAATAATTGATAAGTCGGACTTCATCAAAATTACAACTTTTGTGAAAAGCCACGTCAAGAGAATAAGAATACAAGCCACAGACTGGGAGAAAATATTTGCAAAGACACATCTGATACATCTGGGCTGTTATCCATAATATACAAAGTACTCTTAAAACCCAAAAGTAATAAAATGAACCATTCATTTAAAAATTGGGCCAAAGATCTAAACAGACACTTCTCCAAAGAAGATATGCAGATAGTAAGTAAACATATAAAAAGATGTTCTACATAATAGATCACCAAAAAGTGCAAATTAAAATTACAGTGAGATACCATTAGAGACACCTATTAGAACGGACAATGGACAAAATTTGGAACACTGACAACACCAGCTGTTGGCAAGACTGTGGAGCAATGGGAATTTTTATTCATTGCTGGTGAAAATGCAGAATGGTACGGACACTTTAGAAGACAGTTTGGTGGCTTCACACAAACTAACATATTCTCACTAGATGATCCAGCAATCACTCTCCTTGGTTATTACCCAAAGGAGTTGAGAACTTACGTCCACACAAAAAAATCTGTCCACACACATGTTTTGTCAGCTTTATCCATAATGGCCAAAATTTGAAAGCAACCAATATGTCCTCTGTAGGTGAATGAATTCATAAACTGGAACACAACAGAAAATTATAGAATTCTACATTACAAATAATAGAATATTATTCAGTTCTAATAAGAAATGATCTATCAAGCCATGAACAGATATGCAGGAAACTTAAATGAATAATAAGTGAAAAAAGCCAATGTGAAAAGATTACATTCTCTATTATTCCAACTATATGATACTCTGGAAAAGAAAAAAATGTGGAAAGAGTAAAAAGATAATTGGGTCATTGTGGGCAGGATTAGTATAAATAGAACACAGAGGACTTTTAGGGCAATGAAAATACCCTGCATCATATTATAATGATGGATACATGTCTTTACACATTTGTCCAAACCCACAGAATGTACAACAGGAAGAGGAAACTTTAATGTAAACTATGACCTTTGGGTGATTATGATGTGTTGCTGCAAGTTGTCAATAATAATAAATGTACCGCTGGTGAAAAATGTTGATAACAGGGGAGACCATGCATGTGTGGGGATAGGAGGTACGTGGGAAATCTCTGTACTTTCCTCTTGGTTTGCTGTGAACTAAAACTGCTCTAAATAAATTAATGTCTCTTTAAAAAATTACATAACACACACACACACACACACACACACACACACACACACACAACATTACTATACATCTACCAGAAACTTTGGAGGCAAGTACTGCCAGTGAGAGTATGAATAAGTATAATCTCTTTGTAAAGCTGTCTAGCAGTATATCTCCTAAATCAAAACATAACAATATCTTATGACACAACAAATACACTATTAAATATAGAAAATTTGAATATATATCACTGAAAGACATGTCAAAAAATTAATAATATCATTATCTTATATAGTGAAATACTGGAAACAACCCAAGTATCCATGAATAGAAGAACATACATAATTTTAGAATATTGATATTCTAAATGGAATACTACACAACGACCATGAGTAATCTAATTCTACAAACAACCATATGGATAGTCTCACAGACATAACACTGAGTGAAAGAAACCAGACACATACACAAAAACACTATATAATTACATTTATATAAATGTCTCCAACAGGCAAAACCAATCTGTGTGATGGAAGTCAAAATAGCTGTTCTCTTTGGGGAGGTGGGAGGAGCATGGTGGCTAGGAGAGTACAAGGGAAGCTTTTAGAAATATTATCTTGATCTGGGTGATTGTTACAAAGGAGTGAGTAATATATAAAAATAATTGAGAAGTACACTTAAGATCGTACATATATATATTTGTTATACATTACACATTCATAGAAAATTTACATAAAAAGCAGAGATCACTTCAAAGACAAACGGCATAAATTTTTTTTTCATAATTATATAACAATGACTAAATTCAAGTAACAAATCCAACCCAATCTAAACAGATCAAGGTGAGGCTAAGAGGAAAAAACATTGCTTAATCTTACAATCAAAATTCAACAATTTCTATTACTTGCCAATAGATATTTTCTCATTAAGCAGCCATTGTTCGTAGATGTCAATTGTTTTCAGATGAGACAAAAATTTTCTTCCATAGGTATATTTTACCTTTTTTTAAATCCAAGCACCATTGCACAAATTCTCGAGTCATAAAGGAGATCAATTCAGCCAACATACCACCACTATTAAAAAATAAAGCCAAAGTACACATTTCTCTTGCCATAAACCAAATTCAAAATGTTCAGGTTATCTGTAGTGAAGCCTGTGTGTGTTTTATTTCCTTCTTGATTCAAAACACCAGAGAGTTCCTTCATGCCAGCTGGTTACAGCAGAAGCCAAACACAGAAATGAAACAGCAAATTATAAAGCCACCAGTGCTGCCTCCCTCTTAAACACCCTGCCCTGTTATCAAATGTCATATTGTTCCTCATTCCAGCATCCTCCCTTTGAATTGGTGACTAGCATTTAGGTTTTAAGCACTCTATCCCATAATATAATAAAATAAACCAAGTTTTCTAAATCTACTCCCTAGATGCAGAAACAGATATTCTTTAGCTTTGCACACTATTACTCATGTCCTGAGCTAACTTTATTATGGTTACTCTGATTATTAATACTTTCCTGGCCAATCAGTGTCTTTGAGGCCTCTGCACATTTAGCCACAGCCATTCTATTTCAGTCCCTTATCCACCCCATTAGCAAATTTAGGGTAAATAAAAGACAAACAGACCAGGTCCTATGGGGCATTATCACTCTTCATGCTGCTCTGAGAGCCCTGGGACTCAGGTTGTAGACCCCATGATGGCTTCATTATCATGCGTTGAAGAGGTTATATGTATTCCTAAAGTGAAGCACATTAATTCATATTGTGAGTTGAAATTAGGGCATAAGAAATTTCCCTTTTATTCTGGTTTAGTATTTCATATTGTTGAGGCATAATGTATAGCAGGACCTGCTCTTATCCATACACTGTCTGTGTCTATCAAAAATGATTCAATAAATACAATCCCATATTGTAGCAGCATCTGAAACAACTGCATAATCTTAGCACTGAACAAGATAAATCAAATTACAAAAGAAATTTATAGATGAAGACACGAAGTCTAAGAAAGATCCATGACTCGTTCAGCATCACACCACTACTCACTTGGTATTAGGTAATCTGCTTCTATTTTATTAGTAGGTAATAGAGGTAAACAGAGAAACAAATGGAGCAATTTTCTAGCCTCTAGGAAACTGTGTAGTAGAACATTCTCAAAAATGTTTTACTGATGGGGGATGCATAGTAACAATTTTTGAGACAACTGACTTAGGCTACACTGCTTTGCCAGCATGATATTTAGTAGAAAATATTTCATTTGTGTGCATATGTGTATATGTATTATATGTATTATGTATGTATGTATGTATTATATACATTATATATGTATTATATGTATGTATTATTATGTGTGTGTTTTATGTATTATATGCATTATATGCATATGTATTATATGCATATGTATTACATGCATTACATGCATTATATGTAATATATGCATTATATATATACATATGTATTATATGTATGTATGTATATGTTTTATATGTATTATATATGTATATATGTATATATTATTATATATATGTACATATACATGTACATGATACAAGTATACATACACGCTATATGTGTGTCATGCATGTGCACATATTACCACTTTTTGAGAACTGAAAACTCAAAATCCTCAAAAACTTAAGAGAGCATGCCATTGTAGACTACAACTTTTCAAGCCAAGACTCAAGGACTTTTGGAGATCTCAGGAGTTCAAAAGGTTTGTGAGAGAGCTGATATTTGTGAGGTATTTTGTATAGGCATACATGTGTACATTTCTGTATGTCTGGAATATAATGAGTTCATCGTCTTTCTTTCTTTCTTTCTTTCTTTCTTTCTTTCTTTCTTTCTTTCTTTCTTTCTTTGAGAGAGACAGAGATCATGCACACGAGCAAGCAGGGGAGGGGCAGAGAGGGAGAGAGACTCTTAAGCAGGCTCCACACCCAGCACAGAGTCCAACGCACAGCTCAATTTCATGATTGTGAGATCATGACCTGCCTGATCCGAAATCAAGAGTTAGATGCTTAACCAACTGAGCCACCTAGGTGCCCCACTTTTACTAGATTTTGAGCATCAGTGTTTTATAACCAATTTTGTATTATTTTCTCAGGTTCACTCAGCCAAAAGAGATTCTTTCCCTTTTTTTTTTTTTTTAGCCAAAATACGAAGCTCTTGAATAGAATAATCTATATTTTGTACTCTTCAATGTTAACGTTTTCACATCTAAAATCTGGAGAGTGTGAGTTAGGTCAAGCCCTAATCTAGTTTGATTTTCACAACATGAATTCTTCAAACTTAACTGATCATTTTTCCTGAGTCCAGTAGAATTCTTTTGAAAGAGGTAGCATATCTAAAGTTGCACACTGTCCTTCTGGATCTCAAAATAAGTCATGCAACCACTGCCAAATGGTATATTTCAATAACTGCATCACATTGGCACTATTATATAAATTCCTATAAGGAACAGACTGATGGATGCCAAATGCCAGGGGAAATTGGTTTCTTCTATGGTGGAAGCAAGGAGGACTGTGTTTGGAACCCAGGAGATCTTCTGAGGTTCTTTTTACAATTCCCATGCCAACAGTAAAGATTAATGGAAAACTACTGGAACCAGAAAAGGCAGAGTAATTAAGGATTCAGATCTTTCAGGAAGGAAGATTTGGATCTACATAGCCAGTTACAAGAAACTATAATCCTACCTTACATCCTTTGAGGTCCCATGAGAAAGGTAAGAGCTTTAAATGTTACCAAACTGGGATGGGTATCGGCAAAACTATTTCTCGCTTCCTTACAGAGATAAAGTCAATTGTTTGGCAAAGCATCCAAAGAGCCTGGCTACTGTCCTTCCTGGGGCATGTGATTGAGAGATTAGAATTTGGAACTCAACTAAATGAAAAAGTATCCATACAATACAAGCACATGAGAGTTTTGTATAAGGAATACATACTTGTTTTTGTGGGACTTTTTTTTTTAACTGTTGGTGATGACAAAACTGTGCAGCAGTAGAAAATGGATGGACTGGGCTACGGAGAAGAGGAGGAACCACTGCATACAACATTAGGAAAGAGAGTGTATACAGGAATTGCTCATCACTGGAAAGAAGCTGTTTTTGCCACATGTGGACACCAAGTAGACATTTGGGATGAACAAAGAACCAATCCTATATGTTCGATGATCTAGGGATTTGACAGTAGTGTTAAACTTAATCCAACTGACACATTTCTCTTGGGCAGTTGTGCTTCTGACAGGAATATAGTACTATATGATATGAGGCAAGACACTCCTCTGAAAAATGTCATCTTAGGTATGGGAACAAATACAATTTGTTGGAACCCTATGGAAGCTTTCATTTTTACTGCAGCAAATGAAGATTACAACTTCTATACATTTCAGAAGCATCCACTATACACTCTTGTAATGGTACGTGTGGATCTGTATCTGCAGTGCTTAATGTACATTATTCTCCCACTGGGAAAGAGTTGGTGTCTGCTAGTTTTGATGAATCGATTTGAATCTTTCCTATTGGCAAAAAAAGAAATGGGTTAGTCTATCATGCAAAGAGAATGCAACATGTTCTCTGTATAAAATAGACTTCTAACAGCAAATGTATTACGTGTGGATCTGATGAAATGGACATTTGTCTGTGGAAGGCTAATGCTTCTGAAAAACTGGATGTGCTTACTTCACGAGAAGAAGCAGCCAAAGGGTATAGCCAGAAGTTGAAGGAGAAACTTCAACACCATCCTCATATAAAACACGTTGCTCATCACCGATATCTACCAAAATCTATCTACACCCAGATTCAAGAACAGCACACCATTAAAGAAGCTGGTCAACAAAAGGAAGGGAATCGTTTTAAACACAGCAAGCCTGGATCTGTACTGATTGTGTCAGACAAGAAGGAATACATAGTGACAGTTCTGAAATAATACCTGGTATTCCCACCAATCCTAATGTATAATTACTTGTTACATTTTTGTTTTAAAACTGTGCAAATAAATGTACTGGCTCTAGAATAATCACAAACAGTTCAGTTCTATGTGTAGAGTTGCTACCCTGGAAAATTATCCTGTAAGGTGGCCTGCTTGATAAAACTATCCAACATTTTATCTTTGATCAGCCTTCTTATTCGTTGAGGAATATGGTATTTGCCAACTTAACTTACTTTTACTTTTAGAACCTGCAGATATACCTTTGCGCTGATCTATTATTGTAGATACACTAAACATTTGATGTGGAAGAACTATGCCAGAACTTTTTTTCAATTCAATTAATTTTCTGTGCTTTATTTGTATTTGCCTTTTTGAGACTTTAAAGATGGTCACTTATATAGCTTTTATAAATAATAATTATAATTTATAGTCAAGGTAATAAAACCCTTTTTTTTGCAAAAAAAATTCCTTGTGTTGACTGCTTGCAAACCTAAAATGTTTTAATTATTAAGGTTTGCTGATCTTCTAATAAAACCATCTGAGACTGTTATTGTCTGCCATATCCATTTATTTTTTGTCTTACATTTTGTCTAAAATGTAAGCCTGGTGAAGCCAAAGGCTATGTGTGGTAGATAGTCTGGCTCATGCTTCGTCTTTCTAAACTTCGTTCTGGGGTGACTTCCTGTGCCACAAACTGAAAAATAACCTTTTCCAGAACAGATTCCAGGTAAGTTCATCATCTGCATGCATTTATTCAAATGTGGAATTATGTTAAATGCAGAACGAAGCAGAGCTTGCTTGTACAAGGCATCCATTTTGCTGGTGCAAATCTTTCAGGTCTGATGAGGTTTTGGAACCTAGGGTTATAGAAGTTGCTCTCGGATCTCCATCTTGGAATTGCAGTTGAAGTACTAAGATCTCTACTCCTCAATTAAACAATCTTTCTGGTTCTCTATCACCTCTCTTTGAAAATTAAAAAAAAAGTGTATATAGTTAAGGTGTACAACATGATGATTTGATTACTATCTTTTTGATTGTGGCAGATATGGCAGTCAGTTACAGAGGCCCAGCCATTCCAGTCGCTTGGAAAAACCCAATTCCTTATATTAAATCCATTTTTGTTGAAAATAAAGTAGTTTCTGTTTTTCACAATTCATTTCTGACTAATACATGGGCATGCAATTTTTGTTGACTGAATGAATGACTATAATTCTAATAAAGCACAAAATACATTAAAAAAGAAAACACTACAGAAAAGTTCACTTATGTTCCCCAGAAGGCAGACTCCAAGACAGCGATCTACACATAGTTCATGGGCTGGTGTTTTCGGGATCAACACCTGAACTGGGGAGTAAAGAAAGGTGAATTGTGGTGCATATCTAACAAAGGCATTAGCAATCATACCTGGAAAGCTCGAGAACTAGAATGTTTTTTATAAGTTGTCCAGAACTATGAAGAGTGACAGGCTTTTATACTCTTGCATCAATCAGTAACTGGATATGAATGGAAATCTTCCCAAAGGGTGTGATCATGGACTAGGCAGTGCTCTCCTTGGGTTAGGGCAATTCCCAAAGATAACCTGCTGACTCAGCTGAGAGCTGTCAGCCACCCACACTCCCAGCAGCTGGGGAAATGAGTGGTTTAGTTCTGAGAGGGGGAAGTGGTAGATCTGGACAGTGCACTATGGCATCCACCTCACAAAGACAGCATTAATGAAAAACAGCCATGGGACTGTGAGCCAGAAAGCCTGGATTTACGTAGCATTTCTTCCACTTAGTAGCTTTGGGAATTTGGACATGTGATTTAACTCTCTGAATTTGTTTCCTCATCTACAGAAATAGAATACTGATAACATATTATTATATATAATAATAATCCATGTTAAAGGTTTATTGTACTATACACAAAAGAACATGGCAGTCTGTAGATCTTTCAAGAAGCTAAGCGTAAACTTGGTAGCTGTAAGAGAATTCGTACAGGCCTTAAAATTGCTTGCTGAATTCATGGAACTGTACCTTCCTAACACGTATTCTTTTCTACATGTGTATTTTACTTCATAACAAGAAATTTAAAAAGCTCACCTAGAGGGTAATCAGAACAAGAGAATTTAGTGCACTATTCACTAAACCTGTGGTTGGCCACCTTTTAAGAGTGGTGTGTCAAGGTTTAGCCTAATGATGGCTCATTTATTACTATTAAATTTAAAATCTCAGTTATTATTTTGCAGGAAGTGTTGCTCAAAATGACATGGTCTGTTTTTAAATCAGTGCTCACTGTAACTGTACACACACTATTGGAATAATATAGAGAAAATTACAGAGAAAGCAAATCAAAGAGAAAGACAGAAATATAGTTAAGTACATTTAATTTATTCACTCATTCTTACGTTTATGAATTTATCAAATGACAGGTTATTATGAATATACTTTGTGGAAAAACTCAGATATCATTAAGCACGTGCATGCCATGCAGAGTTTGAACATGGGTAAGCAATGACCTTCTTTGACTTTAAATGAAAATAATCTATCCAGCCCTGTTGTGCCAGTATTATTATACATTGATAGCCCTGGAAGGGCATTCCAAGTAGAGTTGTCAAGAGCTAGGTTCCCAAAACTAACCCCATACCCCACTAAACTTTTCACCACTGTTATGTAGCATGTCATTTTCTCTTTTAAAAAAGACATTAAATTGAGACCATGGTGCCCTGTAAACTTTCCAACATACAACCTCCCACAGCTCCACTTATATTTTAGGATGCAATACAGTAATCAAGGTCCTATGATGTATATGCCAAAGACAGCATGGTGATGGTGGAGGGAATAATATATGGTTCCACCTACACGGTTTCCTTTATACTTCTTGTAACAGCTCCTGTCGTTAGGAGTACTGATGGTCACATATTCTTTATGTCAAGACCCAGTTTGGTTGCCTCTTCTTCCTCAAGTTGGTGAGTAAACAAATAAACCATCCTCAGGCTAAAATCGTAACATACCTCTCTTGGGGCACTGGGGTGGCTCAGTCAGTTAAGCATCTAACTCTGGATTTTGGCCTCAAGTCATGATCTCACAGTCTGTGAGATCAAGCCCTGCATTGGACTCCATGGTGACAGAGCAGAGCCCGCTTGGGATTCTCTTTCTCTCTCTCATTCTCTCTGCTTTTCTCTCTTTCTCAAAACAAATAAATAAACTCAAAAAAAGAAAAAAGAAAAGCATAACACACCTCTTTTAAAAGGTGGGCCAACCACTGGTTTAATTAATAGTGTACTAAATTTTCTTTTCTCTGATCATCCTCTATGTGAGTTTCTGTTTTTTTCTTTCTTTTTATTAAATGGAATGCGATGTAGAAAATTGTGCAAACTCAGATTTACTGAATCATATTCTCCAAGGACAGGGTCCTACCATCTTTGCTAATATATTCGCTAAAATGAAGAAATATGGGATGAAGGAAACGGATATGCTACTGTACTGATTGTTCTAAGGTAGGCAGGCAGGCAGAAAATGCTAGTTAACTGGCTACTGATACACTGATGTATTTACCACTAGGAAATAATAATTAATTCCCTGTTTACCAAGTAAACCATCTTTTTGTAAACATATGTAAACTTCAGACTGTCTTGCATCTTAGGTATAAGCATAATAATCACATCTCCCGGATTCAATGAGCAGTTACGAGTGTCTAGGAGGTTTCCTGATGACAATTTTCCTTGCTTTGATTGTTCTGTAAATATAATGGCTATAATGACTAAACACAGAGAGAAGCCAGCTGAAGGGAACACTGTGTTTTTTATAATCCTCTCTCCTGACTTCCATTTACTTGGCTTTATTTTCCAATTGGAAATGGTGAAATCCTCAATATTTTCTGAAAGCCAGAAACAATGTTTACATGACCTACATAATTTACACGGTAAATTCCACTTCATGAGTGACTAAATTTTAACTTCAGAAACAATATTATCTTCCTGAGTTTTCAAACAAAAGTTACCTTTAAATATGACTAAAGACAGCAATGTCTTTCATTCAACCTTGAAAATTAACGGATTTTTTTAAAACTTATGATTCATTTTAGATGTTGATTTAAATAATGACTCATTTTAAGTTTCAATAAGCCTTTGATTATCTGCTATGTACCAAGAATTGATTCATGTCATCAGTGAAACCAGAGCATTTTTTCCCTGTCTCTGTGGTGTATAAATCTGACCACTGTACAACTCTCATTACATTCCAAAAAACAAAAACAAAAACAAAAACAAAAACAAAAAGGATGTGTGAATTTCAAGAGAAATTCAAGGTATGATAAGAGATAATACAAGGCCTTGCAACCCAGGTAAATTAGCATGTAAGAAAGTAGTTTGGCCTAAAAGAAAATTAGTAAACAAATATGCATTTTTCCAAAAAAAATTTACTTTCATTAATTTTGGTCTTCTGATGCTCATCCTTTCACATAATTACTAGGTTAAAATGAATCATTACTAAACATTATAGAAAAGAGAAACCCTAAGACACTTGGATTCTAATAAGCACAGTGGTAAATATTTTTTAAAAAACCCAATTATGTGGTAGCTCATCTTAAAATACATAGAAGGGATGGCAGAGCATAACAGACATAAGCCTAGTGTTTGGATTTACACTGAGCTGAGCCGATTCCAAAGTCAACCCGAGCATACCAACTTTGGACAGTTTACTTAACCTAACTGGATACAACTTCAAATGTAAGCTCTAGTTCTCCTACCTCTGACAAATTAATTGTTCTCTTGGAACAGGGTCTTCATTTGTAAGATGATTATTTAAAATATCTATCTCATAGAGGTTTAATAGTCAATGTGATTGTATGAGTATTGCAGAACAGGATCTCTGTGTTATGTGCCCCTCACTTCTATCCTGAACTCTAGTTGGCTGTGATGCTATGAGAGGTAACCAATATTAGCAAGAAAGAGGCCCCACACACAGAAAACTCTTATTTTCCTCCTGTAACAAAAAGAAGTAAGATTATTTCCCTATATCAGACACAAAAGTCAGTCTCCCCCCTCCATCACAATGGACATCTAGATATCTATCTTAGCACCAAGTAGGTCTGAAGGAAATCTTATTGAAGCAATAACCAAATTCTAAGGCATTCTTTTTATTCCAGGTGTGTTCCTGATAAGCTTGATGGTTGTATTCTGCTTGATAACGTACAATACACACTTGCACACCCACTCAGATGGGGAAGGGGCACATGTTAAGAAACCACATTCCAGCACAATGCCAATCACGATATAAACATTCAATAAAGTAGTTGGTTGTGTTGCAGCTGGCTTTATAGACATGGGGCTAGTCTGACAGAGATAGTATTGCTCCCAAACATGCTTCTTTCTCAAGCATTGGGGTGCAGCATAGGCAGATCCTGGGCAAGAGGGAGGATGAGAAGAGTGGATGTATAGATAGAAGTTCTCAAAATTTCTCATGAGCTCTTTATAAATAGGGCAAGTAGGTAACTTCTGCTTTCCTCCAAAGTAAAAGTTAGAGGAGAGTTCATTCTAGGAAGCATTTTACACTGAAAACTTTTATACTGCAGCATTATTATTAATTGTGTTTTTGCTCTTACAAAGATGTGAACTAAATCCATAAATCGTAGTATGTTTTATCTACTAAAAAAAAAAGCTCTAAAGCCTGGCGCATGAGGGAATAACAGCGTGCAAGAGTCTCACATGTTGTGTGCTTTCTCATAGGAAGTTCCCAGACAAATCAGCTTGGATTGCATAGAGATATCACACCTCTTTATCATACCTTTGGCAAGTTACTTACCATCTATAAGCATCAGTTTCCTCACCTTAAAATTGAGAATGAAAAAATACACTAAAATGCACTGTATAATATCACAGGAAGGAAAATATGTGATTTTAAACAAAAGAAACTTACTTTTGATTCTGAGTTCCAATTGGGAGGCATTTTTTTTGTGTGTGTGTGCCTAACAGATTCTGGACAGAATGACACCATTTTCTAAGAATTTACTCATTTTAGAAAAAGCTCTAATTTTAATGGTTCTGGGAGTGCTTTATGGCCAAAAAAGTGTGGAAAAACAAAGAGACGTGCTCTTTGTTTTAGAAAGTTGTTAAAAGAGTTTTTGGATGTACAAAACAGACCTTGAAATAGTTTAAAGAGTTAAAAGCTTAAATTTAATACCAGCTACTTCAAACCCTTGTGCTTCAGTATAAGACCAAAAATCAAACTGATTTCAGAGTAACCCTATAAGGATACACATATTCCAAAACTAAGACCACTGGCTGTTCCAGCAAATCCCTTCATTTATAAGATCTTTCTTCCTAACTTCTGCTCTAATGCTATCTAGTAACTAATACCCCAACCCTCAAAGCCCTATAAAAACCCTTCCCTAAGTCTGTCCTTTTGGGATACTCCTTCAAACTGATCCTCTCTTTGCTCCGGGAGTTTGGTAACAAACTACTTTCTCTGGAGGTGGTTGTAAGAGAGTTTTGAAAAATTCTAGATGAGAAAAAAATAATTGTTTTAATGGACAGTGGCAGACTAGGCGAAAAAGGAAGAAATCTAGGAAGAAACACAGACTCCGTTAACATGAGGGAAGGGAATGGAGACCCAGTAAGAAACTGCCAAAGTTAAAAACAAGCAAAGACAGTTTCCAATCAGCAGTTTTAATGTTTATTTTATTTGAGAGGGAGAGGGAGAGGAAGAGAGAGCGAGCAGGGGAGGGGCAGAGAAAGGGAGGTGGGGGGGGGGAGATTCCAAGCAGGCTCCATGCTGTCCACGCAGAGCCCAACATGGGGCTCGAACTCACCAACTGTGAGATCATGACCTGAGCTGAAATCAGGAGTCAGATGTCCAACCAACTGAGCCACCCAGGTGCCCACTAATATTAAATATTTAATACACTGCTGGCTTTTAATATCAACCCACTCCATTTATTCTAATCTTTGGGAAAAATTCTGCTATGCACAGTACTTCATGTTATTGCTAATATGCTTTTCAGATAAACTAAATAGATAGTGACTAGGGACAAACGAAGTTCTTTGTCTCACATTTATTTTGGCATAGCTCTTTTCTTTCGAAAAGAGTTGTGGTCACTGGGAGTGAAATTTTTTTCCAGTGTTACTGAGATGTAATTGACATATAACATTGTGTAAGTTTAAGGTGTACAACTTGATGATTTGATACATGTATATACTGTAAAAGGATTACCACAATAAGGTTAGTTAATACATCCATCCCCTCACATACCATTTTGTATGAGGTGAGAACATTCAACATCTACTCTTCTAGCAATTCAAGTATCAAATACAGTTTTGTTAACTATAGTCACCATGCTATCCATTAGATCCTTATAACTTATTCAGCTTATAACTACATATTTGTAAACTTTGATTAAAATCTCCTCATTTCCCCCACCCCTTAGCCACCAGAAACCACCATTCTACTCAGGGAGCAAGATTTTAGAGAATAAATAAATAGTCATCCAAACAAGCATTTAACGCAAAAGACAATTAAACAAATGAAATTCCCTAATAACCCACAAGGAATCTGAAAAGAATTCTGTATTTTTCAAATTACCAGGATTGCATTCCATACCCAATTTATTTCAAGCATTAAAAGAAAGGGTAATCCCAGAAAGTCAGAGACTTTAGGGACACCCAGGCTGCTGAATTTTGTGCCACTGTCATGTGAACATTCAATGGGATAAGACAAGCAAAAACTGAAAAATAAATGTTTGCTGTCATTAAAAACATTAATAATTACCTGGTCCTTAATGCCAAGATATTTTAGTAGATTAGTAGAGAGGAATATGGTAAAAAAGAAGAATGAAAAGAAAGAAGCTGTATTAGTTTCCTATTGCAGCTATAACAAATTACCACAAACTTCATTATTTTACAGTTTTGGGGGTGAGATGTCCAAGATCAGTTTTACTGGGCTAAACTCAAGCTGTCAGCAAAGCTGTGTTCCTCCTGGAAACTCTAGGGGAGACTCTTCCTTGCTTTCTAACAGCTTCTAGAGGCTACCTGCACTCCACAGCTCCTGGCCCTATCACTCGAACCTCTGCTTCTCTGAGTCTGATTCCCCTGCCCCTCTTTTATAAGGATATTTATGACAATGCTGGGCAACCCCTGGATAACCCAAGATAAACTTCCCGTCTTAAAGATCCTTACCCTTTTACCACGTAAGGTAACATATTCACAGGTTTCAAGGATTAGGATGTAGACATCTTTAAGAGGCTATTCTCCTGTCTACTGAAACAGGTGTCTAAATGATTGCATAAAAATAATAGGAATGAAAAGTATGAAGGTCCATGAGAGGAGTGGCAGGTAGTGTGCATGTGTACATCTGTGTGCATATTCAGGAACAGCAGGACAATGGAATTCTTTTTTACCAAGAGGCAGAGTGTAGTAAAAAGTGCTTGGAATTGGAAGAATTGCTCTGAGTTTAAATTCCACCGCATCCTGGCTTTGTGGTATTGAGCAAACCATTTTCCCTCAATGAAAAATCACAGTAAACTTTTCTTGAGTGAGTACTATGTGCAGCTGTGAGAATTGGTATGTTTCAGGAAGATTCTGTAAGCTGTTTAAAATTAAATGGTAATATAAAATTATAGTATTTCACTCGGGGATTAAATGAAACAACATATGTAAATTATCCTAGTTGGAGCTTGACACATAGTAAGTACTGAAAAAATATTATTTCCCTCACCCTTATACTTGATTCTTGGAAAGTGATTGCTTTCACGGTGACACATACCTTAGACCTTGGAGTGGCATGCAGAATTTCACATTCTTCTTGCCCAAATCTGAAAGTCACCTGAAGCCTCTCTGGTTACAGTATTTCTCCCTTCTCTATATCTCGAATTCTTTATTTCCAGCTGATCTCTCCTGTAGCCCGAAGGAATTAGGATAGTGCAAACTTAGAAGGACTTTCCCTGTGTTTTAGGTATTTGTGCTTTCATGAGAACATACGAATTATCAAATCAGCTATTTATACCATAAGGCAAAAAGATTTCCAGTACAGAAATTTATTTTTAAAAGTTCCAAAGGATAGAGAAGCAGAGATGGCCTAAATTTTGCTGTGTACTTTTGCAATAGCATCATCAGTTCCCTAATGAAGCAAATAAGCTTTTATGGGTTAGTCAAGGATCTCAGTCTATCTTGGCAATACTTTCTCAGCAACTTCACATGTAACATAGTTATTATAACTTAATATTTTACTATGTCCCCAAACAAAACTAGCATTTTGTAAATATTTCATTTCAAAACACAAAGCAACTATATGAAGTACCGTTATCTCCAAATTGATGCCTATCATCCAAGCCAATCAATTATCTTGAAATTACCAAAGTTTACCCTCTGACATTTCCCTAGTGAGTTGACATTGTTAGCTAGAAAATGAAAAGACATACGTTACATAACATCATCGCACCTCAAAAATTATTAGTCTAGAATTTAATTGTTTTAGTTTTCCCTTTTGGGCACCAGCATTCCTACTTGAGATTAAACTTGTATTTAGTTTGGAATTCTTTAATTTGGTAGAATAATATAAGTCCCCTTTGAAAAAAAAAATTGGGTGGAAAGCATTTCAAGATCGGTTTTTTCTTGGTTTTCTGGTGGCAGAAGAGTAGTTGTGGTTTGAAGTTCCTGTTTGAAAACGAAGGCTTCCATGGAGACAACTAGGAGGAAGGTATGGAGATTAATGATAAATTTTGAAGTTCAGAAATGTGGAGCCCACCCTTTGGAATATTGCCACAAATGACACCTTCAGTCTAAAAGTACCAGGTCCAGGGGCGCCTGGGTGGCGCAGTCGGTTAAGCGTCCGACTTCAGCCAGGTCACGATCTCGCGGTCCGGGAGTTCGAGCCCGCGTCGGGCTCTGGGCTGATGGCTCAGAGCCTGGAGCCTGTTTCCGATTCTGTGTCTCCCTCTCTCTCTGCCCCTCCCCCGTTCATGCTCTGTCTCTCTCTGTCCCAAAAATAAATAAACGTTGAAAAAAAAAATTTTAAAAAAAAATAAAAAATAAAAAATAAAAGTACCAGGTCCAGGAACCAGAAGGTCAGAAGAACCACAGAGATGAACATCTTGAAAGCAGTGAACAGAAAACTGACTCCATGTCTATGGACTGTAAGATAATCTACCTGGCCAGGCCGCCCTCTGGGCAAGAATAAATGCTCTCTTACATATGCTTTATAGCCTAAGTCAGCAACTGCCCTGAAATCCTGGGTGTTGACGCCTCATTTTACCAGTGCTTGGAGTCTCTGCCCTCTTAACTATTTGGCCATTCTGTAGATATATTTCCTTTTCTATTCCTTGGCCCAGAGGGTCCAAAATGGGACATCAGAGGTAAGGAGGAAGGCAAGTCTTTGTTTGTGCACCAAGGCTGACCTGAGACCTGCTAAGGCACTCTGAGCTGGTATGGGAGGGAAGTGGACACAGACATTTGTCATCATGTAAAAACTATTGGTTGTTTTGCCCTTGGGCCTCCATTTCCCCTCTGTCATTGACAGGAAACTGATTTTTTTTTGGAGGTTTACTCATTCCCTGCCCAACTGTCAGATTAAAGAACGTGACAAGGGCTACAAAGACCCATGATGATTAACAAAATGAAAACAACAACAAAAATCACCCTACACAGACAAAACATTGGATAAAAGTCAACATCTGTTCAAGATTTAAAACAGGAAACTATTTTCAAAAATTTATCATTAATATTATAAAGCATATTTTATAAAAAGTATCTACAAGAAAAAAAAACCTTCAAAAGCCATAATACTAAATGGTGACTATTTAAAACTGTCCTCATGATCAAGAGTGAGACAGAGATTTCCACTACCAATACTTCAGTTCCACATTGTACAGGATCTTATTTTATATTGTTATTTCCATATTATACATTTTAATTTTCAGAGATTCTCTTTAATAAACTGTCTAAATTCTTACTTTAAAAAAGAGCTTCATGTTAAAAAAAAAGACCCACAATTACACATTTTTAAGTCTCTAATTTATAACTTGTCTAAAACTAGTCTTAATCCTGAGATTTCAGTTAATTAAGCCAATAATTTCACTTTTAAAGTCAGTCTGAATTGGTTTTTCTATTTACCTCTAAAACTAGTCTTAATCCTGAGATTTCAGTTAATTAAGCCAATAATTTCACTTTTAAAGTCAGTCTGAATTGGTTTTTCTATTTACCTCCAAAAGAGATTTTGCTCTGACACATAGAACATTTCATTTTAGTTATTAAATATCACACTTTTCAACAGTCCATAAGAGTGTGTATTTTAGAACCTGAACTTCGCAAAGGTCTACTTTTTAAACACTGGAATCCCTCCAAACAATGCCTCAATAAACACTTAAAACACAGGCAAAAGCAAAAATTTTGTTCCAGATAATTGTCCTGAGTCTATTCACCTCTCACTGTCCTTGCCTATTGCTTTGAACTCTTTCCAGACTCAGCTCTTCATACCTTTGCTTTCTGAATCTGCTTTTGGTGGCTGGTCTGACAGCTCATCAGCCCTCCCTCTCTAGCTTCGTCCAATTCTGAACACGAATGTATTCATGGAGTGTCTGGGGAGTAAACTTCTGCTGGTTTTGATGTAGCCAATGTCCAACCTCCTCATTGTCCCCTGACCATCAACAGTTCCCAAAGGGGAGGAACTCTTCCTAGAGGGGAGGGTTTCTTCAGTGAGTGTTACAGGTGTGTCACTTCTTCTATGGAAAGATTTCATTATTAGCTTAGAAACACGCAATTTTATAATGCCAACAGAACCTTAAAGATCACTTTATACACTTCTTATTTTAGTGGAAAGGAATACAAAGTTCAGAGCAACTGTGTGGCTTGTTGAGATCACAAAATTATTTATGGGTATCACAAATCAATATTAAAAGTGGTTTCATTGTACTTAAAAATATCATTTACATCCTTTAG
This sequence comes from Lynx rufus, assembly GCF_022079265.1. Lineage (NCBI taxonomy): Eukaryota > Metazoa > Chordata > Mammalia > Carnivora > Felidae > Lynx > Lynx rufus. The sequence goes on along the minus strand of NW_025814826.1, from coordinate 26,492,123 downwards.
TAATAATATAAACAATCATTAAGTACTAAGAGGGAGGAGCAAAGAACTTTTCTGTCTTATATATACCTGGGAGTGAATAACTGATTGAATCATAACCAAAAGTGTAAGTGCTTCTTTTGCTAACACTTTCTAACACCACCTATTCAATTTTTTGATAGAAAAGTTTAGTGATACTCAGAATTGGTTTAAATAATCCAAGCTATAAGGTTAATCTTGTTACGATCTTTTAACTGGTCTCCCACTTCCTGCTGCTTATATTATTTTGTTCCTAAAATAAGGGCTTTATAAGTAGGACTGACTCTATTCAAGCAGAACTGTTAACTCACCAAAATGCAATTTTTCCCATATTTATCCATATTCCATTTAACTTTTTGGTTCATTTATAAGAGCCTTGGGGAATAATAGGTGAACTAGCTCAGAAACAAAATTCTGACCATGTCTATGGAAAATGAGGGGTAAGTATAAAAATGTACCTCACTCTATCAAAGTGGATTTTTCCCTTTTTCTGATTAAAACATGGGGTAAATCTTGGCCTGGAAACTTAAGAATTTTGTGTTTCTGACTAATTGTTTCACTTGTGCTCTTAATTATACCCCAATCTCTTCTCAGAAACTAGAGATAATTCCTTTTCTGTATCTTTATCTCTCACTGCTTACCTATTTCTTCCAATCACCACTTAAATGGATCAACCTTCTAAAACCTAAAAATTACATACTTATCAAAAAAAATTAATGAGAACAAAGTATCAAAATTCTCTTTCCCCAATTATTATCCTTTTTCTGCTTCTTTCCCTTTACAACCAAACATCCTGAAATAACTATGCACACTATCCAGTCTTCACCACCTACTTCTCAATACACTCCCTACTGAATTCTACCTCCATCCCTCCCTGACTTTGTCTTCTCGCTAAAGTCACCAGTGACATACGTATCGCTAGCTGTTATCAGAACATTTTTGTCTGCCTATTATGAGAGATCTTGAAGTACATATTTTATAGCTGGTTGTTCCTTCTGGGATATCATGCTATTTTGGTTTCCTCCCTATATTTCTGACAGTACTTAAGTCATCCTTGCTGGCCAAAATATTTTCATGGCACTTTATAAAATGGCAACCACTTCATTTATTTATCAGGGTTGTTGTAAGAAATAAAAAGATATTATATAGGAAAGCCCCTATCACAAAATCATAGAATATAATAGATCCTCAAATGTTATTAAAACACGTTTAAGTAAAAATAAAGATTTATTATTATATTAAATGTTGATGTAATTGTCAAGACTGTCCATTTTGCAAACAAATTCTTGGTCTAGCGACAGCCATTCTCTATGATTAATACAAATATATAGTCAGAACTAACATTTTGATCAACTCAATCATTTCAGGACAGATGAATGGCATGCCTTTCCAACTGCAGAAACTCATAAATTGGGGGTCAGGACAAAAGTTCTTCAAATAATGTTATCTTATAATTTAAAAAATATTTTTAAAAAATTGATATAAAGAAATTAATTTTGAAAAAAAAATAGATAAAACCTAATTTGGACTTAAGGAGTTCTAGCAGGATGGAGTTACCATTTTTCTCGACAGAAAAAATTTTACTTCTTCTTTGGTAATGTATGAGGCCCCTCTCAACTCAGAGGTAAGGATAATCAACTCTAGCTTGAGCAGTTTTAGATTCTAATCCTGCTTATCCTCAAGGATGGTTATAATAGTCCAAATGGTACCAATCAATTATCCCCATTCTTAGTATTAATGTCCCTGTATCATTATTCCCCTTAAGGTTGGAAAAGAACCATGATTTGCTCTTCTAACCAACAGAATATAAGAAAGGTGATAGGATGTCACTTTCTGATTACAGTATGTAAAAATTATAAATTCCATCTCACTAGAAAACTCTCAACTAACTCTCCCCCTTGCTGGCTTTGATGAAGTAAGCCACCATACAGCAAGGCCCACATGGCAAGGAAGTAACCTGAGTATTTTTTAAATTCTCCTAAGGGGACTTTGAGTTGGAAAAGCTTTAGTTTGGGTTTGTGTGACATATATGAAGGAAACTTAACTGAAGTTTCCCATAGTTGACAATTATAAACTTTTCTATGAAATTATTAAAAATGATGTATGAGGTCCAAATAAACTTTTCTAAATTATCAATAAAAATATTTTAGGAATTGATCCACCAGGCTAGAGGAAAAACAGAATTATATTCTTTTTTCTCTACTTGGAATGATATTACAAAATAATTGTTATATAAAGAGGTTATCAAAGTGTAAACAGTCAAAAGCATAAGGAAAATATTATAAAAGTGTGTTATGTAATTAAGACAAATGCAATTTTTATGGATTTTGTAGTGCTTGAGGCATTTGTAAGCTTTTGGATTTATTTTAATATAATTATGCTCTATATAAAACATTCACTTTTGTATTTAACTTTGCAGTCATAGTTTTGTTTCCTTTATCTTATATGTAGAGGCTATCCAAATAGCATAAGCTTCAGGGCTCCAGAAAGCCCAAGTTTGCCCCCCTTAGTATATAAAAAATACTCCATAAATATTGGCTGGATATTTTTAAATAAGTAAATTAATTGTTAATGTTCCTGTATTATGTATCCAGGACACTCTATTTCAGAATTTTGTATATAAAAAGAATTATCTGGAAGTCAATAACTACTGAAACAACAGGGCTTTTCCTTTTTCCAAAATCAGTACTCATCATGTAACTTTGTTTTAAAAAATGACTTAAGATTTAGGTCACAGATGAAGTAACCACATTAGAAGCTCTGAAGGAAAAAGAAAATAGAGAAAATATCCTAATGTTTTCCATTTATGTGGGTGGCAGACGTAAGGTTAGTGTCCAGATTTTCCTTCTCAGACTATTATCCAATAGCTAACTTTTGCTTTAAAAAAATAAAGGCAATGCAATGTTATGAAAATGACAGAAAATTATCATGGTCTACTGAAGCTTGAATAATTGAAAAGCTTATTAAATAAACAAAAGGAATAGTAAAAAATGAGTATTTTTTTTACTCATTCAACAAACAGTTCTATCAATATCATTTATTATTTTCCTACCTTCAGTAAAAACACTTCTACCAAATTCTTAGACTCTGAAATAGACATGCTCCCCAAGAATGCTTACTCAGATCAGATAAATGTACTTCCATTTCCACTTGTCCCTAAGTCTCCCTCCGAACTAGCTGCTGGCACTTAACCAGTCAATGTTATTGTGTTTGTCTTATTGCTGACCTTATATTCTTGCTATTTCTCATTATGAAAAGGTATATAAAATGGTCATTATGTATAGAAATAGAGGCTTAGTCCAGGATAATTCCACTATCCTGGTGATGTGAGGACGTGATGGGGAAGAAGTTATAATGGGAATTATTATTCAGGCCAGACCTCATCAAAGGAGTCCTAAGCTTTGCTATAGTACCGTCATAAGTCAAGGTATAAGAATCACAGTACTAAAATGGGTCATGTACAAGAAGAACCATGCATAATAGAAGCATCAGTCCACTCTGGGAGACTAATTTCCCTTAATGAATTCAGGTGGTCCAAAACCAGGTAGAGACTTTATTTCATCAAAGGTCAAATTAAGAAGCACCACAGATGCAATCACCTATTCTGATACCTGCTTTTTTTTCTCAATGCCTAATATTTCAGGGCATCAGATTCATGCCTGTAACTCTAGCTTATAGAAAGTAATTAATAAATGCTCGTTAAATAGGCAATTGCCATTGACTTGCTTTCTTATCTTAATCATACAGCTACATTAATATACTTCTGAGAAATTGAGTGAAGTAACAAATCTGAAAGACTCTGTCCAATACTTACATCATGATAAGCATGCAATGGATTTTTCAGAGTCTAAGAATAAGTAATTTATTTTTTCCCAGGGTTGCTGAGATATAATTTGTATACAAAAACTGCCTATAGTTAATGTACACAATTAGTGAGTTTGGATATATATATATATATATATGTCATGTTACCATCACCACAATCCAGGTAATAAACATGTCCATCACCTCCAAAAGTTTCTTTATGTCTCTTTGTTATTTGTTTGTCTTGTGGTAAGAACACTTAACATGAGATCTACTCTCTTAATAATTTTTAAAGTACATAATACCTTATTGTTAACTATGGGCATTGTGTTATACAGCAGATCTCTGGAATTTACTTATCTTGTGTAACAGTAACTTTACAGCCACCGAACAAACACCCCATGTCTTCCTACTCCGACCCCTTGATAATTGTCATCGTATTATCTACTTCTATACTGTTGGCTATTTTAGATGCCCTATACAGGAGGAATTATGCAGTATTTGTACTTCTGTGACTGACTTAATTTGCTTAATATCTCCCACGTCCATCAACGGATGAATAGATAAAGAAAATGTGGTATATACGTACAATGGAATGTTACTCAGCCATTAAATAGAAGAAAATCCTATCATCTGCCACAACATGGATGTAACTGTATGAATACATAATTTAAGTGTTTTTACAATACCTCAAAAACATAAACCCATTGACACTGTGAATATCAAGTGAAGACTTAAATGACAGTCAAAATAAATTCAAGAAAAAGCATTTTTAAGCTCTAAACTATCAGAAATATTACTAGTTTTACATGGTTACTGAAAGTATTTTTATGTAACTGGACCTTCCTTACTTCTTTCCTCCCTCTCTCCCTCCCCCTTCTCATTCCTTTCTTCATTCCTTTCCTCTTTCTTTCCTTCTTTTCTATAGAACTGTCTGACATTGGCATCCTATGGATACCATTAAATTATTGTCAAAATCTGTACTGAAAAATAAAACAAAACAAAATAATGAAGCTAACATATTAGGAATTCTAATTGGAAAAAGAAAATAAAAATAGCAATCTTACCTAAGAAACACTGAGGAAGAATTTTCCTAACATGAATGAATAATAAAGACAAACCTAATAATTAGAGATAACACTTTGTTCTAATACCAATTCTAATTAACATTTATAATTGTTTAAGAATTTAAAATTTGGTCAAAAGTAGTTAAAAGCAATCTTAATTTGGTGTTTTAAAGAAAGCAACAAGAAAAACAAAAAATATAAAACAACTTTTTTAAATATATATTTCATAAATATTATCAAAACTCTAAGTTATTGAGGGAACTTTCATTCCATGCGTAAGGCTTTATTTGGGGCATAATGTTTAACCTCTAATTTAAAATGACTAAGTGGAAAGAAGAGTTTATGAAAAGTGATACATACATGGACCTCTTTTTAAAAAATTCATTTAAGAAATGTATTTAGTTTGAACTATAGCTTTTAATTTGACACTATGGAAATGTAATGAACTCAACTGCTTCTTACGTTCTACAGATAAAAAAATGTATACTGAATCATTTTTATCCGTAAGTAAATTAAAAAACTATAATTTCTTTTAAGTTTGAGAGACATAATCATTTTCATAAATAAGGACCATCATCTCTTAACTGAGAGCTATGGGATTTGGTCAATAATTTAAGAGCTTAGAGATACACATTGAGATTTATACACAAAAATTAAATATAAAAATTTTTGCTAGCTTTCTAAAATTTTGAACTGGGATTTTTTTCATTAAAAAAATTTAAAAGTTACAGGAATTTATGCCGAAAATAATTCTCTGGAATAGAGTTTGGAAACTAGATTTAGCTGCTAGGTAAAAAGGAAAAAATGCTCTATGCTGCCAAATGAAATAGAAATGGTTATTAAAAAACAAAAAGCTGATGTTTGAAAACTTCCTTTCCTAATTAAACATGTGAATATGTCCCAAACCAACCTCCAAATCCTGAATGGATTTTAGATATGAAATGTGCATTTATTATTTCATACTGAGCATTGTTCCTAGTGATAAATAATCTGGCTAACTTTTAATTCCAAAGAAAACATTTTATTCCGGCAAATATTTAGTTGTGCAAACTTTTCCGGCTTCTCCCTGAGATATGTTCCTTATGTCCTAAGATACATGAACAATCCTTTTCTTAAAAACTATAATCTTTCACCAATGTGAATACTGGAGCACATGTATTTTCTTAATATTAATATTTACCCAACAAAACCTGATGATGCCTTATTGTAAAAATAAGTGTAATCATATACTTTTGTTTGATTTTAATTTTTCTGCACTCCTACATTTCAATCTAATGATCTGTACAAGAGGTAAAGCAAATTGCATGTAACAAGAATGATTCTGTGTTCTGAAATGGCAGGACTATATAAGTAGGCTAGTTTATTTAAGCCTAATCCAATACTTAACACTGCTATGAAAGCTACCCTTAATTGTTTGCTTTTTTTACAAACATTTTTTTCATTTAATCTCTACAAAATAATTTTTTAAAATATGGCTGTGTGTGGGTGAGATAGATCATTGGCTAGAAGATACGAGACTTGGAGAGTGCTTTTCTTCTTCTTCTTCTTCTTCTTCTTCTTCTTCTTCTTCTTCTTCTTTTCTTTTTAAGGAAACATTTGTTTAAAAGTAAATGGGAGTTAGGATGTAAACAGCCATATGAAAATGTCACTTCCACCCTAAAGAAAAATGTAGATAGTTGCCAAAATCACAATTTCGGCATTTTCTTAAAATGTTAAATATATACCTAATATGCAAACCAGCCATTAAATTTTTAGGCTGTTTCATTTCAACCATGAAATATTAAAAAATGTATTCACACAAAGACATATATGCAAATATTCATAGCAACTTTTTCCATAATACTCAAAACATGAAATCAACCAAATGTCTATGGACTAGTGAATGGATAAACAAATTCATACAATGAAATACTACTCAATAATTAAAAGAGAGGAAATATTAATACATGAAGCAACATGAATAATCTTGAGAGTATTATGCTAAGTAAAAGCAGTGAGACACAAACATTTACATACTCTTTGATTCCAATGATAAGAGATGCTACATAGTGTAAACTATAATGACAGAAAGAAAGATCAGTGGTTTCTGGAAATAGATATGGGGGAGGGAATCACCTGCAAAGAAACACAGGGCAATTCTTTGAGAGGTGGAAATACTCTACTTCTTGATTGTGGTAGTAGTTTCCATGACTGTATCCATGTCAAAACACATTGGACTTAAAGTGGGTAAATTTTATTGCATGTAAATTATACTTTTTTATAAAAGGTTGTGGGAAGACTCCATTGAGAAGTTACATTTGAGGCATACAAGACCATGAATGGATAATTAAAAATGAAAGTTTATTGACAATACAAGATGAGATATGAAACAAAATGCAAAGGCAGTATTGGCCTGAGGAAGAAGAGGAGTAAGTGAAACTTGTATAATCAGAAAATCATGGGAATCTCTACCAAGAAGGCTCATGGGTCATCGTATTAAATAGGTTTCATCAAGACAGAAGCCACTCTAGATGTTTCAGAAGTGAAATAAAACAGAAAATCTGTAGGAATCTAGGGAAATGCGATCAGGAAAGTTGCTCTTTGAAAATTTGGAAGTGAGGACGTGACTGGGTGGCTCCGTCAGTTTGACGGACCGACTTCAGCTGAGGTCATGATTTCGCGGTTTGTGAGTTCATGCCCTGCGTCAGGCTCTGTGCTGACAGCTCATAGCCTAGAGCCTGCTTCTGATTCTGTGTCTCCCTCTCTCTCTCTGCCCCTCCCCAACTCATGCTCTGTCTCTGTCTCTCAAAAATAAATAGACATTAAAAAAATTTTTTAAGAAAATTCAGAAGTGAAGAAATCACACAGAAGTCACCATCTGACACTATGGCTTGCTGTAATACTAAAGTGATTGATTCTCAGGAGGACCTTGGAAGCTGCTGGCACAATCACCCTTAATGTGCTGTCTGCCAGCTCCGATCCACCTGCCTACAGGTGCTTCCAGGGAATAATGGCTCAATTCAGAGGAGTGTCTCCTGTTGATGGAATCTAACAGGGATCCTGCTGGCAAAATGCCTAGCTTCCAATCTTTCATCTTTAGCAGGATAGGGAAATGTCTGGTGTCTGGAAGTATGGAGATGTACTTAGAATTACACAGTACCTGGCATGGTGGCATTCTAGCCAGTGAACTTCCATAGTCTGTGATCGGGTTTATTTTGTATATCAATAACTTTGATCTTTCTGGTTTACCAGAAATCACTGGACTTGTGGAATTGAACTCAAATATTTAGAACTGTAAGAGTCTTAAACTAGGGTGTCAAATATAACTGTTACCTGAGCCATAGTAGTAGGAGCAAGGCTTCCTACTTGTTGGATGGCCACCATGTATCAGGCTCTGGGCTAAGTAGATTATATGCATTATTTAATTTAATCCTCATATCGACTTGGGGAAATGAACATATCACATTTACTTACAGATGAAGATGACTAGGCTTTAAAAGTTAAGAAATTTACCAAAGTTCTATTGAGGAATGCACTAAGAATTCAGGCAAACTCTCAATAATACTTACTGTACTACCTTGAAATATGTTTCCACATGATTAACAGATTAACAGATTAACACATCATCTATAATCTGCTTGTTCTACATATAAAGCAAAATTATATGTCAACCTATAATCAGAACAGAGGAAACTGAATACTTCAGATGTGATGGCATGCATCTAGTTCCATAATCATTAGTAACAATGGCTGACTTTTACTTCTCATACATACCAGCCACTGTTCTATGCAATTTATATGTCTTAACTCATGTAAAGGCAGGTATCATAAGCATCCTTTAAAGATAGGAAACTGAGACACAGAGAGATTAAGTCACTCACCCATGGTCGCAGAGCTAGTAAATGGTGGGTCTAGGATTTAGAACCCAGGCAATCTGCCTCCAGATGTCTTTCAAATCGAGTTTTGAAATCCTTTGTCTCAGATCAATACAATATTTTTGAATGCTGTTGAATCAATATTAAGCCATAATTCTAATTTCCTCATGAATTTATTTCCAAAGAAAAGCTATTAAAAGAAAACCAAAAATAAAACCAAAATAACCTGAAGGAATTTGTTGCTAGCGAACCTGCCTTTAAAGAAATCCTCTGAACAGAAAGAAACAGTAACAGAAGGCTTGGAATTTCAGAAAGCAATGTTAAACACTGCACTAAATGTAATAGGTTTCTCATGAGTTTCTAATAATACTTGATTGTTGAAGTAAAATTATAATAAAATGTGATGTGGTACTCCATGCATGCAGAAGAAATATTTCAATTATATTTTAATTTCTTTCAATGTTTATTTTTGAGAGAGAGCGTGTGAGCAGAGGAGGGGCAGAGAGAGAGGGAGACACAAAATCAGAAGGCTCCAGGTTCCGAGTGTCAGCACAGAACCCGACATGGAGCTCAAACCCACAAACTGTGAGATCATGATCTGAGCCAAAGTTGGACACTCAACCGACTGAGCCACCCAGGTACCCCTCAATTATATTTTAAAAATGGGATAGGTAAAGGATCTAATGGAAGTAATTTTTCTACACTTAAAGTGGGAAAACTATCAATAACAGTAGACTATTTACTGTAATGCTTTGAGCGACCACTAAGACAACTATATATGGAGATATACCCAAAAATATTATAAATAAATCTGAATGAGATCCTAAAAAGTGTTCAAATAATCCATAATAAAATTTTTTAAAAGAGAGAACAAAAAGTAGAGGAATAATAAAGGAAACAGAAAACAAAATGGCAAACTTAAGCCTTTATATATCAACATTTTCTTAAATCTAAATCGTCTATACCCATTTCAAAACAGACATTGGCAGAATGGATTAAAAAACAATGAATATAATCCAAGAATATGCTGTCTACAAGAAACTCACTTCACATACAATGAAATAAGTAGACTGAAAATAAAAGGTTGGAAAAAATTGCACCAAGCAAACATTAATCAAAAAGAAAGTAAGAGATGGAGCATCTGAGTGGCTCAGTCAATTAAGCATCTGCCTCTAGATCTCAGCTCAGGTCTTGATCTCAGGGCTGTAAGTTCCAGCCCTATGTTGGGCCCCACACTGGGTGTGAAGCCTACTGAAAGAAAGGAAAGAAAGAAGGAAAGAAGGAAGGAGAAAGAAAGAAAGAAAAAAGGAAGAAAGAAAGAGAGAAAGAAAGAAAGAAAGAAAGAAAGAAAGAAAGAAAGAAAAAGGAAAAAGAAGATGGAGGAAGGAAGGAAGGAGAAAAAGAGAAAGAAAGAAAGAAAGAAAGAAAGAAAGAAAGAAAGAAAGAAAGAAAGAAAGAAAGAAGGAAAAGTAAGGGGAAAGAAAATAAGAGAGTAGTTGTCTGTCTTGATACCAGGTAAAATACAAAGAAAATTATCACAGCCGAAGAGGTATATTACATAATGAAAAAAAGGATCAATTTAAAACAAGACAAAGAAAGGGTGCCTGAGTGGCTCAGTCAGTTGAGCGTCTGACTCAGGTCATGGTCTCCAGGTTCTTGAGTCCTAGCTGCATATCAGGTCCACTGCTGCCTGCATGGAGCCCTTTTTAGATCCTTTTTCCCCTCTCACTGCCCCTCCCCCGCTTGCACGTGCTCGCTTGCTCTCTCTCTCTCTCTCTCTCAAAAATAAACATTAAAAAAAGTCTTTCATTAAAAAACAAAGAAAAAAACAAGACAAAGAAAAAACTGGTATTCATGAAAAATAGCTAAAACTCATCAGAACGGCTCACCTATTAATTAAATGTGAAAAATATCAATACATAAAGATACTTGAGTAACTTTCAGTGTGAACATGAAAATATGACATTATGGTAAGTGTAAATAAATTACCTCCCATTCTGATGTATATTTTTCAAAGCCTCCACAAATTTATACTGATGGGTAATTATGATTGCAGATTTCAAATTTTAGCATGACTCTGAATCACCTCAAAGTCTTGTTAAATCACAGGTAGCTGAGTCAAAAACCCATAGTTTCTGATTTGGTAAGTTGGTATTGGATCTTGAGAATTTGCAACTCAAACACCTTCCCAAATAATGCTGATGCTGTTGGTCTGGGAACTACACTTTGAGAATTACTGCCTTGCCACACCACCACCAGAAGATCAGAGGACAGTTTAATGTTCATTCTAATTCATCATCAGACATTGGAAATGTTACTATATCTCAACTACGTCAACTATTTTTTTTAACATGACGCTGCCTAAAATGATACTTCACATATGATTACAAGTATATTTTAAGCAATTGGTACCGTATAAATTAAGCCAAACTAAAAAGGCAACTACAAAAAGAATCACTTTTTTTTATATATATATATGAAATTTATTGACAAATTGGTTTCCATACAACACCCAGTGCTCATCCCAAAAGGTGCCCTCCTCAATACCCATCACCCACCCTCCCCTCCCTCCCACCCCCCATCAACCCTCAGTTTGTTCTCGGTTTTTAACAGTCTCTTATGCTTAAATCTATTACAGTATAGCACTATATATTTGGAACAGTAGTACTACAACAAAACTGATAGTTAAAAGGAAATCTGGAAAATAATGTCCAAAGTGGAAATGAAAATATCAACATGTCCTTCATGGACAATAAGACAGCTGCCAAAATAAAATCAAGCTTCACATTAAACGCAATTCTATCATTCTGTAATTGCTCCCCAAAATGGCTCTAACTGAACTGGAAAAGATGGTATACCTAGCTTTTTTGTTAAAAGCTTAGTTACATGATTCATTAAGTAAAAAATCAGTTTTATCATCATATGTTTCTCAGTCTACCTCTGGAACTCCTTGAAAATCATTTAAAATGGGTTTGTTGAGGGGTAAAGAACAATGAATGAGATTGGTATATGCAAGTCTGGTACGTCAGTGCGCTGAAATATGCATATGATTCTCATACTAAAGTATCTTTTCAGACATAGAGCCATGGTAATAAGTCTCAGATTCTGAGAAACACAGCATGTTAAAGTAAGAGATTGTGAAAATAAATAGAACTATAAATAGTGACTGGCTATAAAACCAGCAACTACAGTCAAAAGTGAAAGAAAACATTTTTCGTACATGTATACATATTATAAAAATCATTTCAGGGTCGAAATGGTGAGGTAATATCACATATGTATAGAAATTGTCAAAGACATAAATTTTGAATAGAAAGAATTTTATATAGAACAATAACTAAAAATAATGATGCTATTTTTACCAGCAGTCAATTTAGCTGCCCTTTCCCTGGATTGAATTACTACATTATTTTCAGCACATTCCTTCCAACATTCTTCATTTCTACTCCAATATTTTTATTCTGACATGCACTTTCCTTGAATCTTATCATTTTAATTTTTCATGCAGCAAACCTAATGCTTTTTTTTGAATATGTAGTGATAATTTTGAGGTCTACAGATTAGGCCTTTGAATTTAAACTTTTCATTGTCATTTAACCTTACATAATGCCCTCATTTAATCTTACATAAACAACTTGCTGTAAAAGTATCTGTTTACATAAAAGTATCTGTTTAATATATATATAGGTATCAAGTAAAAGGAAATCCTAAACTCATGCTTAGTTCCAATTTTGAACAATGACCTGTATGCTTGAAAATACTTACTTCTTGAAAGTAAATCTATTCCAATTTCTTTGTATACAGCATTACAGCTATAACATTCCGGGATTATCACATAGTTTTCATACCACCTATGATTTGCTTCTGTAATTAACTAGTATAATAATATTATGAGTTTTTTGAGAGAGGATCTCTAGTGTAATCTTCCCCATGTTTAATTTTGTAAATATATTTGTATTCTCTTTTCAAGAATTTAGATCTCTGTCCAAGAGTTCAGCCACATCTGATAAGGGTATAGAAAAATAGCAAAAACAAAACAAAACAAAACACTTCCAAGAGCTTTTCCTTCCATATATTACTGAGTAATCAGTGCTATGTGGTCTGCTGTACATAAATACATTGGGACTTATTCTCAGGAGACCTACATTTTAGGCACCTTTAAGTCACCAAATATTTTCTTGGACACACTAATCATTCATTAAGAAAAAAATCATTGAGTGCCTCAGTGCTAGCCATTAATAATACTACAATTAAAGACAAAGTCTTTCCTTAAGCCGTTTACTACCTGTTAAGCAAAACAGTTATATTATAGTTGGTAAATACTAGCTAAGGTTAATTACAGGTTTTCTAAGTATCTCAAAGCATGGTTAATCATAGGAGGCTTCCTAACTTGATGTGCAAAGACAAATTGTGTGTCTTAGATTGAGCTGCCTGGGAACAGACTTTGAGATGGAGAATCATGTGCATAAGAGAATGAAATAGTGAGTTCTGCCAAAAAGAAAATCTGGAAGGAGTACCATGTATCCGTTCACTCCGTGTGTGTGTGTGTGTGTGTGTGTGTGTGTGTGTGTGTCCTAAAAGAAAAACATAAGAGCATAACAAGCAAATAGAACAGGAAGCCAGGAGAGAGAAAGACAGAATAAACATATTCTCAGCAAGTGCCCCTTGTGTGGTAGGAAAATAGGATATAATAAGAGATAAGTTATGAATTTAGGAGTAAGAGTGACAAGACCTTGAGGAGCCATGTATGCCATGGAAAGAGCATTAGAATTTGTCCTGAAGGCAGAGGTGGGAAAATGGGAAGTTTTAAGCAGGGGTAAATGACATACTCTGATCTGTCTGCAGTGTTGCCAAGGGATTAAATAAGAGGTACGAATAAAGGCAAAATCATGAAATAGTTACAATAGTTTATGGAAGAAAAAAATGATGTCTTAACGTAGAGGCACTTATAGAATGGAAACAGTGGAAAGACTAGAAGGTTAGGAAGGGACAGTGATAGGCTTTGGTGATTGTCTGGATGTGGGGACTGAAGAAGAAAGAAGGCCAATGTGATTTCTTAGTTTATGATTTTAATGACTGAATTAACAATGTTGCCACTGATAGGATGAAAACCTAAAAGGAAAAGTTAATGCAATATCCAGATGAAGATGTTCAACAAAGAGTTGGAAATGCAAATCTCTGTACTAAGAAGAATAATCTGGGTCAGCAATTTACAGAAAAAATAGAAACAATTAGAATAGATTCAAACAATTCAGGAACGGTGCAGAAAACAAAAAAATGAAGATGATACTATTATTTAAGGTTGCACTAACTAAAAATAATCTGTAAAGGAGATTATGAAAGAATGATCAGTTCCTTAATTTCTAAAACTGATCCTGTAAATACTGTAAGAACTGGCATTTTACCTCACCTATGTTCAATTTGAGATGCAAGTAAATTGTCTGATAAGAAAAATCCTTGGATAAAATAAATTACTAGATAAACATCATTATTTTATTTAAGTGACTATTCAGTTTATATACCTACTTATCTCAGCAGCTCTTGTCTTTCTTATTTCTTTATTTTTTCTGCCAGGACCTTAATCTCAGGGTTATCTTAAGATTTATTCCTGGTTCACTATTCTTCTTCCTCAGTCCCATTTCTTGGTTTATTTCTTCTACTCCCAAGATTGTAAGTGCCACATATACACTGAGAAGTTTGAACTATTTCCAGATCTGACATATTTTCTGAGGCTCACTCAGAATTACATACAGTCAATGATGTGCCCACTAAAATCCCAATTTAAATTGTCATCTCCCCACAACTTTTATTTCTATATTCTTGATAAAGTTAGTACCACAGTCTATGCAGTTACCCAAGCCAGAAATTTGAGAAAATATAGACTCCTCCCTTTCCTCACATCTTATAGTCAATCACTACATTCTTATGATTATATCTTTTTTTAATTAATAAACTTTATTTTCAGAAGAGTTTTAGGTTCACAGAAAAATTTAGTGGGAAGTACAAGTAATTCCCTTTACCTCATCCCTGCCACACACACAATCTTCCCCGCTATCCACACCTCCATCACAGTAGAACATTTATTACAATCCATGAAACTCTCTTGACAAATCTTTATAACTCAGTCTATAGTTTACTTTAAGGTACACTGTTGGTATTATAAATTCTATGGGTTTTGACAAACACATTATGGTATGTACCCACAATTATAGTATCATACAGTAATTTTACAGCCCAAAAAATCTTCTGAGTTATGCCTATTCATACCTCCCTCTCCACTGAACATTGGAAATCACTTATCTTTTTACTGCCTTCATAGTTTTGACTTTTCCAGAATGTCATATAGTTGAAATCAAACAGTACATAGCCTTTTCACATAGTAATATGCAGTGAAGGTTCTCATGTCTTTTCATGACCCTGATAGTTCATTTATTTTTAGAGCTGAATAATATTCCAGTGCTTGGAGGTACCACTGTTTATGTACCCATTCACCTACTGAAGTACACATTGATCACTTCCAAGTTTTGGCGATCATGAAAAAAGGTGTTATAAACATCTATGTGCAGATTTTTGTGTGTACAAAAGTTCTCAACCCCAGGAGGCACAACTGTTAGATTGTTCTGTAAGAATATGGTAGTTTTTAAGAAACTACCAAACTGTCTTCCAAAGTGGCTGTACCATTTTGCGTTCCCACCACAATGAATAAGACTTCCTGTGGTTCCACATCCTCACTAGTATTTGATGCTGTACGTGTTCTGGATTTTGGTATATAGTAGTATCTCATTGTTGTTTTAGTTTACAATTCCTTGATGACGTATGATGTTGACCATCTTTTGATATGCTTACTTCCATCCGTATATCTTCTTTGGAGAGGTGTTTAGCTTTTGGGGCATTTTTTTTATATCAGGTTGTTGTTAACTTATTGTTAGATTTTAAGAGTCACTGTATATTTTAAAGAATAATCCTTTATCAGATGTATCTTTTGCAAATCTTTTCTCTCAATCTGGGGCTTGTCTTCTCATTCTCTTGACATTGTCTTCTACAGAGCAATTTTTAATTGAATGAAATCCAGCTTAGCAAATCTTTCTCTCATGGGTTGTATTTTTGGTGCAGTATCTAAAAAATCATCACCATATACAAGGTCACCTATATTTTCTCCTATGTTACCTAAGATATTTGTAATTCTTCATTTTACATTTAAGTCTATAATGCACTTTGAGCTAACTCTTGTGAAGAACATATGGTCTGTGTCTAGATTCATCTGTATCTCTTCTCAACCTACCTTCTCCTCACTGTCCCAATTACTATTTTCCTCATCATTTCCTCAGCAGCCCTTCCTAGACTGTTGCATTATCCACTTAAGTTTGTCTTCTTTAACCCAGCATAATGTATCTAACAAGAAAATCACACCCTATGACTGCTGAAAGCCTCCTCTGGCTTCCATTCCTAAAAGGATTTGGTACGATCTTTAATGTCTCATACAAAGTCTTTTGTATTTTCTTCCTACCTCTCCAGTTTCAGCTCTCCACCACTTTCTGCTACAGTCACACATTATTGAACTATAATTGCTTGCATGAAATTTGTAATTCGCATCTATTTGCATTCATGAATATTATTCCTTTTGCTTGTTTTCCCTTCTGACTTTTTCTTTAGCTAAAAGTATAATCCAAGTATCCTTTCCATAAGAGAGCATTCCCTGATCCCAGAGCTTATTTTAAAATTCTGTACCCATTTTCTCAGCTTCTCTAAGGCTCCATATACTCCCGGATGGTCACACTTCACAGACTTGATTGCTATGTGTGTGTTTATATGTTTGTCTTTCCTGATAGACTGTCAGCTCCTCAAAGATAGGCGCAATGTCTAAATCATGTCTTCAGATTTATACAGCCCTGGCACAGGCTAAATCCTTCAGGAATATGTGTTGAACTGATAATAATACTACAGATGCAGTACGACCACTGTCATCCTACCTGTACCATTCCAAAATATCCTTGATTTAACTCTTCACCTTTGCCCCTCTAACTGACGATTGAGAACAGAAGAGATTAAAGAAGGGTAAGAATTAAAGTCAAGTTTAATAAGAACTTCTGCTCTGGGCTGTACTTTCCTTTTAAAGCCTGTTGTGATACACTTGCTTTCTTAAGCACCAAAATGAACTGAAATAAATGATGCCAAGATGGCTCATTCTTTCACCATCAAATAGTGTCCAAAATCTGGCAGTTGTGCCAAGAACTTGGAATGGGAAGGCCTGTTTACTATTTCTGGCTTTGACTCCAACTTGCTGAATGTCCTTGAGCAATTTCCTTAACCTCTATTTGCTTGCATTTCCTGTACTATAAAAGATGCCTATGAGTGCTTCACAATGAGACTCTTGGGAATCCTTATTTGAAAGGCAGTACAGAAATGTTTTTATTTACATCTCTTTGAGAGTTAGGTACTTGAATATGAGCAAAAAGAAAGACCCTCCCAAGAGGTTAAAATCAAGAAGTAGAGAAGACCTGAAATCAAGTTAGGTGATGAATTGCAAAGCCTATTCTGTTTTTTAATACGAATGAGTGTATTGCCTCAAACTAGCGTAGATCATTTCAAAACAAGAAGGCTTTATTTTCCAGTCATTTAAGGCAAGCCAACCTGTGTGGCCACCCTACAAGCTAACAAAATGTGTTTTTGTACAGCAGCATGTATCCTACTTTTATGTTTATACAGTCATGTACAGTACACTTGCTTAAAAACTATTTTTCCCCCAAAACGACAAGTTGTTGAAATTTACTCCTTCTTAATTATGTACTTTTAACTACACAGACAGTTGAATACATAAAATCTACTTTGACAAGATATAAAGGGCAGGAAAAAGTGATAAGGATTTGGAATATGGTAATCTAGGGTATTTTATTAAAAGTCATTTTTAAGTCATGAATGGTAAAATTTAATAAAGTATTCCACATGATCTCTTATATAAGTAGAATTTATGAGGTTTTGAAGGCTTTTTTTATTGTTGTTATCAAAGGAGAAAGTTCTCAGGACAAGCTATAATTTGTTAGAAAATATAAAGGTTGTGATAGAAAGCCCAAGAATGCATTTTCTATATTCTGATGAAGATACAAATCTAGAATATCCTTTAACTTTACAGCAAAGTGATGTAAGAATTAAACATTTGCATATTGCTTATAAATAACCTTCCAGATTAATGGCAGCTAGTCATCTCCAGTGGCCTCTTTTTAATACTGTCACATGAATAAAGGACGATTTTGTTTCAAGATAGAAAAGACTTCCTTAACTTTACATAGAAGGTTAAACCCATCTCCTCTAGTTCATCTGCACATTCAGGTGCTCTCAACAATTATTAGCACTGCATCTTTCTATACACTGTTGCCAGAGTTAGCTTTGGAAAACCATAAATTATAAAGTCCACATGGTGATGAAAATAACTTTGATGGTTATTCATTGCTTTAAAAACAAACTGTACCTTGGGGCACCTGGGTGGCTCAGTCAGTTAAGCGTCCGACTTCGGCTCAGGTCATGATCTCACGGTTTGTGGGTTCGAGCCCCACATCGGGCTGTGTGCTGACAGCTCAGAGCCTGGAGCCTGCTTTGGATTCTGTGTCTCCCTCTCTCTATGCCCCTCCCCTGCTCATGCTCTGTCTGTCTCTATCTCTCAACAATAAATATTTTAAAAAATTAAAAAAACCTGTACCTCTAGCCTAATAGTTAAGTCTTTCATAAAATGCTCTCAATCTGACATTCCTGTTTTATCTTTAAGTAAGTCTTTTTCTCTACTAGTTTTACGACTGTGATCTTATTTCAAGATTCAGATCAAAGCCCATAATTCCACCCTCCTAGCCTTTCCTTTGTGCCATAGCATGTTGTTTAATTCCCACCATCGTACTACTTACCATACTCCATCTTTATGAGAAATACTCATAAAATATTAAGAGTATAATATAATACATAATACTCATAATACTTAGAAAGCAACAACCCTATTTACTTAGAGAAGATTGTTTGAAAAATCAAGTATTTTAAAGTTGCTGCCATCAGACTCCATGCTGGGGGTACAGTACATCGTTCACTCAACTGAGCACTGATTGGACAGTCAGGACTTTTTTAATCACCAGTGGTAAAAACTCATGACTTAACTCAGCAAACTTCTTTGTCAGACTGCACAGTTATTTTATATGATCAAAGATAGCAAGAGACAATGAAACTGTCCAACTGTCTTTAACATGATCAAAATTTTTAAAATGAGAATACTCATTTCTGATGAGAATGTGTTTAAACAGATATTCTTATGCGCTATTTTTAGGGCATAAATTGATGTAATACTTTTGGAAATATATTTTGTGCATGTATTAAGAGCCTTAATATATTGATTCATTTTGATGCAATAGTTCTACATAAAATAATTCATAAAGATTATGTCACAAAATATGTACGTGCACATGTACATCCTAAAACTTAGAAATAAATTGTCCACGTTAAGATAAAGATAATTATGAGATAACTTTAATTGGAATATAAGTAGCAACTTATTTCCTCCTTCCATTTTAGCAATGAAGTGACTGAGATTTATTCTATTCAACAACTACTGAGTATTGTTATGTGGCAGAATATTCGTGACATTCTGTTACAGCATTTAATCAAAAGATGAAGATTTCTGTCCTCAAGTAAATCACATTATCATGGGGAAGGGCTGAAAGAAAACAAAATAAAATATCCACACTATGCCACGCTCTTTACTAGACAATTTCATACTCTATTTTGCTTATACTCAGAACAACACCGAGGGGTAGTAGCAGGGCTAAGATTCAAACCTCCATTTATCTGATTTTGAAGCCAACAATTTTTTTCTTGTCAGATTTGTGAAATTTGGGGCATTTTTTAGTTTTCTCTTTTGTAAAACTCCCCTTGGGATATGAATGCAATCCAAGGTTACTATAAGACTGTTTTAATTAATGACTTTTAAAAGATGGTAGGGGGTGTTCATTTTATCTTTCTAATTATATTTTTAAAGGTGAAAAACTGACCTTAAGGCCCTAGCCTGGAGACAGATATGCCAAGCACTGGAAAGGTTGCCTTGGAATTAAATAAAACAGTTCTCTAATAGAGCTGTAGAGCTGCAACTTAATGAGAACATTTATATAAGCTTTTGGAGTAAACTCAGTGCTCACTGGAAATCTACTGTATTCAGTTTCTGCTTTTAATACACACTAATAACTCAGAGTCCCCCTAGGAGAGCTTGAGAATTTGGTGTAAAATAAATAATATGGAATTAGTTTCTCTGGATTCATTCCCGATTGTCATAGCTAACAAATTATTGATCCTGAGAATTATTTATCAAAGGTAGAGTTGGCAGAAAAAAGTAAAAATATGCCATCATTCAAAATTTAATGATGTAAACAGCTAGACTTACTCTAGCTTCACTAGGCTAACTTGCCAGTCTACAGCTTGTGCCAACCATAATAAGCAATGCTGACCTCATGCCAAGATGTTGGAGTATAAAGCTGAAGCTATTACAAGGTTTCCATTCTATAATTTCGTATTAAGTTGCTCTACTCTTTTCCCCATGTAAACAAGTGAAATTTTTCACATATGAGGTATATTAAGTTCACAGATTGAACTGGATAATCACTTGGCTTAAATTATACAACTGTTTATGTTCTGAGTATAGATAAGTTAAAGTCCTGAGTGCTCTTTTGAAAGGTTGTGAGTAATTTTTTTCATCAAAAAGGTTTCATTGACAACAATATAATCTAAGATTTTGGCATTACTTTTTCATAAATTCACAAGAGAAAGCCTGATTCCAAATTCACCAGCCTAAGTACAGACCCATGTAAAGATGAAGAATTCATCACTAATAACTGGCCTTTCTTAACTTTCAAATTTTGATAGAAAATCATTCTATAATGAAAACATTGTAAACCACAAGTATCAACAGAGAATATTATCTTCTTTAAATTATGTTTTTCCTGGTAATTTTGTCTCAGGAGGCTTATCACTCTAGGATCTGATCCCCAGCCTTATAGGTTTCATCTCATCATATGGAAATCAGCATAGTTCAGGTGATCAGACTTATACATTATACACCACTTTAACAGTAAACTGATGAAATGACAGAATTTTAATTTCCTCACTTATAATGTCATACCAATGATCAGGATATGTATTTCCACATTGAAAGATAGTCCTTAGCAAAACAGGGGTGCCTGGGTGGCTCAGTCAGTTAAGCGTCCGACTTTGGCTCAGGTCATGATCCGGTGGTTTGCGAGTTCAAGCCCCATGTCAGGCTCTGTGCTGATAGCTCAAAGCCTGGAGCCTGCTTCGGATTCTGTATCTCCTTCCCTCTCTGCCCCTCCCCCACTCTTCCTCTCTCTCTCTCTCTCTCTCTCTCTCTCAAAAAATGAATAATCATTAAAAATTAAAAAAAAGAAAGATAGTCCTTCCCAAAATAAATTAAATGCCTGAGAGACAAAATGAGTCCAGTTAAGGCTTCTTGTTGAATACAGAATTCAATTAAATGAGACTGAATATACTTAGAAGCTGTCTTACTCCTTTAGGGAAGAGCCTATAGAATGATCTTGGATGCAATGTAGAGTACAACAATTTCATTTTAAGAATTCTTTTATCTTCCAAGTAGGGCCTCTTGTCATCATACTGTGATAAGTAAATGCTGACAATTTTTAATATGCAATATTTTAATTATAAATCAGTAGTTTCAAAAGGGGTAAAATACTGCTTTCTCTACAGTTATTATATCCACATATTTCCTTTCCAAAAATAAATTGGCAAGGCTTTGAAATTTTTTCATCAGCAATTCCAGAAAGAAACAGGTTATATACGTAGTTAGTGATCTCAACTCAAATTTCAAAATTTGGCCCAAAGGCAAATGTTTAATTATTAGCATGAGAAAAGCTCTTAAGCTCAACCAAGAAAAGCTGTATATTTCTTTTTTCTTAAAAATTTTTTTAATGTTTATTTATTTTTGAGAGAGAGAGAGACAGAGCACAAGCAGGGGAAGAGCAGAGAGAGAGGGAGACACAGAATCTGAAACAGGCTCCAGGCTCTGAGCTGTCAGCACAGAACCCGGAGCAGGGCTCGAACTCACAAACTGTGAGATCATGACCTGAGCGGAAGCCAGACGCTCAGTCGACTGAGCCACCCAGGTGCCCCGAAAAGCTGTATATCTCTTAATTTCACTCATGTGACCAGAAAATATGTACAACTTGATTCACTTCAATTCAGTTCAATAAATATTTATTGAACAGCCACTACATGCCAACCATTGTGCTAGCTACTGGAGTGTGAAAGCACAAAGAGGAATCCATTACCCAACCATTAAAAAATAACTAGCTGTTGGAACAAATTTAAGGTTAAAAACAGCTTCAGATTTCTCCATGATATCTTATTATCATAAGAAAAACTATGTTTTTCAGAATTTTTAAAGATGAGAGAAAAAATATAAAAATAAAATTTCCAAATGGAATGTTTAAGGATACATTTTATAAAAATTTCTACTTTTCCCAATAAATCAAAATTAGAGAATAAAAATAAAATACAGAGAGGGAAAAACATGCATCATGTTAACTTATTATTATCACTCAAACTGGAACATAAAGTTTCAAAAATTTAATATAGGTTAAAAATCACATAAAAATAGAATATTATGATTGCAATTTGAATGGCACTTTTTCCAACTCTTCTTTAAATAAATCATATAAGTTCTATACATTAGAAAGCAAATATGAAAGAAATTTATTTTCAGTGTGAACATTTGGGGATTTATATGAAGCATCAGAAAAATGGTAACAGGTCCACATATGCATTAAATTCTGCATACCATTTTTTCCTGTGCCCTCTTACAACTCTCCATAAACCCCTATGGATTATGAAGCCTGCTTCAGGCATTAACGGTTAACGTTCTTCTTGCCATAAGAGTACGATACCTGCTAGCACACTTTTTCAATATTCTCATTTGAATGCTGACATCTTTACCTATTTCAATATAGGGGCACTGTGTTGTCTCTTGTGGTCCTGTCTAATGTCACTTCCTTGCCTTAAAAAGACTTGCCTCTCTCCAGCTATCTCAATATATATCAAGTTCTACCTGACTTGAGATCTCCCTTACATCACTCTTCTGCCCTTCAAAGTCCATTTCTAGGACAAGCCAGTTTGAAATTTCTCACTGTGGTTAATATTTCCATTCTCATAGCCTTTCAAGACATTATAACGACCACATATTTATATCTGATTGATAGTATTAAAAAAATGACAGATTGATTGGATGGGGGACAAACTAAGAAGTCTATTCATAACTCTACTTCCATTATCAAGTGGAAAGGTAATAGGGCTTGAACTAAGGCAATCTGGACTCAAGTGCTGGCTGTTCTACCATCATAATCCTGGTGCCCATAAGCTTCATCTTCCTATTTCCACTTCTTTTGTTGTACCTTTTAAGTTAACAGATGATCTTAATATGGTACATTTGCAAAGCCTGGGTTTACTTTCTATCATTTTATTAACCTTTTCCATACCCCTATATCTTCATTTTTATCTTTTTTTTCTAGTCTAATTTAAATTGTCTTGAAAAGTATTGATTGCCAACTGCCTATAATGGCTGCGATGAAATTAATAAGTATATTTGCATATTTATACCAGAATTGCATATAAAGAGAACTTCTGAACTTCTTTCATTTATTCCAAATATAAATTTTCCAACTTTAAGAGATAACACATAAGGAGTAGCAGACTATGGGAGCTTTTGTTTTATCTACCCCGGATGCCCTATCCTTCTTCTAAAAACAACAGCCTCTTTTTTTGGATAACTCCTCCCCATTTCCATGAGGTTTAAGTAGAACTGTCAGCATGCCCTCCATTCCCCAGCATCTATGGCAACAGGCAGGACACCTAAGTTTGGCCAATCAGGCTATTCCCAGTTCAGAAATGACAACTGACCCATCTCTATCCAATAACCATTGACCCAACACTGATCCGCTCAGAAAATTTCTGTTAGAGATAGCAGAGAAGGCTCTCTTTCCCATGGAGCCAGTATGTTGAAAGGAATAAGTCTGGATATGTTTGATGACATCTCATTCATCTTTAAGATAATAAGAGGGAATTAGGTCAGTTTACAAAGAGTTTCACAGAGAAATAAATATGAAATGTTAATGGAAAGAGCGATTAAAGCATCATTTGTGCCTCCAAAATGAGCTCTGGAATAAATAACATGAAGAGTAAAATGTCTAGGTTTCAATTTAAATAGAATTCATCAAAATATTTACATGCCAAGAAATGTAGTATTTTGTGTGAGGAAGACTGAAATTAAATTGGTTCCAAAAGCCTGGTGCCTGTATGCTCCCAAAGCAGGCACACTTCCTTTCCAAGCTTCTAGCCAAGCACAAACTTAAGTACAGGTTCATGAGCCACTCTTTCTGAGAAGTCCACTCTAAACTCACACAGTCCCTATCTAGGACACTAACCATTCTTCCAATTATCAGTTCCCCAATGATGGGTCTCAACAGGCTCCTGGATTTAGAAGTTCATATTCCCCAGTACATGCCCACATTCCACTGCCCACAATCCACAGACAGAGGCCTAAATGGAGAACTCCATCACTGTGTAGCATCTTTCCTGTCCACAGCATGGCTGTTTCACCTTTCTAGTCTTGTCTTATTGCCCTGCTCCATCAAAAATACCCCCATTTCACTGCACTCTATGTTTCCACCCCATGCAACTTCCCCACCAGCCATAAAATATTGACAGCTAATCAAAACCTAAACCGAATATAGGTTACTCAGATAAATTTTGGAAGATTGATAGGAGTGGGGGAAAACACCACAGATAGTAAGCACAGACTGGCAAAAAGAGAAGATATTTAGGTGGAAAATACTATCTGACCCTTTATACATTACATGTAAATGCTATCTGACCAGTGAGAAGCAAGAGAATGGCTCCCAGGGCTTTTTCATTGAGATAGAGGTAATCTTGCCATAGTTTCCTAACTTCCTCAACTTCCATCCCAGGGGGTCCACCAGATATTTCAAGTCTGCCTTTTGCTCTTAGTCCACAGAGACCCTACTCTTCATCTGAAAGTCAGTAGCCCTTCCTATGATTCTATGGCTGGCCTATGCCTATCCTACTGGTAAAGGCCTGGCTCAAAGAAGCCAATTGTGGGAACAGGCCTCCTATCTTGAGAATGATGCCAAGCATATTAAAAAGCATTTATTTATGTGAACAGTGCTCTTAACACCTTCCCTTGATTCAGGGACATGCCCCAGGCAACCAAAGAACCTGAACCTGAGGCCCTCTCCTTGCCTCAGAACTTGTCCTTTTACGTGTTCTATTTTGGACCCCAGGGTCATGTACACTGTGCCTTTTCTTATCAAGGACACTGCCTTTTGTTTTTGTGGGTTCCCTTGAACTCATACCACACAGGTCAACATCACTCAATTTCCATACTCCAGCCAAAGAAAGATCATTGGGCCATCTATTTTCCCAAGATAAGAAATATGTATGTGTTAAATATCCCCTTTATCCAAAAATATCTGGAATATAATTGAACCAAATGAGTATTTCAAAGAAAACTTTTCTACCAATGACTTCTTGGAGCCAATGAGTATGATTGTGCCCATATTTCTTTGTGTGAAAAATAAGTGCATAAAACAAATTCAACAGAATTAGAGGTGGGATTGGTAAAGCAGGCCTGGAAAGTGCAAATGCTGCCAGACAGTTTCCAGAGATGGCATGTCACTATTGCTCGTTCTCTTCTCATATCCAAAATCCAAAAAAGTGAGAACTACTTCATAGTCACAGAGAAAATATCTGTATCGCCCCAACCACATGTGGGGATTGTGTTGACTGATACACTTAAATACAATAATACTCCTAATATACACTGTATTAAGAAAAAATATTCTGGTCAGCCTATGTATGCACATAGCTAAACCCACTTACACCATATGTAGATAGATAAACATGACAGAGAAAAAGAGTTGCCTATGGGTTTACTCAAAGTCAGTATTACTTTTCTTGCATCTAAGTCTTGCACATGAGTTAAATCAGAGATTGGTGGTTTTGGGGACACATATAGTATCAGCAACCAATCAGTGAATGTGCATGTGTCATTGAGGAAAGGGAAGAAAATTTAATTAGGTGTTCTAGGCAAATCAAGCCACCCACGAATGTATTTTCTGGACATGGTGGTATTTTTACTGGCATGACATAGTTACATGATGCTATTTTCCTCAGTTAATTTATTTTTTGAACAAAAGTTTGACCAGAGCAGTTAGCAAAAATCAGATTTTTATTTTTTCATTTGAAGGGGTGGTTCAGAGGAGGCATCACTTTGACATTGTTGTAAGAATGGCTGTAGGGTCTAAAACTGGCTAAAATGGCACTACTGGAGTAGGATTAAGAATTCTTAGGGGGTAAAAATTAAAACCTGGTGAAATCTGAAAAGCTCTCTGGGAAAACTGACATCAGTTTCACACACCATTCCATTATTAATAATTAGCTCGTTTTCCTAAGGAGAAAAAAAATGTTCCAGATGGCCAGTGAGGAAAAGAAACAATAGCCAACAGTAAACAGATTCGAAGGTAAAAGTCAATAAGGTGGTTAGCATTGTGCAAGCACTGTCAACAGTACAGAAGAATTAGAAGGCATGATCACTATCAAGACACATTAAAATAGGAGAATGCTAAAACACAGAGCAAAGAAAACCAGGTGGTGTGTAATTTTAAACATACAACAATATTCTTTCCCGCCATCTTTCCTGGCTAATTCCTATTCATCTTTCAAGATTCATTTTACATATAGGTCCTTTAGGAGGCATGCCCCAATATGCCACACTTCCCTTGTCCTGGCCCCACATCGCACTGGGTGGTATTTCACTGCACTCAATGTCTATCTCTACAGTGTAGTGAAGGTCACATTATGTCATTACAATCTCCCCAACTGGGCAATGAGTTCTTGAGAACCACGTCTTTTCATTTTTGTTTTCCAGTACTTGGCATGACTGGCAGTGAGTAGGAACTCAGTAAGTGTTTGGTATATTAGTCTTAAACTATCAAGTGGGGTCAGAGAATAAGGAGAGCTAAAGAAGTAAGGTATGTAGTGAAAATGGATTTTAATATTCACCAGTTCCAGAGTTAGAGTGGGCAACTCTCTTTTCTCTGCACAGCACGCCTCTTTTCAGAAAAAAAACAAAAAACAAAAAACACTACTCTTTTCTCATTCCATGTTATTCTAGGATGCCTTCCCTTAACCATAGCCATGTGACCCAAACTATGTACAGCAAAGAATTGGACATATAACTCAATTATAGTTGATTAGAACCTTTTCTTGAAATGTACCACCTAACCACAGTGTGAAAGAGGGTCTTTCTCCTTTTGTATATCAACCAAGAAGCCTGTCCTCTACTACCTTGTCATCCACATGGGAAGAGCACATGTGAATCAGCAGAAGATGGCCAAGAAAAGAGGCAAGATGTACCAAGAAAAAGAATCAAGACAAGCATCAGATCCAGATTTGGGCCTACGATCCATATTATGTTTTGGGGGTTTTTTTGGTTTTTTTTCCAGCTGGAGTAAAAGATAACAGTCACTTAGAACCCAAAAGATCCCAGCCTAATGTAATAAATTTACACTAAAATGTATAGTAAACCAAATTCTGCCATATTTGTTTTAAATTCCAAATTATCTCCTATGATTAACATTATTATTACTCAAATGTTAAAAATCAGTAAGTCGAGGCTCAAAAGAGTTAAAATATCTTCCTTATAATCTCACAGGAAATGTGTCAAATTTACCTAGATATTCTGATTTCAAACGTGATGCTCTTTTCATTATACATTGCTGCTTTAGGGTGGAGTTAAGACTTCAGCTCAAATTTAGAAAAGCACAAAACATGCTATTACACAAATGTACAGCAGGGTGACCTGGGTTGGAGCCTATCCCTCTGAGAAGGAGAACTGGAGAACAATAACTGTCCTCATTTCTGTGCAGAGTACCGGATGGCTTTTGCTCAGAGAAGTGCAATTTTTTTTTTCTTTTTTTCCCCCTCTAGTCTTTCAGCAAGCCCCATATGAAGTCAGTCATACTCAGTGCTATATGCTGTTTCAGCATGAAGTATACTCCACCCTTGAGAGGTCGTATTTCAGGAATGACGTGATTTGTGTGTATGGGGTGGAGGATGGGAAGGTAAGGAGAAGAAAGACAGACTATGTATATATTCATATAAGGAACTGGGGCTTCCACTGGGTTGAAACACCATATAAACATAATATTGTTAGTAAAATTGAAGACCTGGTTAAACTGGAAAACCAGAGGTAAGAAAGACTTTTTGTTTTTAAATATGGAAACAGAAGAAGCCATAACTGAAAATAAAGTGGGGTTCCTGGATAGTCAGTCTCCTGTGTTTTTGGTTGGTGAAAGTCAATGGAATCCTTTCATAGCAAGCAAAATTGGCTACAGGGGCAGCTGACATTGGAAACACAGCACAGAGCTCATGTTTTGTGGAGTTTATTGACTGCTTCCCAAACAGAAGAAATAAACAGAGGACTGGGTTTTTAATTTTAGGATCTATTTGCACCCTACTAAATTAGAGAACCCAAATGACGTCTGCCCGGAGGAACTCCTGGCTGCACCAGTGCTTTCTTTCCTAGCTTGACAAAAGATGATTCAGTTCTAAGTAGGCACATATCACTCCATTGGCCAGAAGTACCAGTCACTGGAATGAAACACAAAATAATGCTGCTGCCATTGTGTTTGTGATAATGTTACACTTTAGCTCTGCCAGTTATGTAGTTTCAATTCAGTTTTAAGAACTTTATGCAAAAAACAAGCTATGCACTAAAAGTCATAAACCGTCAAGTTTGCTAACCTATGGCTTGAATTGGGGGGTCTTATAACTTCCCCCCTCAAAATTCCCAACTAAATTTCATTTTGAACTTGTTTTGTAAACACTTATCAAACATTTTCCATATATATTATTTTCTTCTTATCTAGTTTATATATTTTTGTAAATATATAAATAGATTGTGAATATATTGAGAATGAGAGCCCAAAGAGAGTAAGGAAGTTTCCTGTATTTGTAGGATTCAGGATAGTGCCTGTCACATAGTAACTACACAATAAACTCTGTCATAAAACAGAAAACAACACACACACGCACACACACACACACACCCTTGTGAAAGGTAGTGTGCTTGACTTTAGAATGATGCGTTTTTATCAACAGTTTTGCTCTGTATGGTCTTATGCCTTCCATGAAATTAATGAATTATTAATACAAAGATATAACCTTATATCTGTAAAGCAGCTACAGGTAATGAAGTATAATTTTTTTCTTCTCAAAGCAGCTAATGTATAAGATTTCATGGAGGCACTGTGAAGAAATTATGCTTCCAGTAGTTTAGCATAAGTATGATTTTAGTATGCTTTTATGTGTGGGGGCAGCTATTTATTTAAATCAAATAACTTATAGGGACATCTGGGTTGGCTCAGTTGGTTGAACGTCTGACTCTTGATTTCAGCTCAGGTCACGATCCCAGGGTTGTGGGATCAAGCTCCACGTCAGGCTCTGTGCTGAGCATGGAGCCTGCTTAAGATCTCTCTCTCCTCTTCTGCACCTCTCCCCAGCTGTCTGTTTCTCTTTCTTTCTCTCTCTCTCTCTCTCTCTCTCTCTGTCTCTCTCTCTCTCTAATTAAAAAAAAAGAAAAAAAAAACTTCTTCCGACACTCAGTTCTGAATTTCACAAAGAATATTTCATGTACCATGTAAGAATTTGCATATGCCCTTTATTAGCAGTCAAAATCATCATACAAAGACATGAATTTTGAATTCGGAGTTCAAATTTACCAGTTAATAAAAATAATACTGTCTTTGTATCTCAGTGTTCTTACCCCCAAAACAGAAATAACATTACCTATTCTATCTACCCTCACAAAGTCCTTCTGTTTGCATGACAGTGCTTTTAGAATTCTTAAGTATTATATAAATAAAAGATATTATTGTATTCAATAACACAAACTCAAACTTCCAGATAACCTTAAAAAGATAATATTCAGGAATATGCAGCAACTAGCCAAAATTTAATTTAATTAAAAATATTTATTTATCAAGTACCATTATATATCAGACAATATTCAAACATTTGAAATGTGGTGGACAAGACAAACAGAACACCCTGCCTTCAGGGAGCTTATCATCTTGCTGACAGATGTGTTAGAGCGTGTGTGTTTATAAAGTGTGGACACATGTTTAAGGGTGGGCAGAGAGGAAAGAGAATTATTTTAAATACTAAATGCACTGTTTCTTCTTCTGGCTTCTATGAAAGCTAACCTAATTCATAGCAAAGGAGTATATAAGTCTATATTTCTTTATACAGAGATGTACTGAAGGAAGGGGGAAAAATGAGTCTAAACTTTAATGCCACTAAGTCCCTTTTGGTTAACTAAATTAACTCATATGAAGCCGTGATGAGTCCAGAATTATGTGGAATTGCTTAACATTACAAGGTGAGAGGATCTTGGTGTACTGGTAAAAACGAGGGCCTAGAAAAGAGACTAAAAAGATAACAAGGTATAAAACTTATAAAACAATCTGGTTGGTATGGAAGTCCACTGGGACAAAATGTGTATGGAATTCAAACACTGGGATGCCTAAAGGATTATTAAATAACAGGAACTTATAATCAGTTTTGAATCATTTTTGTTTCAATATGAATGTTTTCCATTACCCTAGACTAAGATAAGGTCCACTATACACACAAATACTTGGGTTTTAAGAAACTCAAGGAAAAACAATTTTTTTTCTACACATGTATTGGTATGGAGCAAAGAGAGGAGAAGAGTCTCAGGAAGTGAGACATGAAACTGAACATCCAATAGGACCAAGAACTAGGATCCCACAGTCACCACAAAAAGTAAGATCCTAGGAGTGCACAGCAATCTAAGTGAAAACATGAGATACTGCCTACCATCTTACACATATGGAAACTGAATACAGATCTGTGGGTCTGAGCCAAGTTTATACAAATATCATGCAGATTTAAATAGATGCCTTCAAGTAACATTTCCCCCCCCAACATTGCAACATGCTGTTTTATTACAATGGAAAAGACTCTAAAACCAACAAGCAGAAGTAGAGAAGTAAAGAGTATTATGTATTTAGATTGTGGAGATCTACAGATACCTTGGTATAGTGGGACCATAAATTCTGGGGCCAGAGAAGCAAGTAATGGGGCTGATTATAAAATCACCCATTTCATAGTAATGGAAAGCTTTATAAGGATCAAGAAGGAGCTTGGAATATCCCATAGGCAAAAGAGAGCCTCATAAGCAGAGAAATGATACATCCGATTTATGACTTAGTAAAAATATTTGGCATTGTGAATAACATGTCTATAAGGATATAAGGATAGGTATATGGTGAAAAAGACTACTCATGAATCAGTTTAGCAACAGAATTAGCAACTGTCCTGTTATCTAATACCTGAGCAGTTTCATTCAAAATTTTCTTCAGAGGTCTAGCATCCTTGCCAGTGTAAAGTACTGAGCAGCAGGAATATGCTGCCTAAAAAAATGGAAACTCAGATTCAAGTTTAAAAAGACAAAACCACAGGAGGATGACTTTGGTATTTTCTTTTAACTAATGAAAACATCAAAAATTGCTAATACCCACAGTTTTCCAGGAAGAAAGAATTGCTTTACATAGGACTTTCCTGCCAAAGTTTTCTTCTCCCCTACGTTTTAAAAGAGAGCCTTTGGGGCACCTCATACTTTATAAACTCAGTATTTGAATCATTATTTCAGTTTTATAAATTCTGTATGGAAGGTAAGTTTCCCTTGTAAAAAATATATGCTACAGGCTGACAACTGAGAAAGCCAGAAGATTAATATTTTTTTTAA
This sequence comes from Lynx rufus, assembly GCF_022079265.1. NCBI lineage: Eukaryota > Metazoa > Chordata > Mammalia > Carnivora > Felidae > Lynx > Lynx rufus. Next base: position 26,460,483 of record NW_025814826.1, on the reverse strand, counting down.
ATGCAGTTCAATGTATTTGAAAGATAGAAAGGAGGATCTTTAAAATATGTTAAACTGGAAAAACAATCATGAATATATAAGAATATTGTGAATAAAATTGAACACAGAATCACCCATGATTAATTTCTTAAATTTCCTACACAAAATAGTTTTTTTTTCATGTTTTAAGAGACAACACAAACAAAAAGAAGAAATGCCCAATGGTTAAAGAGTATCAAGAAGAAGGCATATCTGTTCAAATGCTATTTACTTTCTATTTGTCTGTCAGAGTATTTGAGAAACTGACTATGAGAAAATTAATTCTTCCAATTCATGGACATATAAAATCTTTACTTTTTTTTTTTTTGGTTTGTTTCTTCACCTCCACAGTTAAATCTTATTCACAAGTATTTAATTTTTTAAATACTATTAAAATGGGACTGGGGCGCCTGGGTGGCTCAGTTGGTTAAGCGTCCGACTTCGGCTCAGGTCATGATCTCGCGGTCCGTGAGTTCGAGCCCCGCGTTGGGCTCTGTGCTGACAGCTCGGAGCCTGGAGCCTGTTTCAGATTTTGTGTCTCCCTCTCTCTGACCCTCCCCCGTTCATGCTCTGTCTCTCTCTGTCTCAAAAATAAATAAACGTTAAATAAAAAATTAAAAAAAAATAAAATGGGACTGTGTTCATTTATTTTTCAAATAGTTCATTGTTAGTGTATAGAAATGTGAGTGATTTTTCTATGTTGATCTTGGACCTTGCAACTTTACTGAGTTCATTTATTAGTTCTCAAAGTTTTTTTTTTATTATTATTACTATCAAGTATTTAGGGTATTCTATACATAAGATCATGTCACCTTTAAACAGAAACTTTTTTATTTCCTCCTTCCCAATTCTAATACCTTTTATTTCAGTTTCTTGTCTTATTGATCTAGCCAGGACTTTTAGTACTACGTTGAACAGGGGTATGAGATTGGGCACTCTTGTCTTATTCCTGATCTTAGAGAAAAAGCTTTCAACCTCTCACTGTTAAGTATGATGTTAGCTGTGGCTTGTCATTATTTAGTATGTTGAGATATGTTCTTAATTTGTTAAGGAGTTTTTATCATGAATAGTTGTTGAATTTTGTCAAATGCTTTTTCTACATCTATTGAGGTGATCACGTAAGTTTTATGTCTCATTATGTTAATGTGGTTTATCAAAGTTACTGATTTGTTCACTGAACCATTCTTGCATCCCAGGGATGAATCCCACTTGATCATGGTGAATGATCCTTTGAATGTACCGCTGAATTTGGTTTGGTGATATTTTATTGAGAAATTCTGCATCTGCATTCATCGAATATTGGCCTATAGTTCTCTTTTCTGGTAATATCCTCTTCTGGTTTTGGTATCAAGATACTACCAGCCTTGGAAAATGAGTTTGGGAGCCTGAACTTCTCTAGTTTTATGGAAGAGTTTGAGAAGGACTGGTGTTAATTTTTTAAATGTTTGTTTGGTAGAACTCACCAATAAGACCATCTAGTCCTGACCTTTATTGGTTGGGAGGTTTGGTGTCACTGAAGAAATCTCCTTACTAGTAATTGGTCTATTCAGATTTTCTATTTCTTCCTAATTCGGTCTTGGTAAATTGTATGTATCTACGAATTTTTTCCATTTCTTCTAGGTTGTCCACGGTAGTCTCTGATGATCCTTTGAATTCATGTGGTATCAGCTATAATGTCTCCTTTTTTATAATTTTGTTGATATGGGTTCTCTTTGATTAGTTTAGCTAAGGATTTTTGGCTTTGGTTTTATCTCTTCAAAGAAACAACTCTTAGTTTGGATAATCTTTTCCGTAATTTTTCAGTCCCCTACTTCATTTATTTCTGCTCTAATCTCTATTATTTCCTTTCTTCTGCTAACTTTGGGCTCATTTCTTCTGCTGCTTTCTTCTTTCTTCTTCTTCTGGTTCCTTAAGGCATACAGTTAGGGTGTTTTCTTGGGATCTTTCTTGTTTCTTTATATAGGCAGTACTTTATTTTCATTCCATTTTCTGTTATTTAGACCAGGTAAACCCTTTTGATATGTCAAAGTTAATTTATTTTATCCTCTGACATCTCCACTTCAGTACTGAACCCATCCAGAAAGTTATGTGTTCCACTATTGTATTTTCCAGTTCAGTAATTTCCACTTGGTTCTCCTTTGATATTCTATTTTTTAACTGAGATTTGGGGCTTTATTTTTTTCATTTGTTTCAAGGGAATTTTAAATTGCTTAAGTGCTTTCATGATGGCTACTTTAAAATCTTTGTCAGATAATTCCAACATTTGATTTGTCTTTGTTGCTACTGTCTTTTCTCATTCACATGGTGGTATTTTCCTGGTTCCTGATAGGATTTTTTAATTGCATCCTAGACTTTTTTGATTTTGTAATATAATAAAATGAAAAACATACATATAAATATAATTTGTGTTATGTCCAGGAATTCTATATATATATATTATGTGTTTATATAAATTATAATATATTTATTTATAAAAGGTTTTCCCCTGTTGAGGTGTAGCACGAAGGCCAAGCAGGTATTCAAGATTAGCTCTTGCTTGGTCCAACTATACCACCCCACACAAGTGGGGTACCCACTAGTGCAGCACAATTTCTTCCAAGTAGAAGTATAACAGCAAGCCCATTCTGGGCCCTATGCTACTAGTGGAAGAGAGAGGGAAGAGCAGAATACAAACTAGTCCTGTCTCTTACTATTTCACTGAACCCTGCTGATGCTGGGGTGGGAGGTGGCAGAGGAGTGAGTAGTGGGGTGGGAGGCCGTAGAGGGGTGAGTAGCGTGCTTTGCACCACCTTGTTCCGTCTCCTTGATGCCAGGTAACGTGGGGGCTCACCAATCACTGGACTACACTGAAACTACCTGGGTGGGGGTAAAAGGAGCACTGCCCACTTCTGTTGGGTGGGGAACGGACGCCAGTTTCCCATTTAGCCCCACTGCCACTACCCTACCTAGGGAACTAAAGAATCTTCTTTTTTTTTTTTTTATTTTTTTTTTCAACGTTTTTTATTTATTTTTGGGACAGAGAGAGACAGAGCATGAACGGGGGAGGGGCAGAGAGAGAGGGAGACACAGAATCGGAAACAGGCTCCAGGCTCTGAGCCATCAGCCCAGAGCCTGACGCGGGGCTCGAACTCACGGACCGCGAGATTGTGACCTGGCTGAAGTCGGACGCTTAACCGACTGCGCCACCCAGGCGCCCCCTAAAGCATCTTCTAATTAAGCTGTTTGAGAATGGAAGGTCAGCTGCCTGCTTGGGCCCACCAACAGCCAATGGGGCCGTCAGAATCACTGGATTCTGTGAGGCAGGCATAGTGTGGAAGATCAACTTCACCCTCCGTTTCTCTGAAACTACAGGTATAGGGGTGGATGTTCTGTTGGTGTTTGACTGAAGTAGGAGAGATATTGCCAAAAACATGTTCTATTATCAGGTTACCCCCCACTTTTTTTTTTAATCAGTACTCTCCAGACTGGAGGTTTATACATCAGTACATCTAGACTGTCCAGGAGCAATAAGAAACCCAAGGAACTCACCAACAATTAGTTCTTCAAGTGTGAGTTTCCTAAGCAACCTGTCTTCTTTCTGCCTCTGAGAGATACCCAATGCTTCCCTGTTGTGGGTTACGTGTAGGCATTTTTAGTTGTAAGGGAGAATATCTGGGAGAAATGGGCTACTCTATTCTGGTAGACTTCTTGTAGGATTCTCTTATAATGGTTTCTCCTCTTATCTGATTGCTAACATCTAAGAGTGTTTAATTTTAATATGTGTATCTTCATGTAAAACCTTCTGAAATTATACATGTCTGAGAATATGGTTCTTGTATCTTCACTTTTGAATTTAATATGCTTGAATAGAAAAGTCTAAAATTTTAAGTTCTTATTTTCCAAACTTAAAAAAAAATACTACCCTTTTGATATTTTACACCTGGTGTGCTACTTAAATCCCTGATGTTCATCTGAAGCTTGTTCTTCTTGGTCTTTTCTTTCCTTCTAAAAATATTTAAAATTTTCCCTTTGACTTTAATACTCTTAAAATTCACTGCACTAGGTGTGAATTTTCTTCTCTCCTCTTTTCTACTCTGAATACTTGCAACCTCAAGCTTTTCACCTTTTTTTTTTCAGTCCTGGAAAATGTTAGGTTAATTGTTTCTTCAACTATTTTCTACATTCATTCTCTATTCTGGAAGCTTCTGTGTGGATTTACACGTTTCTATTTCTGGATTCACTATCTCTTGGCATTTCTTGTTTGTTTTCTATAACTTTATATTATCTTGCTGCTTCCTGGGAGATTTCCCTAATTCAATCTCTCAACTCATTCATTCTCCAGCTATATCGATTCTATTATGAATATGCAGGGATACATTATTTCTCAACTTCCTTATCTCAGCCAAAATCTTTAACCCTTTGATACTTGTTCCATTATTCTAATTTGCTTTCTATGTCTGCCCTGCTTTCAATGTAACACACTTACATCATGGGTATTCTTTTACCTTATGCCTAGTCTTTGAATTCTAAGTTCTGGTAATATCTTATCTTGCTTAACCTTTTACATTACATATCCAGCTTGTCCAAGATATCTAAACTGTTCCTTAAACAACTGATGCTTATGGAAATTTATATATCTATCCTCGTATGTTGAATATGTTTACCAAAAAATCTCATTGGAAGTTTGATATTGGCAAGTTTTTTGTATCTACTTCATTCATAGAGGACTACTCATCTGTTGATAATGCAAGACAAAGTAGTTTGTTGTTCTCTCTTCATACAAGTTAACCTGTACACATTATGTTTATGAAAGGAATGTGCTTAAAAATGATTGTAGAATAGGAAGTATGATGGCCTTAATAACTTTAAACATTTTAACCTTTATTTGTAGTTATATTTAATGATGTTTATGAAAATATATTCTTATTCCAGGAGCTTATTTATTCTTGATCCTCCTTGTCATCTTTCCAAAAATGAAAACTTTCAGCTTTTATTTTGTTATATAAGGTATAGAATAAATTATAAACACCTAGAACATAACAAATACTCGAGTTTTACTTATTATGACATTTGTGCTGTTAGTTATGGTTATATTATGCTTAGGAATTCACTTATACTTTACTTAGGTTATCATCCTATGATTAAAAATTCTTAATGCAAACAAACAAATCTTTATTTTTTTTTCAATCAGAACATATACTTACATTTTCTTTCATTTATTCTGTGACTATTAGGGTTTTGGAAATAGAAAGAAATATTTTTCAATATCTGTTCAACTATCAAGTCTTTTCAATCTGACACTTTCTATCAAAGTGAAATAACTTACTTCTTTCTTGTATAGGGATAAATGGAAATGATAGCTAGTATACATTTATCTGTAGACATTTGAAGAAGACTCGAAAGGACGAGAACATATCGGCTAAATATGGGCTCAGAAAAATTGAGAAGAGGGGCGGCCGGGTGGCTTAGTCAGTTAAGCATCTGACTTAAGCTCAGGTCATAATCTCATGGTTTGTGAGTTGAAGCCTCCTATTGGGCTCTGTGTTGACAGCTCAGAGCCTGGAGCCTGCTTTGGATTCTGTGTTTCCCATTCTCTCTGCCCTTCCCTCACTCATGTTCTGTCTCTGTGTCTCAAAAATAAATAAACATTAAATGTTTTTTTTAATTGAGAACAATGACAGCATTTCCTTGTCGATTATGGTGGCATGTTTCCCTGGAAGTAAACGTTCATCTTGCTCTTGCAAGAACTGTGTTTCTTCGGAGTATAAAGAATTTGTAACAAGCCAATACTATTGATACTTTTATCTAAACACTTTTTCCATTGTATTGTGTTGTTTTAAAAATCTGTGGAAGCAATGGTTAGGTGGCTAAGAATTATACATGAATATTTTCTACTTTGATTCATCATTCTAAAATTTTTATTCTTTTTATTTTTAAGGAAAAGATTTCTCAAATCCTTTCTCCCTTTTTCCCCCCGAACTTTTCCATGTCTCCTCTTTCTTTCAGACCAAGTTTTCACATCTATATCTGTTTCTCCTTTCCAGTCAAGTGCTCCAACCAGTAGACAAGGCTGCCAGTAAGCAAAGATTTACTCAACATGTGAGGATGTGGAGGAATATTGGCTGGTGCATGCACAGGCTAGCTTTTTCTGGCAGTGCTACACTAACAGCTACTGTCAAATAGAACATCATATTGACCAAGAGAGCTGGGGAAGAGCCATTGGAACCAGCAGAAATTACCTGTGGCTTGGTATAATTTTTTTTAACTGCGGAGGAACATTCTTTTTTTCCTTTCAGGATTATGATACATCCTCAATTGATACAAGGAAATTGTTTCAATGGTTTAAACAAGATGACTCATATAAAGAAGGAAAGGCAATACAACATATGCAATGAAGTTTATATTAATACCTATTATTAAAGAGCACATAAAGGATTTCTTATTCATATTTTCATTTTCAAATGTTTGTAAAATCCTCATATTTATTGTACTTCATGCCAAATGCTATAATTTCAACACTTTATCATCTGTGGTGTTATTAGGCAATAGAGTGTTTACAGATAAAAAGAAATAACCCATATGTAATAAGTAAATTTGTCTTGTGTTTATACTTAAATGGTTAATATGTAGATACTATATCTATGTGTATTCTTGTACATAAATTCTTAGATGTGTAAATATTTATCGATACTATCCCATGAATAAAACAATGTTTTTTAAAGTTTATTATTTTTTATTTTTCAGTTTATTTTTTATTTTTCAGTTTTTTAAATTGTGTTAAAAATTCCTCCTTATTAAATTGTTTGACATTTCAAATAAAGTAGTAAATGACAGAAATATTTAGTTTCCCCCAAAATTTTAGTTTTCCCCTTTGAAATGTACAATAGTAATACTTTTCTATGTCTCTATAATTGTTGACGGCTTATTCTTTTGAGGTAAAATATTTCATGGGCTTTCTATTAGAAAAAAAGCGATATTTGAACTTGTGATAAGAAAATATTCTGATATTAATAATAGGTAAAATAAAATGTGTAAGTCGTAACAGGTAAAATAAAACGTGTATCATTTCACTATTTCAATGATTTCAGTGTTTAAATAAATGCAAGAAGAATTTTGGAATCCCCTCCACAGGTTCTTAATTTTTTTTTAACGTTTATTTATTTTTGAGACAGAGAGAGAGAATGAGCAGGGGAGGGGCAGAGAGAGAGGGAGACACAGAATCGGAAACGGGCTCCAGGCTCTGAGCCATCAGCCCAGAGCCCGACGCGGGGCTCGAACTCACGGACCGTGAGATCATGACCTGAGCCGAAGTCGGACGCTTAACCGACCAAGCCACCCAGGTGCCCCGACCACAGGTTCTTAATCAGCTTTTTAATACAAAATTAATAGCTATCACATTTAAAACAAAAGTGTCTTATTTATTTTCAATTACTTTTGGAGTGCAGTGAATAAGAGTTTGAGTCTGAAATCATTTAACATTCCTGCATTTTGCTTTACTCAGCTGTAAAATGGGAATACAAGCATCTACTTCCAGGAGTTTTTGTCAAACTCAAATTAAATACTATATGTGACAAAATTTTGCAAATTGTAAGACATTAATGGAATATCAGGAACTATTATGTGACATTTCCATCAGCATAACAAAAATTAATATAATTTTCATCTATTAAAAGATGTAACAGAAGCTTGTGTTAATATTAAATGAGTTTTGTAATATATTTTGCTTCCATAAAATATAGACTGGAATCATACTTTAAAGTTTTAAATCATAATTTAAAATTTTAGAATCTGTGTACATTCAGCATTGTATGAAGAATTATTATTCACAACAATGTAATCAATATTTGTAGCATAGGAAGTAAGTGAGAATTATGTGAGTTCAATGCAAAGTTCAAAGCTGAAACACAGATTTTGCTATGTTATTCTTTTTGGTACCGAGTACAACTTGTTGCATGTTTATATCCAGTACTTCTTTTTTAAGTTTATTTATTTATTTTAAGAAAGAGAGGGAGAAAGGGCTTGAGCGGCAGAGGGGCAGAGAGAGAGAATCCCAAGCAGGCTCCACACTGTTAGCGTGTAGCCCAACGTGAGGCTCGAACTCAGCAACCATGAGATCATGACCTGAGCCTAAATCAAGACTCGACACTTAACCAACTGAGTCATCCAGGCGCCCCTGTGGTATGTTTTAAACATTTATGTCATCAAAGTCCTATATAGATGGACTAGAGTTAGTTCTGTACCAGGAGATAGAAAAAGAAAAGGAACTCTCAAGAGGTTTTGCCTGAGGATATGCACAGGGGGAATAGGGACATGTTATAACATCACAGAGTGCATATCACATATGACCTTGAGTCACCGGCTCTAGAGCTACAATGAGCACTGGGTGTCATATGTAAGAGATGAATCACTGGATTCCACTCCTGAAGCCAAGACTACACTGTACATTAACTAACTTGAATTTAAATAAAAAAAAATAAATAAAAGAAAGGATAGAGACTACAATAGCAGGAACCACAATTATGACCAAAAGCAAAAGCACAGGGTGTTCAATATTTTACCTGTGTTTCTCAAACTGGACTATTTAATGACAAAAAAATGACTTTTTACACTGAAAATGTGAGTGAAAAAGATGTGAGACTAGTTGGGAAAATGTTAAAACATGAGTAGTAAGCCATACCAAACATTAAAACATATTACAAAGCAAATTAATAAAGCATGTTAGCAGTGGCTCATAGATAATCAGAAGATAGTAACAGATCAGAAGATAAAGCCAATAATTATATCAAATATTTATAGAAATTTGGTTCAAATATAGCAACATTTTCAAATTTATGTAGGAAAGATAAATTATTTAAAAAACAGTGCTAGGATGGGGCACCTGGGTGGCACAGTCGGTTAAGCGTCCGACTTCAGCCAGGTCACGATCTCGCGGTCCGTGAGTTCGAGCCCCACGTCGGGCTCTGGGCTGATGGCTCAGAGCCTGGAGCCTGTTTCCGATTCTGTGTCTCCCTCTCTCTCTGCCCCTCCCCCGTTCATGCTCTGTCTCTCTCTGTCCCAAAAATAAATAAACGTTGAAAAAAAAATTTTTTTTAATAAAAAACAGTGCTAGGAAAAATGGATAGCCATTTGGAAAAATATAGTTGGATTTCTCCTTCCCTCAGTCCGTATACCAAAATAAATTTGAGATTGATGCAGCATTTAAATATAATAAATGAAAACCTTAAAGTGCTTGGAGAAAACAATGAAGATTTTTTAAACATATGCCTGGAGTAAGAATGACCCTTTTAGGGGCGCCTGGGTGGCGCAGTCGGTTAAGCGTCCGACTTCAGCCAGGTCACGATCTCGCGGTCCGTGAGTTCGAGCCCCGCGTCAGGCTCTGGGCTGATGGCTCGGAGCCTGGAGCCTGTTTCCGATTCTGTGTCTCCCTCTCTCTCTGCCCCTCCCCCGTTCATGCTCTGTCTCTCTCTGTCCCAAAAATAAATAAAAACGTTGAAAAAAAAAATTAAAAAAAAAAAAAAAGAATGACCCTTTTAAAGCAGGTAACACAAAATTCAGAAATCATTAAGAAAAAGATTTGATAAATGTAACAACATACAAAGTTTTTAAAATGTAAAGAAAATTGACTGGCAAAAGCAGCTTAAAATACTAAGGAAGTGTTAATTTCCTTTTTTTTTTTTTTCCTAATGTTTATTTATTCTTGAGAGAGAAACACAGCACAAGCAGGGAAGGGCAGAGAGAGAGAGGTGGGCAGCAGCTCCAGGCACTGAGCTGTCAGCACAGAGCCTGATGTGGGGCTCAAACTCATGAACTGTGAGATTATGATCTGAGCCAAATTCAGACACTCAACCAACTGAGCCACCCAGGAGCCCTAGGAAGTGTTAGTTTTTTAGTTAGAGTAGCAAAATGGTTAAGAGTTCACATGCATATATGCACAATTTCATACATACATTCAAATGCATGCATATCTGTGATTGTAAATACATATGAAGCTTAGTTGAATTTATAAAGGGAAACTGGGGGTCACAAAAATATACTTTTCATCATATATCTTTTAAATTTCCATATTCTTTTTCATTGCCGTCATGGATTACATTGCCTTTTCTGAATAAAATACAATTCATAAAAATAAACACATGTGACTTCTGGTTCCAGCCACAGTAGAATGGCTTGTTTTGGCCTGATCATCCAGCAAAAAACAACTATAAAAGCTGGAAAATTTTATAAAACATGGATTTGAAGGTTTTGGAAGGCATCCAATATAGAAAAGGCTTGAAGGCCTAACCTCCTTGAGAGAAGGGAATGTATAATGTGAGATTCATATTCCGTCTGGCCTTTTTCACTGAAGTCATTTTCCAAATATCAGACAAAGGAAACAGAACTAGGCAGGAAATGCAAGTCTTGCTGCACGGAGGAGACTGAGGGCAGATTTGGGGACTGCCATGCTGACTGCCATTTAAAGGACAAACAGCAGGGGAAAAGGAAACCCCAGAGACAGAGTTCAAAAATTAGTATACAAATCTCCCCTAAATCACGGGCTGACTTCTAAACTGCACTCAGAGATTAAGACTCCAAAAAAATTTTTTTAAGTCTTAGTAGAGACAGAATGTGGGAGGTTAAAATGCTCAAGCCAAGATTGCAGCAGCCACAGGGTGTTGGGAGAATAGCTAGAGTTCAAACACTGCCAAGGTGGGATGGCTTTGGTAAATTCCCAAGGCTTAAATCTGAGACCCTAGAAGGGCTATGCTCTAATATTAAGGGCTACGCCTTGGGATTAAAGACAAAAATAAAATAGCCCTAACAAAGACTGAAACCAAGTCTTAATGGGACCAAGGTGATCCACTAGTGCTCTGGCTGTTTTCCAAAAGAAAATTTAGCCCACCTGGAGGAAGATAACATCATTTTGAATTTCTACAATTTTGATCCAGTCCAAACATATGAGGCATGCAAAAAGAAAATAAACAAATCACCAAGAATCAAAGAGAAATAAGAAATAAAGAGGTGACTTAGATATTTTAGTTACTTGTTGGTTATTAGTTAGGTTGCCAAAAAATAAAGAGAAAGAGAAAATTTTAAGAGCAGCCAAAGAAAATCACACTTTGCTTTCAAAGGAGTACCAGAAAGAAAAAAAAAAGACTAAAATTTACACCTTAAGGATCATCATTAGAATGGAAGGCAGAAGACAATGGAATATCTTTAAAGTGATCTAAAAGAAAAAGACAATTCACCTAGAATTCCCTCTAGCAAAAATATCCTTCAAAAATGAAAGTGAAGTAAAGATGCGTGAGATAAATAAAAACTGAGCAAATGCACAATCAGTAGGCTTCACTACAGGATATTATAAGATAGTTCCTCATACTGAATAAATATGACCCTATGGAAACAGAACGTCAGAAATAAAGACAAACACTGGAAAAGGTAAATGCAAACGAATACTGACTACTCCAGTGAACAACAATAGTATCTTGTAAGGCAGATCACAAATGTAGAAGTGAAATTTAGGACAATAAAAGCACAAAAGGCAGGAGTGGGGCAAACAGTTAACTGTTTGAAAGTGCTTGCATTGAGAAGTGACCAATGTGCTAATTTAATGTAGACAGTAATACATAAAGAATGCATAGTACATTCTCTAGAAATTACCACTGTAAGAAAAATAACAGAGCTAAACTCTGAATGGAGAAGGAGAAAATGGAACTGTGAAAACCAATTTAAAAAAAAAAAACCTTTAGAAGGCAGTCAAGAGGCCAGCAGGGAACTCTCCTGCACTGCTATTCATCAATTGCAAACCCAACAGGAAAAGATATACCTTGCAAGTCCTTACTAAGATGTTAGGTACTACGGCACCACACCAGCAGTAGGGAAAGATTTCTTCTCTTCTCCCTACCATAACCCAGCCAATGAAGGACAATAACAACTCAGCCAATGAAAAGCCACATAGTCTGAACTCCCAGTTTCCTCCAATGGACTTTTTATTTATAACAGTCCCCCCAATTCTCCCCCTTTCCTCTATGAAAGTGCTCCTCCCCTCTGTTCTCACAACTTGCCTATAGTTTTGCTGTAGCTTACTCATCCCAGCTTGCAATTCTTTGCTATTCCCATAATATATGTATTTTTTTCCTGGTAAAATAACTGACAGTTGTATTTTTAAGATTAATGAAATAATTAAATAAAACCTCATACACTCAAAAGTAGACAAAAAAAGGAGGAACAAGGAATAAAAAACAGATGTGCAAATGGAAAATATATACTAACCATAGGGGGTAAATATATTTCAGAGCTGACCAAGGAAAAATATATAACCAGAGGTACAAGGAGCACACACAAACTTTATTGGGCAATGCTTTGATAGGTTTGCTTGTGGAGGGATAGCCCTCACAACATGAGACTGATGGGAAGCAAAGGGGTGGGGGGTGGAAAGACACAGGAATATAATCAAGGGGCCAGGGAATCGCACAAGGGACTTAAGTGTGTAAGTGATGTCTCTTAGGAACCCAAGGGGAGCATGTCTGGTTGCTGGATGCCTCCTCTGTAATAAATGACTTCTTCAGGGAATCTTTTTATGACAAAAATATCTTCATACTTTGTACCTATTCTGAAAAAGATGTTTACATACAGAGATTAGACTGTAAACCTACTTTTACACCTACTGAAAAAGATGCTGGCTACCGAAGGGGAAATAACTAGAGCACAGAATCCAGAGCCATTATTTTAACAGTTCGAATCCTGGCTCCAATAATTATTTCTTGGATGATTTTTGAGGAAGTTACTGAACCCCTCTTATCATCTATAAAATGAACATGATAATAACAGTACTCTCCTCACTGCATTGTAGTGTCGATTGTGTGAGTTTAGGTGTAAGCTGCTAAGGACAGTGCCTGGCACAAACAAGCACTATGTGAAAATGGCTATTAGTACTATTTATAAAAAGCATTTGATAGGCTTCTATTTCACACAGAAATACTAGTTGTCTGATTGCTTTGTAAGATCTTTGAGAGAGCTTATGTGGTAAAAGACATATCTTACTTTAAAAAAAATTTTTTTTAAATGTTTAATGTTTATTTATCATTTAGAGGCAGAGCATTAGAGGGGCAGAGAGAGAGGGAGACACAGAATCTAAAGCAGGCTCCAGGATCCAGCTGTCAGCACAGAGCCTGACGTGGGGCGTGGGGCGTGGGGCGTGAACTCACCAACCGAGAGATCATGACCTGAGCCGAACTCAGACGCTTAACAGACTGAGTCACCAAGGTGCCCCTATCTTACTTTTTAAAAATAAGTTCAGATGCAACAAACCAATATGCTCCTAAACTGACACATTTAACTACCTAATTAGGTTTATTTCTTACTAGTATGGCAATCACCCTTACATGTACAGTATTTGATTACATTATGATAACTTTTGATACTTTCTAAGTTTGTGAGGACCTAATCAAAGTATTTAGGTATCAGGACTCTAACATTTGGTTTGTGCTCTTATTCCTGACTGTATCTCAGGGAAATATAGAAAATATGATTGGAAATATAAAGAATTTATTTGAAATTAGTCACAGCTCTATGTGACTTTGGCCAAAACAGTACATATTCATTTTCTTTTTCCATCAGCAAACTGAGAGAATAAATGGTAGTTAGATGAACTCTAAGACATTTCTCTAACACAGTATCAATCTGTGACAAATGTAAATTTATACACACACATAAACTCACACACAAGACAGGCAGAAGTTGTCCAACTACAGTTCTCAAAGGAGCCCAAGATTGTTTGTTTTGTTTTGTCGATTAAAACCATATCAAAGTTATGGGACATTTTCCAGCACATCTGTTCTGGATAATATTACCATAATTATTTCCTTCCATTGAACATCTCAGCAGTACCAAAGCAATAAGCCAAGTAGGAGCAAAAATCTTATTATTAGGCAGCAACAACAGTCTCCAATTCTTTTCTTCCCCTAATGTATGATAAACACTTCTGGTGGAATTCTTTTAGTTAAAATAAAGATCACTTGTACTTACCAGCTATAAATGAACACTCACCTCTCAGCTAAGTGCAACTACAGGGTCTGGCTTACTTCTATTACTGCAAGGTCCAGGCTGCCCCCAACTGGGTCTGGGCAGTGGAGGCTAGAGCAGGCCACAGACTTGGACTTCTGGGGTACACACTGAGCTGCCGAGGTCCAGAAGGCCCCCAAGCCGAGAGGCCTATTCCCCTGCGGCCAGATACCGCAGGAGCTCCTCAGTCTTGCCATCCAGAGCAGTGCAGCTAAGTGCGGATAAGAGGCACGTGGGAGACCCGACGCCCCAAGACGCCCTGTGCGTCCGCCACACACCTCTGGCTCACGCGACCTTCCACACTAGGCAGGCGGAACGCAGCAGGAGGAGCCCCCAGCCCCACGCAGATGGTGGGCTGGGGCGGCCCCTGTTAACGCGGGCCTACAGTCCCAGGACACGCGGGGAAAGGCGAAGGGATAGCGAGCGAGCTGTTTATGCGAGGTTCCTGCTTAGCATCCAGGATTGCTGGGATTTCCCAGGATCTGGGGTGCGTAGTGCTAGGACAAGCCGAAGGCGTGGACCTCTCCAGAAAACCCCCAGCTACCAGAGTCCCTCCTGCTCCACAGCACAATTGATAATGCTGCGAAAGTCCGATCTCGCGATACCTCAGAACCAAACCTCCCGGGATCTCAGAAGGCATGTGGGCTTGACCAGGGTCAGAGATGATGGGAGGCACCAGTGAATTACAATGGCTGGATATGTCCCAAATCAGCAGGATTAAACGGAGTATGATGTAATCACGTTTCCAGATTCTGAATCCACGGGAGAGTGGGCATCCCCTAGTGCCTTTAAAAACTTCAAATTGATATAACTTAGCCTTTAATTTTAAAAGATTAGTGAAAGAGGATCACATTATTTGGCTACACTATTTCTTCAACTCCTGAAAATTATGGTGCCACGGTTGAAATATCACTTCAGATAAGTGTTTTAACTCAACTTAAACGATGTCATTCTTTGTGCAATAAATTAGTTTAAACCCTAAATCTGACGTTTGGTATATTTGCAGAAATGATAGCTCTGTTTAGCTTACTGTGTTCTTCGAGAGTTTACAGTTCTTTTTGAAACATTTTAGAAATGCTAGAGAAGTCAATATTTCAAAATATAATATTGAATAGAAAAGCATACATTATAATGAGTCAATTAACAGGTTAGAAGAGAAAATCTTTTTGGAGAATTCTGCTTTGCTTGAAATACACAGATCAGTTTTATTAGATTCAGAACATTAAGGAAACACATGGTCTGGTAACTTTAAAAGTTGAAATAATATCAATAGTATTTTATAAGCATTGACCTGTCTTAAATCCACATTTAGAATGTTTATCAATAAACTATTTTCATTAGCTCTAATATGATGTGATAATATGCAGCAATATTCATTTGTGTCAAGAATAAAACTAGGAATTTTTGGAATATCCATTTATCAATATTGACCAACCATTTATAGAATGTAAAAAATCACTGTGTCCCTGGGGTAAAAAGATAAGAATGTTAAAATTCTCAAGGAGATTATCCTTAAATATAATAAAAGGCAAAATTGAAAAATTAGTATGGTCAAATTAAAAGGGCATTATTTACTTCTTACCAGGAGAATTGCAGGAGAATTCCTACAGGATTTCACTTCAAGTGCTGATGGATAGGTAGTGTAGCATGATAGATGCATAGTTTCCCAAGGTAAATAACAGAATGATTATAATAACAAGACTAACATATACTGACCACATAGCACATGTTTGACATTGACTACATTATACAAAATACTTCATTTAATTCTTAGAGTAATCCCTACTGGGTATTATTTGTCCCAGTTTTTAGGTGAGGTAAAGTGTAGAAAGTTAAATAACTTACTCAAGGCCACACCTTGTATAGAAAAGCATAGGTAAGCAATATGGAGCAAGACTACAGACGTTCTCTTTTATTTTTTTTCAATGTTTATTTATTTTTGAGAGAAACAGAGACAGAGCATGAGTGAGGGAGGGGCAGAGAGAGAGGGAGACACAGAATCTGAAGCAGGCTCCAGGCTCGGAGCTGTCACCACAGAGCCTGATGTGGGGCTCGCACCCATGAACTGAGATCATGACCTGAGCGGAAGTCAGACATTTAACTGACTGAGCCACCCAGGTGTCCCAAGCTATGGAGGTTCTTAAATGTTTTTATAAAATGATTTGGTTTTCTTAGATAATGGAAACTTACAGAAGAGAGTAATTCCAGTGAAAAATTTGAGGACAGATTGAAAAGGAATGGAGAGAAACAACATGAGGCTCCAGTTGGAGACACTGAAATAGTATAGGAAATTGATGATGAATATCTAGATTAGGGACAAATACGAGAAACCGTGTACTGACAAGAATAGATAGGACTTCCCTATTTGAGGGGGGAGTGTGCAATGGGGAGCAAAAGATGAATCTGGGCAAAGTTTACATTTCAATCATGCTATTTAAGAAGATGTAATGTGTCTTTGGAAAAAAAAATGTGCCCACAAATCTGCTTTAAATTTTGATATTTTTAATCTACAAATGCTTAAGTTTTGACTACTTATATTTTGAACTACTGAATCTGGCCAGTGCTTGATAAGTGATCATGACATTATTTTCTTTACCATTTGTTCTCCAGCAGCGGTCAATGTGAGCCTCTCTATTCTTGTTTTTCTATTATCCAGCTGTCTTGCTTTCCCAGATTCTGCATGAGATTTATCTCCCTTTTCTCTGCTCCTGAACACATAGTCACTTATTTTCTGAAAATGTATGAAGTATTTACTGTCTGGTCAATTTTTAGTAATTATTTTCTATCCTTCAGATTCTTTCCTCGTTTTATTCAAATTTTCCCTTGATACAATGCTTATAAATATATGATTATCTGGTCTTCTTTTTCATATACAAATACTTAAATAATCAAGTTGACTTCACAGACTTCTGGTATTAAGGATGTTATTTATATTAATGTCAGTAACCCAAGTTTAAAAGACTTGCAATAATTTTGTTAATTTAAAATGATTTCTAAATCAAAATAAGGAAGAAATTAAACTAAAAATATTTTGAAACATGATTAATTTTAATATGTTTACAAGGAAAGAGTAAATTCACCAGCAGAAAAAAAAATTACCAAAATTAACATTTTACAGATTTTTAGTCTCAAAGCACAATACATTTTTCATAGAAACAAATATATCACCATCATAGGTACCATAATATGGAAACATTTATACACAAGGCCATTTACCATTAATAAAATCAGTGGCAATGGTGATGCAATACATTAGTTTATCTTTGTTAAAATTTGTGCTATTATACTTCCTGGCCTGCAGGAGTATTTGCCAGGATACAAAAGAAAAATGTGTGACCTCAGTTTGAACAACACATAGAAAGTTCTGGCTGCCTGTGCTTAACCCTATATTTACTATATTATCACTAGGAATGTTTTCATACCACTACTCTACTATGGAATAAATAGTTCATTCCACTTACTAGTAAAGCCATTCCCAAGGAATCAAACATTTTAATAGATTCATTTGGATATTAAGGAATTACTTTATACAAAATAAGAAGTGCAATATCAGGACATAATATTCTATATGCCTAAACTTAACAGAAGAGAAAAACTATACAGGTATTAAGTGGAAAACAATTTCAGATTATTTGGAGTAGGTAATGGCATAGTACTGAACTGGGAAAAATGTGATAATATGGTTCCTTTCATTTTTTGAGAGTTGATTATATTTAAATGCACCAGATGATTTTCTGAGGGCCATTCACATTCAATGTTTAGATTCATTTTATTAGTGGCATATTCAAAGCACCATATAAAAGAACATGTGAAATGTAGAACAATCATGACTATGTAATTAACTACAGAAATAACTGCTAAGAAAATATAGCAATATTTAACACAGGATTTCTAAAACCATTACATATTCATTACCTTTCCTGAAGCTAATAATGTCCCATGTTTTATTTTTACAGATTTTGTCTATCAAGATTTATATGCATTTGGCACTTTTTTGGGGGCTGAAAATAGTTGATATCTTCTGTACAGTAATGTTACAATTTTATACAAACTTCAGAAATATGGCATTTGGAATAGTCTTTACGATCCTCTTCCAAGTGTTCCATTTCACACGACAGCAAATACTCTGAATGCCTTTCCTCCTGGAGGATTCTGTAAACTGCAAAAAATACAAAAAGTATATTGATGTCATCTCTACATATAATCCTCCAAATAAATCATGCTTACTTATGACAGTCAAGAAAGCAGCTCTATGAATCCAGATGGCCAACTTTCTTAGGCTACTATAATTTATAGCTATTGGAAAGCCTGAGTGAGAATGACATAATTCTTTAAATCTCGGTTGTATGCTGAGCTGAAAGTTTACTAAAATTTAAGATGCACAGTAATAATAGTATTTTATATAGAACTTAGTAGATTCCAGATCATGTTTTCCCATATTACCACCTTTGATTCTAATAAAACAGACTTAGGCAGCTGTTTTTCCATTTTACTGGAGGAGTACTGAGATCCAGGTTTACAACTGACCAATATGGTTAAAAGTTAACTGCAAGTTGAGAAGACAGTGATAATTAAGCAATACTCTAGAATACTAACTTAGTATTTTTTAAGCCTATGAAATTTAAATAATGTTGCCACCATACTTATTAATATTTTTAACATCTATAGTTTCAAGAAAAGTTTTAGTGAGGAATTTAGTGGTCAAATCTGAAAGGTCCTAAGAATTTCTTCACTGAAATGGAATCATGCATACAAGCACTCAATCTCATTTTAAACACAACGTATTTTAAAACACAAATTAAAAGTGATACAGAGTCATACATTTAATTCTTTCTTAAATTATTTATATTTTATTTGGCAATATCAGTTAAGATATGTTTCATTTAAATGCTTAAAAGGTAAAACGTTGATAATACCATTAACTGTTGTTTAGTCTAATTAAATGTAAACTTTTGAAGTCTTTACATTTTTGAATGAAGTTTTTCTTAATAATAAAAAGGGGCTTTTAGAGATAAACACAATAAATGCTAAGAGGGAGACCAAGTGCAATTCCTTTTACATATATATTTACGTACAAGAAAAGAAAGAGGAGAGTTTTTAGAGTGAAGAAGTATGAGGGTATCACAAGAGTGCACATAAACATGTACTCACACAGACACACTAGGTTTTTCATACAAGCAGATAGCCAATCAAAAGCCATACTTATCTATAGGACACTGACAGAGTACTCTAGAAAGTAGATGTGTTTGGTGTACTTATTCTTTGTACACAGTGATACACTGGAAAAATGCATATTTCTTAGTCTACAGACCTACTGCTGAACCCAAGCTCTGAGACTGACTAGTTAGAAGAGCTTGGGCACATCATTTAACCTTTATGAGCCTAAGTTAACCCATTTATTAAATCAGGGTTTACAGAATTGACTTTACCGGGCCATTGGTGGAGCTGAGCTACTAAAGTGCTCAGCAGTGTCTGGGAAATTCATAGTAGGTGCTTAAAAATAATTATTATTCTCAGTTTTCTCAGGATATCATCTTATAGTTTTAGAATAAATATAAGAAATATGACAGGTAAATGAAACACCATTTAGTTTTAGCTTATTAAATTGCCTATCACACTCTACAACTCAAAAATGTAGTTTATACATATCTATTTTATATATATCATACAATATATATTATATATATAATGTGTATGTATTAAGTGCTGTGTATGTGTGTGTTTCCATTTTACTGAAGACATTCCTAGGATCTTTCAGATTTGACCATTAAATTTCCTCACTAAAATTTTTCTTGAAACCAGGGCACCTGGGTGGCTCAGTCGGTTGAGCATCCGACTCTTGACTTCAGCTCAGGTCACTATCTCACAGTTTGTGAATTCAAGCCCCATATCAGGCTCTCCGCTGTCAGTGCAGAGCCTGCTTGGGATTCTCTCTCTCCCTTCCCCCACTCGCTTGTGCTCTCTCTCTAAATAAACTTAAATTTTTTTCTTGAAACCATAGATGTTAAAAATATTTATCAGTATGATAGCAACATGATTTAAATTTTGTCAGACTTAGGAAATAATAAGTTAGTGCTCTAAACTATTCCTATGAACCACATGAGTCAGGTTATAGAGAAATCACCTTCTTAACAATGGCTTCTTGATATGGTCTGCTGAAAATAGATGGTAAATGCAAAGCTGTCTTTTTATAAAGATGGCACTCAGAAGGTTATGTGGAAGTCAATCTAGATACCCTGCATGGCACATCCTTTGGTGTCCTTTAGAGAAACTTTACCGTAGATGTGGAACCTCCACTAGCAATTCTGAAGAATCCAGTAAATGTCTAAAAGTCAGAAATTTTTCTGTATCCATACAATATACATAAGAGCTAATATTATTTGTACAGGTACAAATGATTTGAAAAATCACTATAGGTTCTGTGCTCTTAACTTACTTGATAATAAGTTACTTGATACTTAACTTACTTGATAAAGTAAGTCATACGAATTTTCCCAAACCACAAAAATATATAATACTAATGGACCAAATAGTATGAAATGACCAGAAAGCATGGATTTATGTCATAATAGATATCCAACTTCCAATCAAAAAGAGAATTTGGTTCTGGAGAAAATCAGACTCACTCTTTTATCAAATACTTTGTCATATAACTGGATTAGAAAAATATTCAGTGCCCTGCTCACCTAGAATGAATTACATATAAAAACTAATCTAGAAAATCCAAAGGAGGATAAAAGAAATTTCCTTATTAACAATTAACAAAAGAGTGGTTCTGACTCATAATCCGATTTTCATGTTGATTTTTATAAGCCTGGAGGAGACAGGCACCTCTGGTACTTCAGATTCTCCCATCCCTGGAAGACCAACTATTTCAGTGTGCAAAGGAAACACACTGGCACAGCCACGTAACTCCAAACCCATACTAAAGTGAGTTGGGGGGCGCCTCGGTGGCGCAGTCGGTTAAGCGTCCGACTTCAGCCAGGTCACGATCTCGCGGTCCGTGAGTTCGAGCCCCGCGTCGGGCTCTGGGCCGATGGCTCAGAGCCTGGAGCCTGTTTCCAATTCTGTGTCTCCCTCTCTCTCTCTGCCCCTCCCCCGTTCATGCTCTGTCTCTCTCTGTCGCAAAAATAAATAAACGTTGAAAAAAAAAATTAAAAAAAAAATAAAGTGAGTTGGTTATAAAGCAAGCATAAAGGTGTATGTATGTATATGTAGAGAAAGAGAAAGAGAGACAGACACGGGAGGAGAGAGGGAGAGAGACTCTGAGTATATAAAATACAAAATATATATGTAAACAGATTTTTAAATTTACCTTTCTGAGAAGATTCCATTCTGAAAAGACGCAGTGTAAGTCTTTCTTTTGTCCACAGGCATGACGTCAACATAACCACCATGATTTCGAACCACCCCAGCATGTACTGCTGCTCTGCAGATACTGGACAGCTGAGGCAACAAGGAAAAACCCACCGTTATTAGGAAATTCCTGCTGAACTTGTCCAGTCTACTCTTCTGTTGGACCAAAGTCACTGGCACCTGTCTCTATACAGATAGTCAGCAGTTACAGGTTGATGTTCTGTGCATAAAGGAATGTTGCAAAAGTCACAGAGTTAAAGCCAATTCTGAGCAAGTCTGAAAGCAGATCTCAAGGGTGGCCACAATGGTAAACTCCCATCACCGTTTAATCTAACAAACACTTGCCTTTCCAAACATCAGGCTTTTTCTATAGTGGAAGTAAGTAATCAGATACAAATTTGCTCTTTTTATCTCTTTTTTAAATGTTTATTTTTGAGAGACAGAGAGAGAGAGAGAGAAGAGAGAGAGAGAGAGAGAGAGAGAGAGAGAGAGAGAGAGCATGAGCAGGAAGGGGTAGAGAAAGAGGGAGACACAGAATCCAAAGCAGGCTCCAGGCTCTGAGCTGTCAGCACAGAGCCCAACATGGGCTCAAACTCATGAACTGTGAGACCATGACCTGAGCCAAAGTTGGAAGCTTGACCAACAGACCTACCCAGGCATCCCTGCTCCTTTTATCGCTTAAATTCTAGCTCTTGCTAGTCACTCTGACCAAATGTTAACAGGTTACATTATCTGTACTTGGTTTATGTTCATTTTTGTCTTATTAACAGATAGTAGTTCTGTATACCTTTACAGTTCCCTTTCCAAAATACAGGTGTGTATTAAGTGGGGAGTTTTCTTCTATTAAATATTATAGCCTACACAGAGAAAATTTAACCATGAAGCAAAATATAAAGAACAATCACAGCTTCCAACCTATATCTGCAATGTCTATCACCTTGGTTTGAATGGTCTGACATGAGGCACTATGTTTACATTGTACCAGTTATACCTTCTTAATTGAACTGGAGTTCTACAGAAGAGAAAATTATTTTTTTCAGGTCCATGTTTTTAAAACCATTACCTACGGACTTCTAAAAGTTGACTTTTTTTTTTTTTTTTGCCCCATTCAAGACTTCTCCAGATTTTAACATTTGCTTTAATCCTAATGTTCTACCAAAATTTGTCAATAGCTGAATACAGCCTGAGGAAATCCCACAAAATGAAACACTTGAACTGTTTCTGTATGAAACAATCCCCTCTCATATCCCAGGGGTCTTTTCTGATCATACTAGTGTGTTCTATTTTTCTCTCTATGCACATGTGAGTGACTTAATGTGCTTTTTTAAGTTCACATAAGCATGTGCATCTTACATGACCTTGCTTTATTACTGTGCTCTGAACTTTGTGGCATCAGTCAGAACTTATTAGATCAGAGAGCCTGAATGCCAAGCTGTTTAATCCTTCTCATGCTTTTGCTATATCAAAAAATACCATATATCTAAAACCTCGTATCGTTACTCCGAAGAGGCATTTTATTCACAGTTTAAAGTTCCTCACTGATTTAATATTTGTATCCAATATGGTTCATAACAGATGAAATTAAAAATAATTCTGTACGCGTTTCACTATTTATCTCGCTCTGTTAAAAGAGTATTATCAGCATTTTCCCCAAGGCATAAAAGTGCTTACATATAACATTCACTAAATCCAAGCACTTAATATGTTTTGAAACTATTGTTTTGCCCATAACTACGCAGTCAGCAGGCATTCCTATTTGAGTTCAAAGGTCAGAAGAGATTTTCTTTTTATACCCGTACTTTGTAGGAATTAACATATCACGAAAAAAAGAATTTATCTGTGAAAACAGTGGAACACTTTTAATGAATGCAGAAATTAACTTTACTTGTAACAAATGAGAAAAATTCAAAGCAATAAAATGTACAAGTAGTAACGGAAAGAAACAGAGAGAGAGAAAGGTGGAGGGGTTGAGGGAGAGAGAAGATATTTTTCCATATCTTGTATTTAAAGAAATAATATATTTTGTGTGTTGGGGGAGAGGGGGAGTTTGGTAGTTAATGCTTGAATCTCTGAATCTGCACTGACCACATAATAGTAGTCCTTGCATTTCCAACTAACTCTTAAAATGATTTATACAATCATTTCCTATACATAATTGCCTATGCAGTCCGATAAGGTAGGAAGATAAAATGATCTCAAGACACAAAGTCTAACAAAACCTAAACTCTAGAAAAATAGACGGCCTATAGGTATAAGAGGGTATAGGATATTATGAAAGATTTTCACCGGGCATGATTAAAATTTAAAGTTTGGTGCTTAAATGGACAATCTAAAAAGAATAACTTCTTCTGAAATCTTTGAAGATTCTAGATAGGCTTATTCATGTACATTTATGGATTTATTTCTTCAACAAATATTTATGTGCAAGGTATTTGCTAAATTTCTGATATCACTGTGTGCTCTAAGTTTTGTTAAGGCAGGATATAATTCTGTCTTGTTCACAGGTTGGCATACATCAAACTGTTAATAAAAAATGACGCTCCAATTGCCTGGCTGTTGCCCTCATGGAACTTCAAAATAATAAAAGAGATAGAGAAATAGTCATAACACTAACAGAATCAGGTAAGTGCTAAAAGTAAAAAAAAAAAATAAAGTTCTAGGGGTTGAAAGAAGGGCTATGTAATACATGTAGTAGGAGATCCAGCAAAAGACTCCACAGAGAAAGTGGCAATAAATTAGGACATGAAGAATGACCATGATTTTAACAGACAGGAAGGTAAGTAAAGCATGAGGACTAATAAATTATTATACCAGCAGGACATTTAAGCTGCAAATAAGTACAGGGCAAAGCTGAACCCTGGGAGGGACTCAGATGTGGAGAACAATTGCAAAGGTAAATCTGAATGAAAACAAACCCTGGACTTTAATGAACTCACCAACAGAAATAAGGTGGTAAATACTATTTCAGGTCTCTTTTTACAAACCTATTTCCATGGTATTCTACTGAATATGTGCTTCAAGAGTATATTTCCTGAATTTGTTTTTGCAACTCTCTGGCTTAGAAATTTGTAACGGTTTCTAAATGTCTGCCACATAAAATCTAAACTCATCAACATGCATTCAGACTCTCCATTTACATGTTTCAAGAGCTGGATACCCCACCCCTCACACAAAATTGGCTGCAACCCTTTTTAGATTCAATGCTCACCTGCTCAAAGATAAGCAAACCTATGTGTTATGCATACATCTCGCTTGCTGTCATCTCCCCGTTTTTGTAAATGTTGTTCATCCCACCTAGAATGTGTCCCTAATCCAATTCCCCAACCCACACTTGAAACCTGGCTCAAAAAGCACTTGTCCATACCAAAGGCCTCCCAGCTAAGAGTCCTTGTCCAACCCAGTAATGTTGTCCATTATAACATCCCCTGAAGTGCTTTCTTTTCAGATGTATTTTAACATATTATCTGTTCTTGATTTTATGGTGCTCTTTAAATCTTGCCGTTTGCAACAATATGGACGGAGCTAGAGTGTATTATGCTAAGCGAAATAAGTCAATCAGAGAAAGACAAATACCATATGATTTCACTCATATATGGAATTTAAGAAATGAAACACATGAATTTATGGGAAGGGGTGAAAAAGAGGAGAGAGGGAAACAAACCACCAGAGACTCAATGACAGAAAACAAACTGTGGGTTGATGGAGGGAGGTGGGTGGGGGATGGGCAAGATGGGTGATGGATACTAAGCAGGGCACTTTTTGTGATGAGCACTGGGTGTTGTATGTAAGTGACGAATCACTGAATTCTACTGAAACTAATATTGCACTGTATGTTAACTAAAATTTAAATTTAAAAAACTGGTAAAAAAAAATAAAATTTTTTAAAACAAAAGAAAAACATGTTCCCTTGGCAGTGTAAGATATTGTTCATACATTTGACAATCTCTTAATTATCAAGTTTACACTACAAATACTGAAGAACCAAAAGGAAGATTTAAAAAAAACAAAATGAGGGGCACTTGGGTGGCTCAGTCGGCTAAGTGTCTGACTCTTGATCTCGGCTCAGGTCATGATGTAGTTCCCGAGATAGAGCCCCATGTGCTAACACTGTGGAGTCTACTTGGGTCTCTCTCTCCCTCTCTCTGTCCCTCCCCTCTGCTCTCTCTCTCTTTCAGAATAAACTTCAAAAAATAAAAAAATAATAAAAATACAAAATGAATTTTCCTTCAGAAGGATGCCTCTGGTCTATTTCAAAAGTGTCTGATACAACATATGGGCAGGACATACAAAAATTTTGGTAAAAATAAATTATTATGCACTCATATTTGCATAAGAATAGTTGTTTTTCAGTGTTATTATTGATTAGCTTCTCCGAGAATATGTATACCAACACAGAATCTGTTTCCTTTTTCTATATATAAATGTATATACATACATTTAAATATTGTGTAAACACATATATACATGAATACTGAGAGCTGCATAAATTAAGATACTTACATCAGAATAAACTCGAGTTCCAATTACACGAGCATAATGTGGATTTGCCTGCATACAGTTACGAGGACAGTAGACTCTGAAAAAAATATATATATATACAAATATTAAGTAGCGGGTTTCTTTAGCCATTCTTACTCATAAGACCACAGACATGCATACACAAATGTTAACAGCATTCTCACCCTATTCATTTTTTTTTTTCTAAAATAGGTCAATTGTAGAAGCCAGGCAGTAGATGCAATTGCTTCTGCTTAATTTACCCACTTCTAGCTTTTGGCACAAATGTGTTTCTTTTATTTTCTAACTTAACCAGGAAGCTTTCTAATTTAGGGGTTAAGCAGAAAGACACATCAGGTTGTATCTCTCAGTATCTGGGAACTGTACCCAATGTTTCTGTAGAATTTAATAAACAGCTAACTTGAAAAACTGACTCATTGTCTGACTCACACATCTAGCTTCTTTCTTCTATGTTCACATCTTTGGTACATCCTTCAATTCCATGGTTTTAATTATGATTATAAGTTACTGATTTCCAAATATGTATCCCCAGTTGAGACCTCCTAGTTCCAAATTTGTGTCCTATTGCTTATTCAGTATCTCTACTAAAATCTAATAACAGTTTCAAACTAAGGGTGTTTACAACCAAATTCCTAATCTTTTCCTCCAGTCCCCATATCTGTTCCTTATGGAGGCTTCATACAATAAATGGCAACTCTATTATTTCAGATCCTCAGGCCAAAAACTTTATTCTAGCTTCAATCCCTCTCTTTATCTCACACCTTACATTCAGTCCGCCAGCAATTTCTATTGGTCATCCATGAAATAAAATCAGAGCATCCCTAAACACCTCAGTTACTATAGCTCCAGACTTTATCATCTGGTGTCTAGCTTACTGCTATAGGCTTTCCTATGATCTCCCTGCTTCCAACCCTGCCCCTTCCAGTGTTGGTTTTTTTCCCACTTGAATTAAAGCACACAAGACCAATCATATCATTCTTCTGCTCCAAATACTCTAGTGGCTTTCCATCTCATTCAGAATAAATGAAAAAAATCCTTACAATGGCCAATAAGTCCTGCATATCCTGTCCCCCCATTATCTTTCTGACTCCATATCCTCCTCCTCTTCCACTTCTTCCCCCAGATCCAGTCATATTGGCCTGTCACTTCTGAAACATACAAAAATAGGCTCTTCCTCAGGGCCTTTGCACTTATCTTTCTCTGAGCATGGAATATTCTTTCTCCAGATATCCTATTGCCTTACTGATATCTGATTGGCTTAGCTCATTTAAATAACATTTCCAAGGGACACGTGGGTGGCTCAGTCGATGAAATGTCCGACTTTGGCTGCTCAGGTCATGATCTCAAGGCTCATGAGTTCGAGCTCTGTGTCACACTTACTGCTGTCAGCTTGGAGCCTGGAGCCTGCTTCAGATTCTGTGTCTCCCTCTCTCTCTGCCCCTCCCCCACTCATGCTGTATCTCTCTCTCACTTAAAAATAAATAAACATTAAAAAAAATTTTAAATAAAAAATAAATAACATTTCCAAAAGCTTTTTATTTCCACATAGGATCCAATTATCACTGTTCAATCAATCACATGATTAAAAACTCCACTCTGAGAGTTTAAGAAACTATCAAGTGGCACTTTTTTTTTTTTAAAATCAATGGGCTCTTTGATTCACACACACACACACACACACACACACACACACACACACAAAAGGTTTGATTCACACTCACACACACACATCAAGGACATTAAAAACTACATCTGGAAAAAAGGGAATTCATTTTGGTAAATAAATCAGAGTCTCAACAAAATGATTACATGAAAATCACTGTCTGATGAAGGAATCAATGATTTTACCAAAAGTATTCTAAACTCTTTTTTTAATGTTTATTGATTTTTGAGAGAGTGAGACAGATTGTGAGCAGTGGAGGGGCAGAGAAAGAGAGAGACACAGAATCCAAAGCAGGCTCCAAGCTCTGAGTTCTCAGCAAGGAGTCTGACAGGGGGCTCAAATCCACAAACTGTGAATTCATGACCTGACCTGAAGTCAGAGGCTCAACCCACTGAGTCAGTCAGGGGCCCCTTCCCCAAAGTATTCTAAAAATACTTCAATTGCAACTACCTTTACCAACTGAAGCAACTCCTTCCTAAGATAGCTTTTAAGAAATAGCTGCATTTCTTATTTCTAAAATCTGTATAATACTGTTTATTTTAGAGGATATATGCTTCTTATAGCATCTAAACCAGAAGCATTTAAATATAAATAAATGAGTTTTATAACTTTAAAGAGTTGATTTTTATAAAAGATGCTGTTGGGGGTTTCTATAGGAGGAAAGTTGTCCCCATTGAACGTGAAATTTTCTATGTGTCTTTGAGAACAGTTGGGCATTCACTGCCCATCCTATGGTAGTAATAGGTGCTCAGCCCTTAGGATCATACTGTGCTGGCTCTACCTTGACCATATTTGGCACTTGGTTTGTGGAAGACCAAGGTGAGTAGCTCCAAACTGAGATAGTTTCTACTTAGGCAAGTTCAGATCAAAGACAGACTGAAGGAGGTTTTTACTTGATTGTGTTCTAATCTCTGGTTATAACACCTTGTTATGTGTTACTAAGAATGTAGACAGTGACCTGGTAAACATTCTTTTATATACAATTTACTTATAAGCATTGAATAAAAATGTATCAACATTTTAGTGATACCTGCTTTTACATTTTGGACATTCAATAGGCTTCAAAGCTCTAATTATTTATAGATACATGTTAAGCATGATATGATTTCTGCCCTCCCCCTCCATGTGTCATCCCCAGGCCAGAAAAAAAGATTTCTAATAACACACACAAACACATGATACTTATAAGGTTATGGTACTGAATCATAGAGATTGCTTATTTGGGTCTTTTCTATCAGCTATGGAACCTCTCAAGGACACAACTATACAGGTAAATATTGTTTCTTCATGCTCATCTTGAGTTAATTTCCTTTCGTTTATTTGCCCTGGGCATTTTCTCCCCAAAAGATTTATGTCTCAACTTATTTAAGTTATATGAAATTCTGAAACAGATGTACCAACCACATGGTTCCCTAAAAGTTATAAACTGTCATATAAATAATGTGTTATAACATAATTTATGAAACTATTAAAATTTTTATATGAGAAAAGACAACCCTTTGTTTCAGTAGTCTCTAAAAGGAAACAGAAGGGTGAATTTCCAGACTACGTAAGGTCAAAATTATGTATAAATCATTACTTCTACCAATTTGTTACGTTGGTAGCAGTAAAAGATAAAATTTAACTAGAAGAATTTTTCTTTTGGGGCAATATTTCCCTTTCTGGAATAACCAAAGAAACAGGAAAAATGCATTAACAGTCTACTTGAGTGATTTTCTGTTTATTTTGGAACAATATTACTATAAATTTATGCCACAGACATTAAAATTGCCATTTACTTAGCATCTACTAGAGGAAGGCTTTATGCTGGAATACTCTATCAGGATTATCCTTACTATTTGGTCCTCACAGCCTAGTCACATGGCTGAGAGGGCCTAGCATTATACTGTACATAGTTGGTATTTCATAAATATTTATTAATGGATAATTCTAAATTATTTATGAGATGGAGACAGAATGAGTGGAGAAGGGGCAGAAAGTGAGGGAGACACAGCATCTGAAGGAGGCTCCAGGCTCTGAGCTGTCAGCACAGAGCTTGACACGGCACTTGAACTCACAAACCATGAGATCATGACAGCCTAAGTTGGACGCTTAACCGACTGAGCCACATAGGTGCCCCAAGAAGTACCCACTTCTTACATCATCACAGTCTTTTATTGCCTTGTGAACAACCAATATTATTCTTTAAGTAAAACATTACCTTAGTTTTAAAAGGCTAAGTGAAGGGATGCCTAGGTGGTTCAGTCGGTTATGCGTCCGACTTCAGCTCAGGTCATGATCTCGCAGCTCGTCAGTTCGAGCCCCACATCAGACACTGTGCTGACGGCTCAGAGACTGGAGTCTGCTTCAGATTCTGTGTCTCCTTCTCTTTCTGCCCCTCCCCCACTCATGCTCTCAAAAATAAATAAACATTAAAAAATTTTTTAAAAATAAAAGGCTAAGCAATGAAGCTTTTCCAAAATAAACTTTTCCATAAAAAGTGAGCTCCTTCAGTTTTTTAGTAACTACAGTTTATCAATTATAATTCTATCTCAAATCTCAGTATTGGTTCTTGGAATTAATATGTGATTTCCTTGTATTAATGGAAGAAATATGGATAGAAATAAGAGTAGATATGAAAAGACCTTCTTCATTTTTCCTATGTACAGTTAGGACTTATAGCCATAATACTTCTAACAATTTTCACCTTAGCGTGGTCAAGATAAATGAAGCACTCTTTTTTTTTTTTTAATGTTTATTTTTGAGAGAGAACGAGAGAGGCAGAGTGCAAGCGGGGGAGGGGCAGAGAGAGACAGAAACACAGAATTCAAAGCAGGCTCCAGGCTTGAGCACAGAGCCCGATGTGGGGCTCGAACTCACAAACTGTGAGATCATGACCCGAGCTGAAGTCAGACGCTTAACCGACTGAGCCACCCAGGCGCCCCAGAAGCACTCTTTCATTAGTGTATAGTAGATAAACTCCATTATAGTTTCTAAAAAGACAGTATACAAAACAAAAATAAAAGAAAGGCAGAAGATGGGCTTTTTGACATACCAATCTCAATTAGATTTATCTAATTTAGGAAGTGGATGGAAATACTTAAAAATATGTGTGTCATTATAGTTTCAGTGGTAATGACTTGTTGCAGACTGAATGTTTGTGTCCCCCCAGATTCATATGTTGAAGCCCAACTCCCATTGTGATGGTATTTGGAGATGGGCCTTTATGGAGTTAATTAAGGTTAAATGAGATCATCAGGGTTGGGCCTTGATCCCAAGAAAGGAGAGTCTCTCCTCTCTCTCTCTCTTTCTGTCTTTCTCAACCTACCTCCCCTGCCTTGTGAGGACACAAAGAGAAGGTACCATCTGGCAACAAGGAGAGAGGCTTCAGAAGAAACCAAAACTGCTAACACCTTGATCTCGTCTCTAGCTTCCAGAATTACGTGAAAATAAATTTCTATTTTTTACACCTCCCCCCCACCCCCCCAGTCTATGGTATCTTGTTACAGCAGCCTGGGCAGACTAAGATATGTGAACATACAGAATACACGCACAGCCCTGGTATTATGGAACAGACAAAAGCACTCTAGCGTTTGGAGAAAGCACACTAGGAGTGTCTGGAGAGCAGGGAGTTCGTGATGAACCATGCTCCCTTTTGCTTCGCAGTTCAAGACCACAATTATAAATGGATAATTCTATCCATTCACAAGACCATACACCCTTCAAATCCTGGAGACAGAAGAAGTCCAGGCAAAAACAGTTATCACAGAGTAAAAGCCCAATCCACGTATGTTCACTGGTCAAGAATAATGAGACAATTTAGAAAACATTACCTTGGGCAATGTGAAGCAGGCTTATGAAAGGGACAGAGCTGTTCCACAGTTGTTTCACAAGTGACAGCCTGAACTGAAGAATTAAAACACAAGACAATAAGCAACTCTTTGGCAATAATAACATGCAACAGGGTGGTAAGAAAATAAGGTTTAAAAAAGTGCTAACCTGTTACTTTAGAGACTGTGAAGGAATTAGCAGACTGATATTTGCTGAAAATAAGAACATAAAAATGTCAATCATTTTTTAGATGCATCATCATCAACATAATTTCTGGTATTTTTTCGGTCTATGAATACTTTGTTTCTTCTTAAACATTCTTACTTAAATATCTAAATAAGCTGTAGTATAAGAATACATCATCTATTTTATGTTAAGTCCATATTAACTTCAAGTATGAACCAAATCAATACGAACCAAATTAATCATTCTTGATATTAGAGGAGGATCTCTTCTCATGACTAATCTCAAAAACATATAGATAATAGCAAAAAGCCACATAGATTTATATCTACATATTTGTTTCCTATTAAAATTAAAACTCTAACTATACTAATTCCCTGTCACCATTGAACAGAACTATTTAAACTCTCACAATGGTAAATACAAAGTAGCGTTATAGAAAGACTTTTAGATCATAAATACCTAAAAGGAATGTGTGTTATTCATTTTTTTGTTCCCCCAGTACCTAGTAAAATGTCAACGATGAATGAATTCCTCCTTATTGTATGCATCATTAAAAAGCAGGATAGAAGAATAGGTATTCCATTATATATCAAAATTTTTAATTGGCTTAATTATACCCAGAGTTTCAAAAAAATATCTACTACAAAAGATAAAGTTTATTTGTGATAGTATTTTAATAGGAGACACCCTTCATGTTTCAAGTTTCTGTAATAAACAAAAATTAAGTTCAAACAAAAAAAAGTAAATAGGATCAATTTTCTTGAATCCAACACCCAATGTTTGGCTTACTGAAGCTCATAACTTTTGTTATTCATTGAAGGTAATTAATACATTTTACTGAATTAATAAGCCAATCAATAAATGCTTCTATACAGCTTTTGCTTAAGAGAGATTGCTAAGCACTGAAAACCATCCATAAAGCCTTTGAACAAAATTATTTACATAGAATAACATTCCATCAAATTTTCAAGAGTTTTTAATAAATTCTTTCTTATCATTATGAATCCTCCACTGTGGAGTCACGCAATTGTATAGTTAACAAAGGAAAGAAACTATGTCATACATCCTAAGAAAAGGAATTCCATATGAGGTTCAAAGTTTATTTTTTACACAGAAGAAACACACTACAAAGTTATTTCAAAAGGCCACATTTTTCTAACTTGTATAGAGTTTATATCAAAATATGCAATGCTCTAAAATAATATGTTTCATATATTTAATATGAGAAACATTTCAAAAGTTAATGCTTTTATGTTGAGTTAAATTACATTTAGATGGACAATAGGTACATAGTATACATTTACATTTTAGAGAACTTTTCAAAATTCTCTTTTACCTACTAATATAGTTTATCTTATTAGCAAAGTTACTGTTGCATGAAATAATCCATTTTCCATAAACAGGGCAGGAAAGTACACAAAACAATTAGCCTTCTCTGAGCTATTTTATTTTATAGCTGAAAAATCTGTTGCTTTACATTAGGGATAACTGTAAATCTATACATCCTCAATGAAACTCCAGAAAATGTGGAGCTTTATTTAGCATGTTCTTTAGAAGCAGAAAATGTTCAACGTTGAATTTAGATACTTTGGCTCCTTTTTGTCTTTGAAATTACACAGCTGAAGTGAGCTGAAATGACAATTACCAAACTTCTCTATAAATTCTTCTATGCTTTGTTCTAAAAGAATTTGTCAACTCATTATTAAGATTTAAAATCATCTCATCCAAAAGGTCATTTGGGTACTTACCCAATTGTCTGAACACCATTTCTATTGGATTTGATGAAATAATGTTTTCTTCCTTGTCTAGTGATATCCACCCAACCACCATCATTGTCTATTATGCCATAATGAATTGCGGCTCTACAAATGCTGGATTGCTTAGAGAAAAAGGAAGGGAGAAAAGAATATTAAAACACTAAGATTGCTACATAGGACATGACTAGCTATTACTTAAATGACTTTAAATTAAACAAACATATCTGAGCAAAATATCTATACTTCATATAAATCATTATGTTTGCATTAAAAAAATCAAACTTTATATAGAAAGATCCTGTTCCAAAATCATTATATTTATTATACTTACCATTTCATAATGTACACTGCCAATAACTTTGGCTTTACTATCCAAACAGCCAGCAGGGCATTCATATCTAGATGAAAGAAATCAGGACCAAAATTTAGTTTCTCTGAATGTTAGTGTGAAATAAAAATATTACTTGTATTTTGTCAGGTAATTTTGAAAATAAGGATAAACATTACCTATTGCAGGTTGTTCCCTTGCACTGATCTCTTAATCTTACTTCACAAGAAACAATTTGGGCTGAAAAGTAAAAAAAAAAAAAAAAAAAAAAAAAAAAATATATATATATATATATATATATATATATATACCAAAATAACTTAGATAATGTATAAGTCACTACAATTCATCAAGCTTTTGCCACTCTAAAAATATCCAAATTAACAAAATATAGTTGCATCTGTCATCTACATAAACTTTAACGTTTTTGTAAATAATGCAGAGCTCTTACACATTTGCTGTGTGCTTATGACTTCATTTCTGTTACCATCATCTGCTCTTGTCTGAACGTGGGTGTCCCGGACTTGTGACTGCTGCCGTTCAATTTCATTTGTTTCTTCTTCTTGAGGAGGGTAATACCTGTCTGATCCTTCTGTTAGAGAGAATGGATATAAGAAATATGAATCCACCTTAAATGTGCACAAATCATCACATAATGGTATACCTTTATATGCCTGTGTAACATTTAAAACTAGAAAAATCTGTAGTTTCTTGGCACAGATTTTGGCTTGAGGTGGTGATCTTATGTACTGCGCTGGAGTAAATAAAATACATGGATAAGTCTTTGAGCTCTTGATTCATTTATGCTTAATAAATGAAAAAAATCGGCTAATATTAAATGGAGTCATTTCTAAACTTTGATTTATACTTAAGAGTGGTATCAGTGATTGCCTTTCATAATGCCACCATGAAGTCTATGCAGTGATCTGATGAAGTCAGGGCTTTCGTATGACATGAAATCGTATTTTTAGGAGAATCATATTTAAAATTTCCAAAAGCGTCACATTTAAAATTCTCCCAATAGGAAATTTAGCTTAAAGAAAGACTGACATGCCCTTTTAATTTACTACAATATCAGTTTCCACGGAAAGGTTTTTCTCTTTTAGAAGGAAATTCAAAATGCAGAAATTTATGAGTTTAATTTTTTTCCAGGTTATTTATATCAAGGGCTTAACAGTGGCACAATTTGGAAAGGTGTGTTATTTTCATGTATGTCCAAGGACTCCGAACCTAGAAAAGGGAAGTATGACTTCAGAGGAAAGTCAGTTTTAAGTAAAATAGTGGCCACTGGTGAAGGGGCAAGTAAGTCGGAGGTTTAGGGATGGCCAAAAATGGAAAACAGACTCACACACAATGAAAAATGCTTCCAGGAATGCAAAATGGCTCATATAACAGTGAAATACTATACTGTTACTTCTTGTCTGCTCATTATACTAATGAGCACTCAGTCATCAAGGGGAAAAAAAGGCACATCTCTTTATGAATACTGAAAAAGAGCTGCATTTATTCATGTTTTCTAAAACACTTAGTCTACATTAATCTTCATTTGGTCATCAGGAAGAAAAAAGTACAAGGGAGTAGAAATGTTCACTCAGATGCCCAACAAGAGTGGAAGTTTTACAAAGCTTTATCATCTAAGTTTGCTCTTCATGTGCTGTAAACAGGACACTGTATATGCACATTTTAGGACATTAAATGCATTTCAGAGCACTACTTTTACAATAGTTTTACAATACTATTTTATCTTTTTTATTTGTCATGTTGGCCATGAGAGATTATATACTCTGTAGCAAGAAGCAGAGAGTTAGTGTAATTCATTGACCATCATTCAGTAACATTCATGGATAGGTATATGGGCAAAAACTTTTAAAGTGTTAAAAATAAATTGCATTAGATTGCTAAATCCTTCAAAAATGAAGACACTTGTGAAAACAACTCTAGTCAATAATATATCAAGATCGCTTTTAAAAATGCAAATATACTTGTCACTCTAGGATAATCTCAAGTAGAATTAGAAGTGGTTATGTGGAATAATGATGAAACTTTCTTTTAAATACAAATTTGCTATAATAGACATTCATATATTTTTAAAATATTTTTAATGGCTTCAGATATTTTAAATAGAGTTCTGGAAACTTTGTAAGTAATAATTAAATATGCTTTTTGCCTTTCAAGTACAAATTAATGCAGATGTTGGATTAATTTATATTAAATATAA
This sequence comes from Lynx rufus, assembly GCF_022079265.1. NCBI lineage: Eukaryota > Metazoa > Chordata > Mammalia > Carnivora > Felidae > Lynx > Lynx rufus. The sequence goes on along the minus strand of NW_025814826.1, from coordinate 26,424,610 downwards.
ATATTTATATTTATATATTAATTGTAACAATATTAATATTATATATATTAATATATTAATATTAAATATATTAATTTATATTAAAATATAAATCAAACTGAATACTGTGACACAATAGCACATACCTTTGTAGCATAGATTTTCTCTGCAGCCTCCTCCAAAACTAGGTGGGCAGGCAGAACAGGGCCGTCCATGTTTATAGGGGGCGTGACCCCACCAGTTTCCCCTTAAAGAGAAGATCCACTCTAGTAAGAGGTAGTCTAATAACATAATTTATGAGACACTATAAAATATTACTATCTTCTAAATAACGACTTTGGTATGCATATTTAAATCATTTATATTTTTCATCGGAGTCCCTTTGGTTACTAGGTTTCTATGTAAACTGCTGCCTTATTATTTTGAAAATATTCTAAGTAATTGTTATGTACATTGTTAAAAATTACAAAATTAAACTTTTACAGAACACCGAACTCTATTATGGGATATTCATCTACATTCCATTCGTTTTTTTTTGTTTGTTTGTTTGTTTTCCAACGTTTATTTTATTTTTGGGACAGAGAGAGACAGAGCATGAATGGGGGAGGGGCAGAGAGAGAGGGAGACACAGAATCGGAAACAGGCTCCAGGCTCTGAGCCATCAGCCCAGAGCCTGACGCGGGGCTCGAACTCACGGACCGCGAGATCGTGACCTGGCTGAAGTCGGATGCTTAACTGACTGCGCCACCCAGGCGACCCTTCCATTCGTTTTAATAAACAGACTTGAGACTTAGATTTGACCCTAAGTACAGTTGTAATATTTTCAACATAATCATTCAATGGTCTTTACACAGGTGAAAATACATTTCTCAGTTAATCTATAGATGCTTTTCTCTAATAAATCCAAATTATTAAAAATACCTGTGGAATATAATAATATGTAAAACTGAAGTCATAAAAATATAATCCCTGTGTTGACAAAGATCATATTTTCAATTTTCATATTCCTTTTAAGGGCTGAGGTTATGCATCAGGCAACCATAATTGTTGCCATATTAAGTAAACTGAGTTAAAGCAATATACTCAACTATATATATATGATAATACATATATACAAATTTACATATAAAAGTAATGTTTTGTCTACTTACTTTGGGGAATAGTTGCACACCAAGTAGACAGCTTTAGGCCATATTTGCCCCCAAATGTTCATGTTATGACACAAATTAATGGCACAGCCTATTCTGTTACTTGTTGCCCACACCACCTACATTAGAGAAAAGAAAATATATACACAATGGAATACTACTCAGCGATGAAAAAGAATGAAATCTTGCCATTTGCAACAATGTGGATGGAATTAGAGGATACTATGGTAAGCAAAGTAAGTGAGTCAGAGAAAGATATATGAGTTCACTCATCTGTGGAATTTGAGAAACTCAACACATGACCATAGGGGAAGGGGAAGGGGAAGGGGAAGGGGAAGGGGAAGGGGAAGGGGAAGGGGAAGGAAAACTAAGATAAAAACAGAAAGGGAGGCAAACCATAAGAGACTCAAATACAGAGAACAAACTGAGGGTTGCTTGGAGGGGCATTGGTGGCAGGGATGGGTTAAATGGGTGATGGGCATTAAACAGAGCACTTTTTGTGATGAACACCAGGTGTTATATGTAAGAGATGAATCACTGGGTTCTACTCCTGAAGCCAAGACTACACTGTATGTTAACTTGAATTTAAATTAAAAAAAAAAACAAAACAACAACAAAAAAAACCAAAAAGCTTGGAAAAAGTAGGCTGAGATGAAGACAACAATATGTATCAGAGAGAAATGTATAAAACTGAACTTGAGAAATGAATCTTTATCATTTAAGATGAAATAAGGCAATGTCAAAAGGATATTTTTCCTGAGGCTTTGGGCAGGGTTTAATTCAATCTGAAGAAGAGTGCTATGAGTAAATAACTCTAACTATAAAAAGTAAGCATCTTCAAAATACACATTTACTAAATAGTTCAAAAGTTACATCCTCACAAACCTAAATGCTATGTTAATGTTTCCATGAAAAAGCTTACCTAACAAAGGAACAGAATTTCACATCTTAAACTGTATTGGAACAAAAATTTATGGGTTCAATTTCTAATATAATGTGTATTTTTCACGGCACCACTGGTTATTATGGAATTCATCACTGATCTTAATCTTGTCACATGCAAAGGTAGACAGAACAATTTGCTTTATATTCACTAACAGCCATAAAAATGCTAGTAACTCAGGTCTGTGGTTTATCTAGTTGAATCCACCTTTCGTTGTTCAATTTAGAGGTTTAGAACTTATCCAATACGAAATGTGAACAATGAATAAAAAAAACAGGTAAATGCTGCACACAGGTCAATATTGAATGTCATGGTAAATAACCTATAGTTTTATTCTTTGGAAAATAAAAAATACTGAAGATGGTAAATTCCTCCTCGTTTGCATTTCCTGAGGCCAGACTAAACATGTTTTACATGTAAAATCATTGAAATAACATCTTTCTTTAGAATGTTTGTTTATTTTTGTGGGGGGGTGAGGGGCAGAGAGAGACGGGGGACACAGCATCAGAAGCAAGCTCTGCGTTGCCAGCAGCAAGACCTATGTTGGGCTCGAACTCACAAACCACAAGATCATGAGCTGAGTCGAAATTGGTCGCTCAACAGACTGAACCACCCAGGTGTCCCAAGATAATGTCTTTTTTTTAAACTGACTTTTGAACTTTTTCTAATAATTACTTTTATCTTTTATAGAAATTGATAAACCTATTCTACAGACATCAATATCTTTTTTCAATAACCATACCAAATTCACTAAGAAAGACATCCACGTTCAGTATGTAAATTCAGTTGTGTAAATTCTGCTGCAGTTACACAAACTCAACTTAGAAAAATGAGGCATAATATACCCAAAACATACCTGTGTATAATGAGTACACACAGGTCCAGAACATCTGAATGGACAATACGGGTTGCATTCGTGTTCATACGGGTAGCTAAAATCTCTCACTTCATCGTACCATGCTTGTACATGAAATGTTGGGGGTCTATATCTATTTGAGAGAAAATAACCACAAAGAGTGAGTAAAATTGGAGAAAAAGTAAAATCAAATATTGCAAAATGTATTGATAAAGTCTGGTAGAGAGAGATTCTTGTGTAAGTTATTAATCTTAAGTACTATGCCCATTACATTACCACTACATCAATGGTTTAAAACAAAAACTAAGTCTAACATATTGCTGGTTATTCTGCTATTACTTTTATTTTGTTGGTGTGATTATTTGCTTTCTTTTTAGGCTTTAAGCCTCAGAAAATTTCTCATTAATGAATTAATAAGTATTTCAATCACTTATGTTTTCAAAAACAAAAAAGTTACACTTTACATACCTTCCCCAGTGGGCTCCCAAATTCTGCCCAATTGATGGAAGTAGGCTTGCAGGTCCGTGTTCCCACAAACAACTTTCCGCCCAGGATTCTGCAGATCTTTCCAGCTCAACATCCCATGTCTATAGTTCAAAACAGAAACAAAATACAGAAACACACATATGATGTATAGGTAGAATTCAGGTTTTTCTTCAGGCTATAATGTGGTTCTATTCAGTTCTGTTTTTCCCCTTTTTACTACTTTGCAAGGTCAACATCTCAATCTGAGTTCTCACCATCTTCCACCTAGATTTTTACACAAGCTTCCTAACTAGTCTCCCTGCCTCCATCTCTTATCCCTACAATCTGCCCCACAAATTTTTAGAATTACCTAAGTGAGCACAAATATGCTTAACTGACTCTTCTGTCTAAACACATAGAACAAACTCCCATATACATAAAGTTCAAGATCCTTGGTCACACAGTTCCTTATAAAACATGCTGTTCTTCGCTCTTGCTGGCATTGTTTTCTGTTTAAAACATTCTTCTCCCAATTATTTGTCAGATAGACTCTTATTCTTTCTTCATAATCCAGCTTTAGATAATACAGTCTAGATACCTTTTCAATTTTCTCAGATGTAAGCTATTCTCTCCTTAGGGCTCTTAGAACTTTGTAATACTTCTTTGTTTAGCAGCTATTACAATGCAGTGTTAGTATCTATGTGTCTGTCTCTTTAACAAGACTATGAGTTGCTCAGAGGCAATCATTTAACTTATGCCAGTTATCTTTAGCCTATTTTTTTGTGTTTTGTGTCTGTCATATAGACAAGGTGATTAATAAACGCTTATTGAGTACACGAATGATTAATGAATCTGATTCCTATAAAAATATATATGCATTTTTATATACAACATTCAATGAGAATGATTAAACTGTACTTTTAAAATAATTTACATGGGGCGCCTGGGTGGCTCAGTCGGTTAAGCGGCTGACTTTGGCTCAGGTCATGACCTCACAGTTTGTGAGTTCGAGCCCCGCGTCAGGCTCTGTGCTGACAGCCTGGAGCCTGCTTCAGATTCTGTGTCTCCCTCTCTCTCTATCCCTCCCCCACTCATACTATGTTTCTCTCTCTCTCTCTCAAAAATAAACATTAAAAAATAAATAAATAAAGTAAAATAATTTACAAAGAAGTATTTAAAATTACAAAACTACTACTGAAACTATTTTCTATGTCCTAGGTTTAATATTCAATTAGCTAATTTGAAAAACCGGCAGTGTTTGGTAAATGTGAGGGTAGAAACAGAGCTGGGTTCAACCTTGGTAAAATAACAGAACTCTGGGCATGTTAAGAAGACTGAAAAATAGTTCTGGAACTGGAACATGAGGACACAACCTAAGGTGATAGCAATGAGACTGGAGAAGAGCAGACAGACTGAAATCATGTTGCAGAATTTAAATTCCTAGAGGTTGACAGATGACTAAAGGTAGGTGGTGAGGGAGGAAAAAAAGATGAAGATAATGACGGTTAACAAATAAGGAGAAAGAAAATAGAGAAGGAATAGATTACTGTCATGGAAATATGTCTAACGTATTTCAATGCAAATTTCTAGGGTGATATCTGTGATTCATGCAGTATGTATGCCAAGTAGAGTAGAAATACATGAATGAGGTTCTGGGAAAAGAAATTTGTGATGAAGACATGAATTTTGAATTATCACCCAAAGATGACTTTCTTCGGGAAGATGATACAGAATGAGAAGAGGAATGAAAAGAAAATTCTGGGGCTATCACAATTGAAAGGGAGGGAAAAAAAAAACGAATTAGTAACATAAACCAGGGAAAATGGGATCGAAAGGTTAAGGGAACACTGAAAGGTTAAGTTATACAAACAATGGGACAAGGATTGGAGGATTAGAGAGTGGGCAACAAAATCAAATGCCACGGAAAATTCCAGAAAGACAAGAGATGCTAAGTACTAATTCACGATCAAAAGCAATCGCAGAACAATGCTGGGGAGAAAATCAGAACACACAGGCACATATGCGACTGGAAGGAGAAAGTGGGGAAACCAAGTGTGGGTTACTCTGTTAATACTTCAGAAAGAAGAAGAGAGATAGGCAGAAGTTAAAGAAAAGTAACATGCCAGGTTCTCAGGGAAGATTTGTTTGATTGTCTGGATTTTTAAAGGATAGAAGAAACATAGTCATGACTGTAGGCCAAAGGAACGCACACCAAGGGAAAAAGACACACACACACACACACACACACACAAGCCTTGAGGCCACTGTGATGATTTTAAAATACTCTTCCCCACAAGTCCCACAAAGGTGGTATTGAATTTCCTCCTCTTCCCTTCAGTTTGAGCTGGATAGTGAGTGGCTCTCTTCTAACACACAGAACGAGACTGAGACTTCTCAGACTGGGTTAAGAAATGCAGCCTCTATCCAGTTCTCTTTTAAGACACACATCTTGACAGACTTGAGGCAACAATTAGAGTCTGGCTACCCTGAAGACCTAGCTGGCAAGATAATGTGAAGAGATCACACACAGACTGAGGGATGCAGGACAAGTTTCCATTGAGTTTTCCTCGCCCAGGCATGAGTCAGTTTGCAAGTTTAGGTCACTGCAAACAAACACGTAAGAGATCACAAATAGGAACTACTCAGCTGAGCCCTTAAGAGAGACCATAGGACCCTTCTTCAAGGTCAATCTACTCTTGTTTTATATCTGATTCTACAATCTCAGACGTCAGTTTTTCTGATTAAATTGAAGATGGATGCTTTTTTATAGAGGATAAACAACTAGCTCCAGATTCACAAATATGTTATATTGCAAAAGTTTGTTTTCTCTGTTGTATAGAAATTGAAATAAAATCTAAAACATATCATTCAAATGCTTTAGGCTAGGCTTTCTTATTAGCAAAATGTGAAACAGAAGATAACTCAGGTTCCTTCAAGGACTAAAATTCAATTATTGAGTATACACTATGGATAAGCTATTTTTTTAAGGTATGGTAGGTTTTCTATATAATCCACTAAAAATAAGGGGGGAAGCATATCAAATGAACTGTAATAATTCTAGAATAGGGACACATTATTTTAATATAAAAACAGAGGCAGAGGAACATACAACTAAAATTTCCTATTAATATTTAACAAATTAACTAGTGACAATTTTTAAAATAATTATTTTAAAGAATCTAGTCAAGCATAGGTGTTTACTAGGTAAAGTTCAATAATGAATATCAAGAAGACTCTAAAAAAATCTAATGAAAATATAGCTGTCCTGGAAGAAATATTATTGTGAAAACAGCATACAATGTTTATTTTTATGCCACAACATTATATTACATGTTTTACAACCACCAATAATTCATACCCATCCAGTTTAAATGTAAGTTAGTCTTTACACACTTCTATTTAAATTCAGGTTTGTAGGGGCGCCTGGGTGGCGCAGTCGGTTAAGCGTCCGACTTCAGCCAGGTCACGATCTCGCGGTCCGCGAGTTTGAGCCCCGCGTCAGGCTCTGGGCTGATGGCTCAGAGCCTGGAGCCTGGGGCCTGTTTCCGATTCTGTGTCTCCCTCTCTCTCTGCCCCTCCCCCGTTCATGCTCTGTCTCTCTCTGTCCCAAAAATAAATAAACGTTGAAAAAAAAATTTTTAATTCAGGTTTGTAAATAAAATCAAGATGTCCTGACAGATGTTTTTTCCCCCCTCTGAACTATTAACCCAGCACTAATTTAAACCCAAACCACACTTAAAATTACCATTTCTTTAAAAAATGGGTACTTGAGGTGTGTAGAAATGAAAACCAGTCTATTTTCCAATTACACCTGTAAGCTGCTTCTTCTTAGAGCACAGTGAAGTGTTCAATGAAGTTTTAGTACTAAAAGAAACATTTAGAGTACTAGTGAATTCTTTGTCTCCAGTGATATTTTTAAAGCTGGTTTAACATGGAGATTTTATCATTTCCTCTTGTGTATGTGTGTGCTTATATGAGAAATCCTAAATGTTAACAAAGGACTTCCAAAAGTAAACCTAGAAATACAAAGCAATTTTAGTACTGAAATATCATACTGGTAGAAATTGGAAATGTAGTATATAGTTATCTAGACATGTACATAAAATTCCACTATTATATTATCTTCAGTGAAACATGAGTGAACATATACAATTCATATTCTTAGCAAAATACCTGCTCTCCTACAAGAATAGATAATGATAGCTAGAAATCACACAGGAATGTAGTTTTAACAGAGTTAATACTAGGTTACCAGTGATAATATTAGTGATATTACTTTTCCTTTCTGTTTGAAACTCAGAATAGTTTTGTCTCTTGAAAACGATTAAGTATTTTCAAATATATCTTCTTGACCACAGTAAATTTTCAGCTCTTTCCAGATAAACATAATTTGAAAATTCATGTCCTGGAAATTGTTTAATCTTTATAGCTTCAAAATTATGATTATAATACATCAAACGAATTAAAGGCCAAAGTTAGTCATTAAGACTTTTCCTGAAGATAAGCATTTTCTTATAATTGAACCTTCAAAATGGTTATTAAAAAAGCTCAAATAAAGGTAGGCTATTTTTCAAATAAAAATCAAACAATTTCCCACAGAGTAATGTTAAAGGATTTATCAATCATTTTCACTTTAGACTGTATTAAAGAACATGGAGTAAAATTTTGTGAGATTATCTGTCTGATGAAAATTTAAGTAGGACTCTACATAAATTACCCAAAGATCAGTGAGAGGGGTGGACACAATGGGCATCAATCAGCCCACATAATTACTGGTATACACTTATTAATAAAGGTATCATGATAATTAGTCTACCAAAGAGAATACACTAGGTGACACTGAAGTTAAGTACTTTATTTTACAGAGTTGGATTCACCACTAAAGAAAATATGTAAATGAGTAAATAAAGACATTTCAATAGGAAATTGACCAATTTTAAACAGTCTGACACATTTAAATGCACACAGAAATAATCTGTTGGATAGAAACTCATACAATTTCAGAATTGTTATATGTCATGCTAAGCAGGGAGAAATAGGATTGCAAGATTTTCTACCATTTCACAAAACTCCACCTAAGTGGATGAAGCTATGATAGGTCTTTTCCAAGACCTGTTGAGAAAAATGTCTTTAAATAGTGAAAGTAAACTTTTTCCAAAACAACTGGAAAATATAATTAATGTTGTAATTAATTATACAACAAATCAAAAGAGTATCTAATACAGAAATAATGTTCCAACTCATTATACCTTTTTGACAAATTGATTTTTTAATGGATTTCCAAGATAAATGCAAAAGACAAAATTGGTCTTTGACTATCACACTATTAGGTAGCCTAATCAAATGCAAACATCAGTCCATGATACAGTTGGCAATTTAATACGGACTTTTAAAATATGCATTGCTTTCTGACAAAGTAATAACGTTATGAACACACAGTGGTGTTGAAAAGGCAATTATGTTGGAAGTCCAGTCTAGGCTAGAAGTTCTGGTCTACTTCCCACCACTGAAAACTATAAATAGCAGGATAAAATTATTTTTAAAAACTATCTTAGCATTTGAAATAAATTTTGACAAAAAAGAATTTCACAAACATTCTTGTTTTGAGACATATACATCTGCATATTTAACTCAGAATACCACCCTTATATCTCCAGGCCTACCTCATTTCTGAGCAGTCAATGTTTGTCAGAAGTAATGACAGCACACTAGCTTTCAATTGTATTAAAAACACTCTTTCCCTAGTGCTAGTCTTCTGGATACATGCAAGTAAGGTCATTAGTGATAAATTTTTCTTTCGTTTCTTTGTATAGAGTAAAAATAAGCTTGCACTTGTTCAAAGTATTTCAATGGGTAATTAAAACACATGATACACCCTGGAAGAGTTTTCTTTCCTATTTAAATTATGTACTTTCAAACTTATCTCTTGATAATGTCAAGTTTGCCTTCTGTTTCCTTATCTATAAAAATAGGAAGCTGATATAAGTCTCTTCAATTGCTTTCAGCTTTAAAATTCTATTATTCTGCACTTATTGTCCCTTATAGAATGCTCTGTATTGTTTATAAAACCTCGTAAAAACGTCCAAACTGTAAAAGTCTGTAAAACTTCTGATGACAATTAAGGGCATTTCTAACTAAGAAGCAAAAGCTGTTTTGTGATTAAAAGCTGTTTTGTGATGAGCAGAGGACTAGAATGGACATTTTTTCCCCAAAGAAGACATACAGATGAGCAACAGGAACATGAAAAAGGCTCAACATCACTAACTATCAGGGAATACAAGTCAAAACAATGAGATATTACCTCACCAATCAGAATGGTTAGAATAAAAAATATAAAAAAAAACAAACAAGAAATAACAAGTGTTAGGTTGTGGAAAAAAGGAACCCTCTTGCACTGTTAATGGGAATACAAATTGGTGCAGCCACTGTGGAAAACAATAACGATTTTCCTCAAAAAATAAAAATAGAAATACTATATAATCCAGTAATTCCAGTACTATTTAAACAAAGAAAACAAAAATACTAATTTGAAAAGATATATCTACCCCTTCATTCCTTGTGGCATTATCTATAATAGCCAGGATGGAAACAATCCAAATATCTACCAAAAAATGAATTGATAAAGAAGATATTTTATTAGAATACAATGGAATATTACTTAGCCATAACAAAGAGATCTTGCCATTTGCAACAACATGCATGAATGGACCTAGAGGATATTATGCTAAGTGAAATAACTCAAAGAAAAGAAATACCATTTGATTTCACTTATATGTGGAATCTAAACAAAGACAGAAACAGACTCATAAGGCGGTGCCTAGGGGGCTCAGTCGGTTCAGCATCTGACTTCAGCTCAGGTCATGATATCATGGTTTGTGAGTTTGAGCCCTGTGTCAGGCAAGCCTAGAGCCTACTTCAGATTCTGTCTCCCTCTCTCTCTGCCCCTACCCCGCTCGCTCACACACACTTTCTCTCTCTCTCAAAAATAAATAAACGTTAAAAAACATTAAAACGCTCATAAATACAGAAAACCAACTGGTGGCTGACAGAGGGGTGGGGGTAGGGGGATGAGTGAAATGCTTGAAAGGGATTAGGAGATATAGACTTGTAGTTATAAATAAAAAAAAAGTTTTGAGATGAAAAGTAAAGCATAGAGAATATAGCTAATAATAGCATAATAACTTCGTGTAGTGACAGATGGTAACTGTACTTATCATGGCAAGCACTGCAAAATATACAGAATTGTCAAACTATAATATATAGAATTGTCAAATCACTATGTTGTGCACCTGAAACTAATATAACACTGTATACCATCTGCACTTAAATTAAAAAAAAATAAAATTAAAGCTGTATTGTGACTTACAAGATTACAAAACCAGAAAAGTTTCAGATCTTCCAGTTGTAAGTCTAGGGAAGAACTCAATTGTTTCTGAATCATCTCTGTTAGAGAAAGTTTTAATATTGTCCAAAACAGATAAATGACCGAAACTTAAATGAATATGACAAAAATATATTCTCAGCTGAGAACTTAAAACCAGGACCCTTTCAGCCTAATCCTGAAAACATAAAGGTAAAATCTCTGAAATAAGACACAGACGTCTACATGTAATTTTTCTGCACAGCCAAAGGAACAAGAATTTTTGGCCAGCTCATATCATTTTGTAAAACCGATATAGTTTTATGGATTTCCAAGACATAAATACATGTGATATACATGTAATTTTTCTGCACAGCTAAATAGAACAAGAATTTTTCAGTCAGCTCAAGAATGTAGAAGTGGTTGAAGAAAATCAAAGACATATAGAGTTATGTCTTCCCAAATACCACCTTATTTAAAAGATAATTCTTATTGTGGCATCACTTCTGGAAAAACAGGTTTATAAATTATCCATCATACATCAAAACTAAATCCCTCCCCAAATCACTTTTGTGTTCTCCTATATGAATCAGAAAGTGCAATCCAAAAATCTGACAGGCTAAGTTGTCAACACGATTCTCTCAACAGCAATAACGTGACCTCCAAGAAAGAATCTGTCATTCTATGCAAGTCACACATTTGACAGTTCACGAGATTTCAGATTTAAATTCCAAATAAAATGCCTTATTATAAAATTTCTCAAGTCACCTTATTTTGATCCTCTTGGTGGTATTATCAGACTTACAGTAAAGAAACTGACATCAAGGAAATAAATAAATAAGCAAATCAATCTATGCTGAAAGAGTATATGATGTTTTTTGTGATAAAGTCATCTGGTATAAAAAGTACTATAGAAAACCACAGTAACACATTCCTTACAACTCGGAAATTACCTCAGGTGTTTAACTACTGTATTTCATCTGTTATGAAAAGACTTTGTAGTGACAGGGAAAATGTACGAGGCTCAGATTTCAAAAGGAACACCTGTGTTACCACGCACAGAGGCCAGGTACCGAGAAAGTAGCATTACCTCCGGGCGATGCACTTCTGAGGGGCTCCGGGAAGTTACAGGGATAAGAGGCAGATGTGGCAGTATTTCACTTAAAATCCACTTTAAAACAAAGCCTTAAAACCTTTAAAAAGTAGCAACCCGTAATTTAGGGATCTGCCTCTTCACTTCATTAAAACTGAAATATTTTTTAAATGGAAATGTAACATATGGAAAAACACACATGAAGATTTCAATTAAACACATAATTTCGCTATTATACAGAGAGACTGAATGCATGATGCAAGGGAGATTGTCCTGGTGAGACAGCAGAGCCATTAACTTGACACAATCCTTGTATTTCTACAAAACATCTACTGATTCATCTCATCTCATCTCACTGCCAAGGCCCTCCCAGTCCAGCCATAACTTAACTACATCACTTATATCCTACCCCCTATTCAAGAGGGACCCTCAACAGTGACTCTCTGAAACTTTAAAGAGCTTGTAAATCACCAGAAGAACTTTTTAAAATGCAGATTCCAGGGGCACCTGGGTGGCTCAGTAGGTTAAGAGGCCTACTTGGGCTCAGGTCATGATCTCTCAGCTTGTGGGTTTGAGCCCTGTGTTGGGCTCTTTGCTGACAGCTCAGAGCCTGGAGCCTGCTTCAGATTTTCTGTGTCTCCCCCTCTCTGTCCCTCTCCTGCTTGCGCTCCGTCTGTCTCTCTCAAAAATAAACGTTAAAATAAATAAATAAATAAATAAATAAATAAATAAATAAATAAAATGCAGATTCCAATTTTGTAGGTTAGGAGACAACTCTAAGCTATTTTCTAAGACCTGGTGCTAGGACCACACAATGAATAACCACACTCAGAGTTGCAAGCTTCTAGCACCTGTCTAGTTTCTTGGCCAACTGAATCCATTAGATATTTTCCCCAAAAGGAACTGCTCTTTCTCTGCTCTCCTACTTAGTTACTCAAACTTAATCCTTTCACCAAAGTCCTGTTCATAGTCTCTCCCCGTTTGGAAGTCATTCCAACTATGATACTCCATTTATCACACACTTCTCTGAACCTTCTTAAGCATATAATTTACCAATTACTATATATTCCCCTTGATCTGTCTCCATTGTTTTGAGTCTTAATTCCCAAACTAGAATTTGAAATAAAAACTTTGCTTCACACTTTTGTGTGTGTTTTCCATGGCACCTAATATAAAATATGGCATATTATGCATTGCCGCTATGGACCCATCAATTATCTCTTGTCTCATAGCTGGCATGGGAACCGGACACTAACTGAGATCGAAGATCCAGGACCTAAGTTCTCTGCCTCAAACATACATGTGTGATATAAACTCAGACGGAAGGGTATTCATAATGTACCTATGCTTTGTAAATATCATACCTTTGTACTGACTTTGTGATTAATCCAAGGCTGCGATGCCTTCCTTATTTTTAGTCATTTAAGAGAGGAGTAGTTAATATTCTTCAAGACCATGTTCTAGATGTTTGAGGAGACTTCATTATTTAAAGAAATCTTTTAGTAACCATCCATCACTTATATAAGTCTTGATTTATGGCAATGGATAAATTTATAAGAATTAACACCTGTGTTTTAGTTTATTTATAACTCATTAAGTTTAGAGAAATGCAAGATTGATCAATGAGTCAAGCCTAGAAAAATATATGATAGGAAATATAAACTCTCATAATAAATCACCCTATAGTATCTACTTACGCATTAGTTTATATTTTCTTTTTTTTAAATCAGGCAGTAACTTTTTATTACTTAACTCTTTTCAAACTTCCTTCACAACAGTCTATGTTTATGAGGATGAACAAGAATAAACAAGACAATTGCTGGGTCTGACTCCTACCCTAGTGGCCTCTAAATTTGGTACCTGATTTAGGAAATTAAATCTAACATTTTTTTATTATTGTAACCTGTTTTATTTTTTACTTTTTAAAATTTACATCCAAATTAGTTAGCATATAGTGCAACAATGATTTCAGAGTAGATTCCTCAGTGCCCCTTACCATCCCCCCTCCCAAAACCCTCAGTTTGTTCTCCATATTTTTGAGCCTCTTCTGTTTTGTCCCCCTCCCTGTGTTTATATTATTTTTGTTTCCCTTCCCTTATGTTCATCTGTTTTATCTCTTAAAGTCCTCATATGAGTGAAGCAATATGATTTTTGTTTTTCTCTAATTTCACTTAGCATAATACCCTCCAGTTCCATCCAAGTAGTGGCAAATGGCAAGATTTCATTCTTTTTGATTGCCGTGTGTGTGTGTGTGTGTGTGTGTGTGTGTGTGTGTGTGTGCATGTATATACACATACCACATTTTCTTTATCTATTCATCCATCGATGGACATTTGGGCTCTTTCCATACTTTGGCTATTGTTGGTAGTGCTGCTATAAACATGGGGGTGCATGTGTCCCTTCAAAACAGCACACCTGTATCCCGTGGATAAATGCCTAGTAGTGCATGCTGGGTCATAGGGTAGTTCCATTTTTAGTTTTTTGAGGAACCTCCATACTGTTTTCCAGAGTGGCTGCACCAGCTTGCATTCTCATAGTTTATATTTTGTATTTCACTATTTGAATATAACTTGGGTTTTGAAAGTAAATAAGATATTAATTGCTTTTATGTATTATATTTAGGGATGCTTTTCTAGTTTTCAGAAATAAAGAGATGGATTAACAAATAAAACACTTAGGCAAACCAGGAAAATAAAAAGCTGATGGACACACAGAAACCTAACCCTATAATTTAACAGTGTACCTTCAATTTAAACCAAATGCTAATATAGGAAACATTTAAAAGAATATGTTTACATAGTTTTAATGAAACTGCTATAGTAAGTTGCTCATTGTTCCTATAGTGAGAATTCTGTGTTAACTTTTCACTAATTCCCATCTCAAGAATGATAAACTGTTATGCTTCCAAGAGGTCAATAGGAGCTATGTAAATATGGTTTCCCGTTTTCCTTGGCTGCTAGGAAACTCAAGGGAAGTTAATAACCACAGCAATCAGGTTTTCAGGTGCCCTTTAGGAATATGCCTTTAGGTCTGTCTTCTTCAATAATTAACAATGACTAAGATGATGATTCTAAGAAATATGGTTTACAAAGGTCCTTATTTGAAAATCTGAGAAAGAATATTATGTTAAATATTCTTCATTTGTTTCCACAAAGCCATTCTCAGTCCCTAAGTACCATTCTCTATGTCTCAAAAGACTCAGTTCTACACATTAACTTACTTTAGGTTAGGTTCTCTTGCCCCTGGATTCCAATTGGATTTGGCTAATGGAAGACATGAACAGGAAGTCAGAGGGTGGGAGGTGTATTTAAGTATGCATTACTCCCTCACCAACCCTACTCATCTCCTTTGAACCCTCTGCCTCATTCTGATGGCAACAGTGTCCTGTCACACAGCTCTACTTCCAGACGCCAGTCCTCACCTGGGTGTGACATCGCCATTCAATCCTGGGTGCCTCTCCCCGGTCCCTTATGGCTCACCTTAGCCCTGTCCACAACTCTGAATATAGCCCCATGACTTTTTCTGGTGAACTCTTGTTTTTGTGGCATTGTTTCCTGCTAAATAATATTTGAGAATAAAAATATCTCACAGAATTTATATCAGCTAACTGCCTACCATATTAGATCTTAATAAATGTTCTCTTTCTCCCTGTTCCTTTAAGGATCTGCTTAATTTGGTGTGATTCACATAGCCTTTCAAGCGAACATTGCTGATATTTATGTGACTAAGGAAGAAATTAAAATCCAAGATTCTGAGTAACTGAAAAACAAGATAATTATTGCCACCTAAAGTCCCAATGAAAAAGTAAATAATCTTATAATTCAAATTTAACAGACTATTAATTATACATATAAGTAAGTTATTCCTAGTTTTGTTTTGAGTCTATTAGCAATAAACTTTTGAACTTAAGACCTTTGTTTCTATTAAATTTCTTTTTTTAAATTTTGTTAATGTTTATTTCTTTTTGAGAGAGAGACAGAGACAGAATGGGAGAGGGGAGGGGGCAGAGAGAGAGGGAGACACAGAATCTGAAGCAGGATCCAGGCTCTGAGCTGTCAGCACAGATCTGGACAGGGGGCATGCTCAGGGCTTGAACTCGCAAGCTGTGAGATCATGACCTGAGCCGAAGCCAGACGCTCAACTGACAGAACCACCCAGGCACCCTGAATACATTTCTAAGATGATATTTCCACTGAAGCTCCCAAGTACCTCCAAAGTTTAGGTACGATACATACACATATATACATATATAGGATACACACAAATACACACAGGAATAATTTAAAAAGTGTTCATAAACACTAAGCTTAGAAATCCATTGTAGTAAGTTTCACTTATAAAAATCAAACAAATACTGTCAAATTATGTCAAAGGATGTATTTCTTTTTATTTTTTTCCTTTTAGATTTGGATACAAAGATGAATAAGGTTAGGCTGCTCCAGTCTGTCATGATGTGCATTTGAAAAGGTTCTTTTCATCATATATAGAAAAAATATGTCCCAAATATCTCCATAATAGAGGCTTAGATCAGTTCTCAGATTGTGGCTTCCATGTCCTTGCCTTCAAATCAACTGTACACATATTTTCATATCAACCCCTTTACTCAGAAGGTTCTCATCACCCAAATGCTCTTCCAGACTCCCCACCATACAATAACTAAAACTTCTTCCACATACTATTTCAAAACATACCTCTTCTAAGAAGCTTTTCCTGATTATTGCTTTTTCTGAAATTCTTTAAGACTTATATGCACTTTAAAATATATTAATTTGTACTTTTTACCACATTGTGATTGACATTTTAGAAGCAGTTCTCCAGCAAAAGCCATAGTATTCTGATCCCTATATCTCCTGAGTCTCCCTACTTACTGAGGGATCTAGACATCCTCACTTCAGGAGACATAAGCCATTTTAACACTGAAATCCAATGCTAAATTAGCCACCTGTCATAATTATTAAAGAATGATTTTACCTAAGCAAAATGCAAAAAAATTACCTAACCAATATATAAAATTAAGTAAAATGTAACACTATACTTCACTGAAAAGAATGCTTTTTCAATTTTTAAGAGCATTTTGTCATCAGAACAGAAATACTCAAATTATTTTGCATGCACCCATTTTAAAATTATTGGTGGAAATCTAGTCATCTTTTCATTTTTCATTTATTCATTCCATTTTTTCCCCTTCCAACTACCATCTGTCATCCCCAATGCCTAATGTTTAAGTCAGTCTAATTGGAGGAGAAATGGAAAATGAAATTTTAAAATCAGTCAATGGCACAGTTCTGCAGGATAGTGAAAAGTGAGGTGCAATGACAGAATAAACAATAAAGGCCATAGGAGTGAAGATGGAGGAAGTAGAATTGCAAATTTCAAATTCAAATTAAAGCATCTGTCAGCCACTTAGCTGGGGAATGCAAAAATTACTAAAGCACAGCCCCTTCCCATAAAGGAATGGAAGGTCAGAGAAAGAGACAGGATGCAAACACCAGGGGCACAGGCAAATATGAAATGCTATGGAAGCCAGGGAAGTGAGTGGGAGTGCACCTAACTCTGTACGGAGGTTTTAGACAAAAACAGATTCTTAAGAGAAGAAATCCATTACAGAGAAAACAAGGAAAGCATTCTAACATGTGCAAAGGTAAGCAGGCTTGGCAAGATGTGGAAAAAAAAATAAAAAAACCCAAGGTATATGGAATCATGGCACAGGTGCTCCTGTGAAATACTGATGCTTTTTGTTTAGTTTTCTGTGTTCACAGAACTCTTGGTGAACAGACCTCTTGCCCTTTCTTTGTAGGCAGGAGTTCTGATGCTCTTATTCCATCTCAATCCAGAGCTACGGCTCCCCCAACACCTCTAGAACTTTGGTATCCCTTTTCTGGACAACATCCAGTCTTACTATATACAGCCATTCGGTATTTCGGGTATGGATTTGCCATGTCTGGAGGAAATATAAGATAACAGTTTTATGTTTTTCTCCCAACACCTTGATTGGCTTGCCCCATTTGCAGGATTATTTTCTATTGTCTGAGATAACACACACACGTGGGGAAGTCTCTGAACAAAACTCTCATGTTCATCCTGGGTCTTATCTAGTTGCCCCTCCATACTTGCCCAATTTGAAACTCTGCTTCCTCCATCTTCACTTCTATGGCCTTTATTGTTTATTCTGTCATTGACTGCATCTCACTTTTCACTATCCTGCAGAACCGTGCCATTGACTGATTTTAAGATTTCATTTTCCATTTCTCCTCCAATTAGACTGACTTAAACATTAGGCATTGGGGATTTTATCATTCAAATGTCTTCACCTTTTTGGTTTCTTAACACTTCTTAAAAGAGTGAAAAGGAATTTCTGTTGTCTGGCATTGGTAGTTACAGCTGCTACCTTCTAAAAATGGAGAAGGTGGGGGGCGCCTGGGTGGCGCAGTCGGTTAAGCGTCCGACTTCAGCCAGGTCACGATCTCGCGGTCCAGGAGTTCGAGCCCCGCGTCAGGCTCTGGGCTGATGGCTCGGAGCCTGGAGCCTGTTTCCGATTCTGTGTCTCCCTCTCTCTCTGCCCCTCCCCTGTTCATGCTCTGTCTCTCTCTGTCCCAAAAATAAATAAACGTTGAAAAAAAATTAAAAAAAAAAAATAAAAATGGAGAAGGTGAATGTGATAGTTGAGGAGGGGAAAAATAAAGAATGCAAATCAAGAGTCAATATTTCATGTCCTCCAGAGAGCCTAAAGTCTATTCAAAGTTTCAAGTCCTCCAGGGAGCCTAACGTCTATTCCCAGACAGTGCTGCCACATCACCTGGGAGCTTGCATAATCCTGAGGCCCGCACAGACTTACTGACTCAAAATCTGTATTTTAACAAGATGTCCAGGGGATTCATATGCACATTAAAGTCTGAGCAGTGCTGGACTAAAGCACCTTTATTCCTATTCCCCAAATCATACCTAATTGCTTTTCCATGAAAAATACTTGCTATCCTTAATTTCCTGATGACTGATTTCAAAATTGTCTATCTACCAACCTGCTTAGGAAAAACCTAATAACAACTCAGATTCCTCTGTATCCTTCACCCTCACATTAAAGCTATCAACCAAACCTTCAGCAATGGCATCAAATCATATCCTGAAACAACCCACCACTCTCCATCTTTACCACTTATCCCCCTGGTCCCAGTCACCATCATCTCACATTCAGAATATAGCAATGGCTTTCTGTCTCTCTGCTTTCAACCTTAGCTCTCCTGCGGACCACTCTCCATAATGAAGTCAGAATAATTTTTGAAACTGGAAACTGACCAGGTCAATCCCTTGCAAGAAATTTTCCAGTGGATTTCACTCAGAATAAAATCCAAGTTTCTCCTCACCTATAACCCAAAAGGACTTCTGGCCCATGCTTATAAGTCTACTTCATTTTCTAACACTTTCCTCATCACTAAATAAAATTGAGTCACACTAGCCTTCTTTGTGACCCCCACTTCATTTCTGACTTAGAGACTTTGTGTCTGGCATTCCTTTTGCCCAGATCACTGTATTTTTGTTTAGCTGACTACTTCTTGTAACTTAGCTCTCAGCTCTAAAGCCACCAACTTATGGGGCGCCTGGGTGGCTCAGTCGGTTAAGCGTCCGACTTCGGCTCAGGTCACGATCTCACGGTCCGTGAGTTCGAGCCCTGCGTCGGGCTCTGGGCTGATGGCTCAGAGCCTGGAGCCTGTTTCCAATTCTGTGTCTCCCTCTCTCTCTGCCCCTCCCCCATTCATGCTCTGTCTCTGTCTCAAAAATAAATAAAAACGTTAAAAAAAAATTTTAAAGCCACCAACTCAGAGAAGTCTGCCCCAACCACCCGATAAGTGGGATCAGCTCCACTTCTATCATTCCCTACTGTCTCATTCTCCTTATTTTCATTAATTTGTTGAACATTTTATACACTGATATATTCTCCAGCATCAAGAACAGTGCCAGGCATAAAAATGTTCAATCAGTATTTGTTGAATTAAATGTTTTCTCAAACACAAATTTATCAATAACAAATTGGTTTAATCAATTATAACAGCTTTTCTGTAACTTCTTAAAATTTTGAAGGCAACACATATATAGGAAAATAAGGAAAGGGTTCCTTAATTTTTTTTATGTTTTTGTGAGAGAGAGAGAGAGAGCGCGTGCGCATGAATGGGGGAGGGACAGAGAGAGAGGGTAAGGAAAGGGTTCCTTAAACATACTTATTATAATACCTTCACCAGACAATTCATTACCACTTGAATTTGTACATTTTCTTCCAATAAACTAGACATTATATATATATGTATATATTACACACAGTAATATATAAGACATATGTATGTCAGTTTAGTAAATATTTGGCTTTAATGGAATTAGTAAAAATCATTAAAATATGAGAATTTAAATTTTAAATCATGTATAATTATTTGGTTGTATAAGTTCTTAAAAGTACTGTGTGTGAGAGAACACAGCTGAACAATAGCAAAAAATGGTCTTGAACTAAATGTCACTCGCTTGTGTTTATAAATTATTAATTATTTTGTTTTTAATGAAGGCATTCAGCAACAGTAATTGCAAAAAAATAATTATGCAAAGAAACTGCATTTTCCTATTGACCATCATTATAAATTTGGGATATGTTCCCTAATTGAATTACATCTTCTAAAACTAAGTTGAAAAATTTGGGTTAGAAAATGGTTAAGACTGCAGATACTACCTGGCCCATAGAACATGGAACATACATGTTTGACAAATAAGTGAATGAAAAAGCATGTTCATTTTTTCATCCTATTCTGCCCAACTACCCTTGGACCACTGGGACTTCACCTAGACTATTTTATCACACCTTCAGTGTGGTGTCCATGTTGTTAAACTCAAGAGTCCTCATTTTACTTATCTTTATAAGCGGTATCTAATAGAGCTGATCAGCATTTCTGGCTTCCAGGACATCATGCTCCCTGTTTTGTTGTTGTTGTTGTTGTTATTGTTTTTTCCTAATTTCCAATTCCCTTTGCTGTTTCTCCTCACCTTTCTACCTCTACACTGTAAAGTGTCTCAAGGGCTCAAATCTCAAACATCTCTACCTATACTAACTTCCTTGATGATCTCATTTCTTTTCACGGCTTTAAATACCATCTAAATGCTGACAAGTGTTAACTTCATGTTCCAGATTAGCCCACACCACACGTGTCTAATTGCATTCTTGACAAATTCACTTGGATATTTAAGCTAAATCTTAAGTTTAATATGTCCAAAATTGAGCTCCAGCTTTCTCTACCAAAAGCTGATCTGTCGGGGCACCAGGGTGGCTGGGTCGGTTAAGCAACTTACTTAGGCTCAGGTCACGATGTCACGATTGGTGAATTTGGGCCCCACATCGAGCTCTGTGCTGACAGCTCAGAGCCTGGAGCCTGCTTCAGATTCTGTGTCTCCCTCTCTCTCTGCCCCTCCCCTGCTAGCACTCTGTCTCTCTCTGTCAAATATAAACATTACAAAAAAAATTTTTTACAAAAAGACCTGATCTGTGTACATTCTTCCTTATCTTAAAAATACGGTAACTCCAATATTTCTAGTTCATCAGGCAAAATCTGTACAGCTATACACCACATCCAAAATCTGTTAACTCCAAAATGAAACAAAATCCTAATGACATACCCCATGATAGGGAAACTGGTGACTACTGGACAGGAACTGGACCACTGTCCTGTTCTGCTTCTCATGCTAAAATTCTCATCCTCTGTCGTTTATGGAGGGAGTGAGAGGTAGACTGGCTTTTAGGCAAGTGGGACAGGAGAGCAAAACACATGGGAAAACAGCAGGCATTCTTACCCTGTAAAGCAGGGAGGCAGAGATTGGTTCCACTTCCTCTGACCTATTGGAATATGGTTGGCAAAATGTGTATCCAGTAACTGAGTCATTTCTGAGATCTCTAAAACCATTGTGGAAACCACTATCAGTTGAACATTATAGAATCTTCCCCATTGATCTTCAAACCAGAATGGAAACTGCCACCAGTTTTCAAAAAACCATAGCCAGGGATTGAGTGGATTTCAAAATTGCACCTGATACTGAAACTCCCAGCCTGCTGCTGCCTGGCTCACCAAGGCAATTTCATTAGTCTTGCAACAAGGCTTCCTTGAAAATTTCAAGACTGATGTTATGATTACAAAGGGGTTTTAGTGTGTGTTCACACTCTTGTCACCTCTCACTACCTTCATGGCTACCAACCTATTCCTAGTATTAGATGGTTTATTCCAATAGCTTCATCTCCTTGCTCACACTTTTGCCCCACCTCCCACCATCTAACCTCTGTTCTCAACAAAGCCAGAGGATTCTGGATAAGTAGAAGATCATACCATTCCTCTGTTCAAACAGTTCAAATGGCTTCTTACCACTCAGACTGAAAGTGAGTTTTTAAAATGATTTTTATCTGTCCTGATCTCATTTCCTACATTACATCCCCCCCCCCCCCACATCCCCACCTCCCGCCCTTCACTCTGTGTCAACCACGTGGGCCCTTTGTTGAATTTGGAGATTCAGGGTCTTCATACCTATTCTAGGCAAGGAAGAATATTTGTTGTGGTTACCGCTGGGCCCTAGATGGTGCCTGCCATAATTGTAACCTCCAATACCTGCTGATTGAAGGAATAAATAACAACAACAATTTCAAAATATGGCATTTTTCTGGCTTTGAGTGTTCCATTCTCCTACTGAAACTACTTATCTTCTCTTTCCTTTCTAAGACCCTTGACTTGCTGCTTACATTTAGGAGGTATCTTTAATCTCCTAGAACTCCAAGGTAATTACTAAATTCCTATAAAACTGGGCTGTAATGTCACTTTCTTCCTATGGGTATTGCCATTTACAATGCAACTTCTGAAAAGAAAAATACATTAATTTCAAGTGCTAGTATCTTTAAAAAACAACAACTATCGGGGCGCCTGGGTGGCGCAGTCGGTTAAGCATCCGACTTCAGCCAGGTCATGATCTCGCGGTCCGTGAGTTCGAGCCCCGCGTCAGGCTCTGGGCTGATGGCTCGGAGCCTGGAGCCTGTTTCCGATTCTGTGTCTCCCTCTCTCTCTGCCCCTCCCCCGTTCATGCTCTGTGTCTCTCTGTCCCAAAAATAAATAAACGTTGAAAAAAAAATTAAAAAAAAAAAAAAACCAACTATCTATTCAAATTAAGGTTTTGTAAATTTTTAACTTCCATAGAGTAAGATACTGAAAATAAAACATAACTTTATTCTATCTAAACAATATTATTAAGTAAAAACACTTTAGGAAAATTAAATAATCTATTTTAAATACAGAATAAAACATCTTAACTTTAAATAATTATAACATTCTTTGAACTAAGAAAGGTATTTCATGCACTTTTAAGTGAATGTAGATTATACTGTATGTCAATAAAAGATGAAAACATTTACTTTTTGAAAATTACCAAGCAAGTATCAATATACAGAGAGAAAAGTTACCATTTGGGGAATCAAGAGTTGTAACAAAATCTTAATTGATGTGAATTCCTCCCACTTTCAGCAAGATAAAAAATGTGTAAACATGGGCTTTTGGCCAAATGACTTATGAAGCCATCATTTCATTATCTGCATTTATTCTGAGTATATGTAGCAGGTGGAAAATAATGTAAGAAAATATGGATATATGAGAGTAAACAGCAACTCACAAGACAAAGATCACTATTTCAGGCATGGATTCAGGCTACAGACAGAAATAGGGCAGAAACTAGACTATTTAAAAAAAAAAAAAAGCTGATCTGTGTACATTCTGTCCTATATCAAAAATATGGCAAACTAGGTTGACTCATGTCTAGTTTCTGGGATCATGTGCTATACTGAAATATAGGAAAAAACAAGAACAATAACAACAAAACTTGACTTCCCATGTTAAACATGGCCTTAGAAAGACTCTAAGTGGCAAGCTGGAACCAAGTCATTGCAACATGCACCACGGGCCAAAAGGACTGCTGGTTGTTTGGCTCAGCGAACCTCTGGCTGCCTACCAGAAGGAGAGGTATCCAGATGCATTTTGTTCTACATTTGGAAAAGTGCAATGCCAAGGTGTACCCACAGTTTCGCCCATATGTGAGGTGACAGCAAACAGGCACAGCCATCAACCCTCCCAGCAGAATGTCTTTCAACAGTTCCCTAAAAGATGTGGAAATACTTATCTTAGTGAGAGAACAGCTTATATCATTGGCCCATGTGTCCTTTTTTAGGTAAAATTTCTTGGTTGCTAAAGTACATTCTAGAGTTAGGTACACTTCGCATCACAGTGAACTATTTGGGATTTCAGTCACTCTATAATGTTTCAGAGGCTCATGTTAAAAATTTATAGCAAGAGGTAAATACCCATTTAGTTGAATTTCAGAACATTTGAATATATTTATTACTATCTCAGTAGCTCTATATTACAGGATAGTCTTTAGTATACCGTAAATATTTTAAATATTGAATTATTTGAAACATTTAATCCTTCATCTCTAGTATTTCCATTTTCTATGTCACTATCTCCAGTGTTGTTGATATCCTTCCTCTCAGAACTTTTATTATTTTAATTTCTCTTTCTTGCCTGTCCTCATATTTCATACTTATCTCATATATAATCTTACCTATTCTTCTATCCATCCTGTTATTCAACACACATTTATTGAACAACCAACAATATTCAATCAGCAAATATTTACTGAGTACTTCTGTGCATCAGGCACAGGGCCATAAACATAAATAAGGACTGATGCTTACCTCAAGGATTTTAGTCTTAGAAATCACATATGTGAATATTAACTGCAACAAAATTTTAATACTACAAACAGGTTTGAATAAAATATTTTAGGAGCACAGAAGGAGTAGGGCAGAGGAATAGGTGTACAAGAGAAAGCTTTGCAGAAGGACAACATTTGAACTTAGTCTTGAGTAAGAGATTGTCATGAGGAGATAGGACGCACAGACATTCTGGGCTCAGAAGAAATCAATGAGTAAAGAGGCACAGAAACATGAGGAAGCACAACCACCTTTAAGAACAGTGAATAGTTCAATGTGAACACAGATTCAGATATATACAAGGGAGTTGAGGGCCATGGGGCAGAATTGACAGGATGTGCCTCATTTTATACATTTATCGAGGTGAACTTGAACTTGTGAGCGTCCAGAAGTTAACAGGAGTTAACAGAAGTTTTGTGCAGCTAAGTAACCACCACAGATTTGTTGGAATAAAAAGATTTAGTGACAGTGAGGAAGGTGGACTAAAGTCAAAATAAAGTAGGAACAGACTGGTAGAGTCTGTTGGGTGAGAAGGTGTGGTACCAATCTAAAGGTGAGATAATGAGCAAAGGTTAGCATGAAACGGAAGAGATGAATTCAAAAGACATTTCTGAGACAGAATCTACAGAATTTGGCAAGTAATTGTGTATTCATGTTTGCATGTATATGTTATGTTAAAGTGGGGAGAAAAAATGGGAGCATGGCAAGAGTCGGGAATGGGCTTAATCTTCTATTTTGTGGAGTATTTTCTTTTGTTGACAGAAGACTAAGCAGGTGTTAATGAGTTCCACTAAGGAAGAATCCAGGAAAGGAAGTAGGATCACAGGCAAAGGTGGAGGAAAAAAGGTAAGGCAGTTCATTTTCTTTTCAAACATCTGAAGCTTGAAGTACCTGTGGAGTAACACCACACGGAGATGACTCAGAAGGCAGAAGGAAATATGTAAATGAAGCTCAAAGAGATGATGGTTAGATAGAGATATACACTATGCTATGGACTAAACACCATCAATATACGCACGGTATTTAAAGTCAAAGGAGTAAGGGGGTGCCTGGGTGGCTCAGTCAGGTAAGTAGTTAAGTCTGTGAGTCTTGATTTCAGCTCAGGTCATGGTCTCACAGTTCGTGAGTCCTGCATCAGGCTCTAGAATGACAGTGCTGAGCCTTTTTGGGATTCTCTCTCTCCCTCTCTCTCTACCTCTCCCCTGCTCACCTGTGCACTCTCCCTCTCTAAAAAAAAATAAATAAATAAACTTAAAAAAAAGTTTTTAAGCCAAAGTAGCATAATGTCCAGCAGGAAGAGAGACAGCCAAAAGGAAAAACCTGAGAAACAAAGTTTTATGAGACCAGCAGGAAACAAGAACATGTTGATAATATAACCAGAAACGTAAAAGAACCAAATGATGAGGTTAAAACCCATGGAAAGGAAAGGCTTGAAAAGAGTATGCACAACAGTATCAAATGTCTTATCTCATTACAGCTTGTGTTTTTATTCTTTACATCAATTTTTAAAAAATTTTTTATGTTTATTTATTTTTAAGAGAAGGGGGGGAGGGGCAGAGAGAGACACAGAATCCAAAACAGGCTCCAGGCTCTGAGCTGTCAGCACAGAACCCAAGGTGGGGCCTGAACCCACAAACCATGAGATCATGACCTGAGCCAAAGTCAGATGCTCAACTGACTGAGCCACCCAGGCTCCTCTTTACATCAATTCCACTACTGAGAAAAGCAATGCCCAGAGTGGTTGCTGATTGTCAGAGCTCACATACCAGCGAGGAGCAGAGGCAAATGTGAACTTGCTGCTATCTAGGTGCATGGCTACTATTTTTCCCTTTAAAATCCATTGTCTCTTCAGCAACAGTTTAATTTGATTACCTAAAAGCTCTAGTTTTTCAATTTACCCTAAATTAAATGTGGGTAATATCTCTCTGTAAAGTGTCTAAAGTAAAAAATTGTATGACTTCTTATATATGAGCTTTCAAATAGCCAATTATGGAGGCTTTCCAAGCATCACTGGTTTCTATAATCAATAATTCATCTCTGCCCTTACTGATTCTGCCACAGTTCTGTGCTTTCTTCCACCTGCTCTTCTTCCAGAAATTTCCCTGGATCTAGCATTTGTCTGTTTCTCGTCCTCTAGTTGAGATATGCCCTCCCCTCTTTGCCACAATCCAGGGTCCTGACCAACTTCCAGGAACACCATAAAACCCATCTTCCCCACTGATTAACTCCCACCATTAGGAATATTCCATTATTCTGTACTCTCTTGACATTATTCACTCACTAGAGCATTGAATTTTGTGTCCTTGTTTATTTAACATTTTCAAATGTGTCTACTCTTTCTCCTCAGTCTATAAGCTCTCCAAGGGCAGATGTGGCTTTCCAGAGTCTATTTTTAAACCTATTAGTTAAATGAGGATAAGAACAGGGGTAGGGATGGGATGTTAATAAAGGTGGATGTGGCTTGACTGCCATAGGTTCAAGGACAAAGAGTAGACTAAAATAGGCACCAAGTATAAGTAAGGTAACCGGCTATTCACATTTTTAATGTGATATGACATATGGCATACAAATAGACAAAGCAGTGGCACCTAGAGGGTACTGCAGATTTTACAGGAAGCAGATCTTTAAGCCAAACTTTAATTTTGCTTTCTCAGAATAAATACAAATAAGTATTTGAATAAATTATATTCTCACAAAGTTGATCAAATGTGTACTTATACTGCTATGTACTACATAAGTCAACAACATTTCAAATAAAGTAGTATTGTTCTTTTAAACTTCCCTTAAATGTGTATTCTAGAAAATGTTTTCCAGTATTACAGTTGGACAATGAAGTCCTCTGCAGCCCGTTAATGGCCAAGACACAGTTCCAGTGCTAACAGTATCTAAGGGCAACACAACATAAACCCTGGCTGGTTTCTACATCTGCATTTCAAGGATAGAATGAAACCAGTGAAACTAAAAAGAAACTCACAGAAACAGCCCAGACTAGACATCATACAATAGGTAGTTATTTTTTTTGGAAGTCCGACATGAAAACAAATTACAGAACTGTTCTTTCATTATTTCCATATAACTTAAAACACACACAAATATTTTCAGGTTTCTTTTTGGGGGTTTGAACTCCCAAGTTCTTCCTTATTTTAAATACAAAGCAATGGCATATCTATGCACATGGAATAAGCATATGGCGGCCTCCTTGGAAAGGCTCCATAATTGGCTCTTTCTGTTTGAAAGCTCACAAATGAAGAAGTCCTAGAATTTTTTACTTTGGACAAACAGTTTAAAATACACAAAAAGCAGACATGTGAGACATTACCATGCCATATCCTACACAGATTTTTTGCAAAGAGCTAATGACTTTTCTTAGGAACTTTACTGCAACAGTATGGGGAGACATAACATTAGCTATATGTCATACTAACACTTACTGAGATCTTGCAATATGCCTGATAATGAGCTAAACTTTACATAGGTTATCTTGTCAATCCTTACAACCCTCTGAGGTGAGTACGCATGCTGGACATGAGAAAACTGAAGTAGAGAGAAATTAAGTTGCCCTAAGTCACACAGCTAGTGACTATAAGTGCCAGACTTTAAACCCAGACCACCTGATTGTCAGGTCCTGATTCTTAACCTCTAATGAGTGCTCTTGAGTGCTACCTACTTTCTTCAGGGTAAATTTTTTTTCTTTCTGGCAAAAGTTAAAATAATATAATGCTATATTTTGTAATGGGTAATGTGAACTTAGAACTTCTATCATGAAAGCTGCCTAAATAGGAAATACCCCTCAACACTATTGTGAATGCAGAAAGAAGAAAAACTAGAACGCTTTAAAATTAACTGCACCCTACATAAGCATTGCCATCACCAATGATTATTATCAATTTTTGCTAGTACCTTCCTAATTTTAGTATAATAAATATTTGAAAAGTTTTCTAAATATTTCAGGCATAGAGTATTACACTAATGAGTTATATACTAATAGCTTTTTAAAAGTAAGTTTGATTCCCAAACTTGGTACTTAATTCTAAAAATTAATATGAGGTTTTTAGGATAAGTCACTTATTTTTTTTTTTAATTCTTTGTCCAGGCTTGTTTTCACTTGTCAAAGTGCAAAGTGCATAAATAAATCCAGAAGAAGAAAAAAAGTCATTGCCAAAGCACACATAACATAAAGTAACCACAGAAATATACCCTTCACAATGTTATTTACATATTGGTAAGAAGCATGGACCCTTTGGAAAGTTATCGACAATCTAGAAAACTGCTTCAGATTATTCTTCCTTGATTTTTCAGATCCACCATTCATAAGAAAGTTCCATCAGTTAGGAATTAGGAAGTAATTGTTCTACTAACTCACTTAAAAGCAAATGCATCAGCTGTTCAGGATTGTCAGTATAGGAATCTTCCTAGTAAGAGTAGAATGTGAAGCTTTTAGTAGAAACATTGCATCTATAGGTATTTAAGTCTACTCCGAAATTCAAACCACTCTTAGAATAAAAGGAATCTAGTAAAAGAATATACAGAGGAATATACTCCCAAAGAAAAACTTTAATTTCATACAAGACAAATGGTAAAGATTAAATAATAGCATGAGGTAATTTAACCAGGAAGACTGAAAGCATTAATGAACATTTTTTTGTACATACCATCTGAAAAATTTCCTTACCATATACTGCATATTAGATGCTGTTGGATACACCTGACTTCGTAATTTATTATGAAGGTCCAAGATACTCTGCATGTCATTGTCTGTGATGGCCCTTTTCCCTCTTTGCTTGGCCATCCACCACTCACCATCCTCATCCATGTACTTTTCCAAAAGTTTCTCCAATAAAGTAGCATTAGGAACTACCATGGCTGGAATTGCTCTAGCCATGAATAGCACTGTGGTTACTCTGAGCCACTCCTGCGCGGTACACTTCATAATGAATGATCTCAGGATTTCCCCGGGAAAATCTCCAAGACAGGCTCTTCCACTCCTTTTGGCTATAACGACATGCAGTGTGATTAAGGTGAAAATCTAGGCAGATATTAATTTTCTAATAACAAAAGTAAAGTAACAGTAACAAAGGCCAGTTTGATTTGTTTATATAATCCCAACAAATGGCCATGCACTTTTTGAAATAACTTATCTCCAATCCATTTTTCCTCCAGAGGACTTTTCATAATGCATTGTTTCCACAAAATAGACAACTATAATTACCAAAATAACATGCACGAGGACAAAACAAATGGCAAAAAAAGAGTCAACCCTTCAAATTAATTTCTGAATTGAAAAGCTTAAAAGGGCTATGTATGTGTTAAATACAGCCTGCAAAGCATATTATCTATTTACAGTGTTTTCTGTAAATACCTCCGTTGTAAGGTATTATTTTCGACCAGTGTCCTATCTCTAGTTCGCAGATACTCGGAATGTCCATCACATTCTGGAATTGTGGTGAATGTTTTAAAGAAGTACAAAATGTCATCCACACATGTATCCACGGGCACATCTAGAGGGCCCACGGAACTAAAAGGAAATAATGGTCTGAGAGGAAGTCTCCTCTTACCAGGCGCAGGGCAAGAAGAATTCAATCATTATTTCCTGGAAAGTGTGCGCCCAACCTGTGGCCTGCACCCGAAAAAGCCAACAGTTCATCAGCAACTTCAGCTTTTCCTCCCACACGCCGCAGGCGCACATTCTTCACTTAACCCAAACGGAAAGCGCGCGACAGAAGGAGGAGGTGAAGCCCACAAAGTCACTTGCAAGAACAAGCTCCCGCAAATCTCATCGCTGCAGCTTTCCAAGCAGCCCACCCACATTCCGTGTCCGCCCATTCTCTACAAGCTGGTTTTTTTTTTTTAACTGGAGGTTTAGAAGAAAAAGGTAGATAGGAAAGGGTGGAGCCTGACGACTCGGCAAAGCGTTTTAGAAATGCCTTTACCTCTCCAGCGTGAAGTTCCCTACGAGAGCGGAGCCCAACACGACGGCCGGCCTCCCGCAGCCGCCCCAGCCTGCGCACAGGACTGCACACACACAGCCGGGTCGGGAAGGACCCGCGCGGCGCGTCCGAGGACGATGAGGGCGCTGACTGCGGTGGACTCGAGCCTGGGCCTCCGCGGTTCCGTCAGGACCTGGAGCAGGCGAAGCGCTCCGAAGTTAGAGCTCGAAATTGGAGCTGAAAGGGAGCCGCCCGGTTAGCTAGCCGGGGTGGGCGCCCGGGCTTCTCCGAGCGTTCTCCGCTAGAGCAAGGGGCGGAGACAGGAGCGGGGCTGGGAGGCGAAAGCTGGCGGCGACCTAGCGCTCCCACCCGTTGCCGCCGCGGTGCGCAGAGCCAGGCGCCGGGCGCTTCCGCCGCTCCTGCGAGCTCCCGGGCATTTATTGCGGTCCCTGCGCGCGCACGTGACGTGAGCGCCCCTCCTCGCCCACCCCCACCTCTACTCAGCCTGGCCTGCTGCCCGCTGTGGAGCATGGAGCAGCCGCGCTGTTTCCCCCCCGGCCCGGCGAAGCCTGGACGCTTGGCCTTTGTGGGCGTGCTTTGGGATTCAGAGGCCCGGAGTACAGGTCTGGACGCTGGCGGGGGGACGTATGCAAGGAGGGCCCCCACTCCTCCCGCCCCTCACAGCTCCTCTGCTTTCGGAGGCCTTCTTCCTAGTTCCTTCCAGAGATGCTAAAATGGCTTTAACTAACTACCCTTACAGAGAAGGGGGCGCTCCAGAGAGCATGCAGAGGGAGCAGGGATGGGTTAACACCTTAGACCCTAAAGATGCAGAAGAGGTACTGGGGAGAAGGGGATGGGGAAAGAAAGGCTTTTTCTTTTATTTTCTCCAGGAGATCACTTCTGTTTTCCAGGACCCAGTTCTAGAATTGAGATGTTGTTCTTTTTGGCTTCATTAAACTCTTATGATGACCAGATGGGGAAGGGGTTTCATAGAATGATGTTGTGAGCTGTCACTTGCCTGACAGTTGAGAGTCCCACTTCGTCATGCATAAGATATGGGACATTCATTTCCCAAAGTGACCAGAAGAAAAGTTGACCAGTGTTTTTTTTTTTTTTTCTTTTCTAGGAATGTGGATATTTTTGGCGTTGACATATAAAGGGCACCCTCAATTAATTTATCAATGCTATACTAACAGGAATTAAAAACCCAGCTCTAGAACTGATAGGGAAATGAGTGTCAGTTTCCCTGTTGTCCGTGTTATTATCTGGAGTACTAAAATTACTAACTTTAAATTCACGGAAACTCATCCTACTGAAAGTGGTGCTCCTTCTACAGGAAGGGTTTTTTATTAAGATGAACTTGTTTAATTCATTTACCTTTGCTTTCCTTCTATAGTGAACCATGATTTTAATTCTTTACTTCTAA
Source organism: Lynx rufus (assembly GCF_022079265.1). Classification (NCBI taxonomy): domain Eukaryota; kingdom Metazoa; phylum Chordata; class Mammalia; order Carnivora; family Felidae; genus Lynx; species Lynx rufus. The sequence continues at coordinate 26,392,644 of NW_025814826.1, read as the reverse complement.
ATGCTACACTATATAGCATATGATCAAAAGAAGTAAAACATTTGACAGTAACTACCAAATCATCCCAAGCTGCTACCTGTCTCCTTCCACCATATAATTACACTTTATCAAACCTAAAAACTGAGATTTAAGCCTCTAGTTGAGTATGAGACCTTGCTTCTTCCCACAGTAAAGAACAGGGAAGCATCACCTATCGAGGGCACAGAAGGTGAAAGATTTTGGTGCACATATGACTTTCATAGAAGGTGTAATTTTGCAACTTCATAGCAGTTTAAGCCCAAAAGGCTTGATTTATACTTTTCAAAATTATTTATAACTCTTCTGCTCAGGGTTCAGAAAACTGGCTTTCTCTCCTGGAAACTACAGTTTTAATGTGGTATTGAAAAGTATATGGAGTAGCAAATAAAAAATCTTAAAAGTGAGGCGCCTGGGTGGGTCAGTAGGTTAAACGCCCAACTCTTGATTCTGTCTCAGGTGGTAATCTCACGGTTTGTGGGATCAAGCCGCATGGGACTCTTGTGCTGACAGCATGGAGCCTGTTTGGGATATTCTCTCACCCTCTCCCCTCTTCCTCCCCTGTTCTTGCTCTGTCTCAAAAAATAAATAAATAAACTTTAAAAAAATAAAAATAAATAAAAATTTAAAAGTCTTAACAGTAATAGCATTAGTTGAAATTTTTTTGGATGCTTATTTATTTATTTTGAGAGAGAGAGAGAGAAAACACAAGAGACAGTGGGAGAGGGGTAGAGAAAGAGGGAGACAGAGAATCCAAAGCAGGCTCCACACTGTCAGCACAGAGCCCGATGCTGGGCTTGATCTCATGAATCATGAGATCATGACCTGAGTCAGATATCAAGTGTCAGACTCTTAACAAAAAGAGCTACCCAGGAGCCCCAGTACTTAAAATATTTTTTAAGTGAATTTAAATTGGGAAGAAGGGAGTTAAGATGATAAGGACTTGAAGTTAAGTGCATTTATATTTGAATGTTTCCATTATAAACCTTTCCACACAATATACAAATCATATACCTAAAGGCTTACATTAAAATTAGATTTGGTTTTAAGGTTTTAATTCCAAACTCACCAGACAAGGATAAAAAAGTTTGTATCCTTTGGCTCAGCATTTAAATTGGCTTCCAATTTGGTGCTGCCGGTCATATTTTTATGTAAAAGAATGATTCAAACATTCATTGTATTAAATATTAACATTTTGATAATACATCTGGTCATATATGATTTAATGTATGTGCTGCAAATATTTTGAAGAGCAAAATGAAACAAGTATTCTTGAATACTTAAAGATGATCACTTCACATTTTTCTTTGTTGTTAAGAAATCTACATGCAGGGAGAGTGAACATCTCAGCACTGAGTGCATGTAAAAATGACACATTGGTTTGTGGCTAAGGATGTTCCTTGGAAAGCCATGTTTGTCTTTACGATTTCTACTGTCTTGTGGCAGACACTGTTGATTGCCTAACCGACAACCAGCCTTCCACCCCTTTTTTCCAAGCCTCTGGTATACTGGGGGTGGTCACCCTTTCACATGCTGTCAAACTGGCATCCTTAGGAGGTGAATGTTGATTAGTCAAAGCCAATCAACACAGTGTATCCCTGCTAGGAGTGATTGATTTAGCATGGATTTACAGGCAACAGTGGTTACTGAAAGGATGGAGGAAATCTGCTTAAGTATGAGGAAGAGGGCTGGCAAGGTTTTCTTTTGTGATAAAAAGAGATGCAGAAAGAGAAAATGCCCCTGCAGGTGCTGATAAGTTTGTGAAATTTAAAGATGCAGCAGTTCTTGTACAAAGAAGACAGGCAAGCCTGAGAGCAGAGAATTACCAACATGGCAGAATGGAAAGACAGATGTGTCTGAGTCTCTCTGCCATTGGCCTGTCGTTGAACACCTAGCCTCCATGTTTCTGCCTGCAAGAGATATTAAATGTATTGTTTAGGCCATATTGACTTGGGTATTCAAATACTTGCAGCTCAAAGTATTCAAACAGACATATTCTACAAAGAAGATAGTTTCCTCTGGCAATGTCACTTTCTCCATGCTGCTGTCATTTTATACTAATGTGCATACTTAGGTGCTGTCTTTAAATATATTTGTATGTGTTTTTCTATCCCTGCACTTCCAAAAGTAGGAATAGGCATACCTCAGAGATTTTGTGGTTTAATTTCGAAACCATTGCAATAAAGCAAATATCATAATAAAGCAAGTCAAATGATTTTTTCAAATTTCCCAGTGGATATGAAAGTTAGGTCTTATACTATAGTGTAGTCTATTAAGTGTGCAATAGCATTATGTCTAAAGAAACAATGTATATGCCTTAATTAAAAAGTATTTCTAAAAAATGATAACCACCATCTCAGCTTTTAGTGAGGCATAATTTATTTTATTTTATTTTATTTTATTTTATTTTATTTTATTTTATTTTTTTGCTGGTAGAGGGTCTTGCCTCAGTGTTGATGGCTGCTGACACATCAGGGTGCTGGTTGCTAAAGGTTGGGTGGCTGTGGCAGTTTCTTAATTTGCCACATTGACTCTTTCACGAATGATTTCTCTGTAGCATGTGACGCTATTTGATAGCATCTGCCCCACAGAACTTCTTGCAAAATTGGAGCCAATCCTTTCAAATTCTGCTGCTGCTTTATCAACTAAGTTTGTGTAATATTCTAAATCCTTTATTGTCCTTAAAAAAATTTGCATAGCATCATCACCAGGAGTGGATTCCATCTCAAGAAACCACTTCCTTTGCTCATCCATAACATGCAACTCCTCATCCATTCAAGTGTTAACGTGAGAGGGCAGCAATTCAACCACATCTTCAGGCCCCACTTCTAATTCTAGTTCTCTTGCTATTTCCACCACATCTGCAGTTACTTCCTCCACTGAAGTCTTGAACCCCTCAAAGTCATCCATGAGGATTGGAATTCACTTCTTCCAAACTCCTATTGATGTTGATATTTTGACCTTTCCCCATGAATTACACATGTTCCTAATGGCATCTAGAATGGTGAAAACTTTCCAAAGGTTTTCAATTTACTTTGCCCAATTCCATCAGAGGAATCATTATCTATGGCAGCTATACCCTTATGAAATGTATTTTTTAAATAATAAGATTTGAAAGTCAAAATTACTCCTTGAGCCATAGACCGAGGAATGGATGTTGTGTTAGCAGACATAAAAACATTAATCTCATTGTACATCTCCACCAGAGTTCTTGGGTGACTAGATGCCTGTCAATTAACAGTGATATTTTGTAAGGAATCTTTTTTTCTGAGCAATAGGTCATAACAGTGGGCTAAAGATGTTCAGTAAACCATGTTGTAAACAGATGTGCTACCATTTAGGCATTGCTGGATTGGCTTCCAATCCAAGAGAGTAGATTTAGCGTAACTCTTAAGAGCCCTAGGATTTTCAGAATGATAAATGAGCAAAGGCTCTGACTTAAAGTCATCAGTTGCATTAACCCCTGACAAGAGGGTTACCCTGTCCTTTGACATATTGAAGTCAGGCATTGACGTCTCCTCTCTTACTATGACAGTCCTAGAAGGCATCTTTCTACTAGAAGGCTGATTTATCTATGTTGAAAATCTGATGTTTAGTGTCACCACCCTCATTAATTAACTTAGCTGGATCTCCTGGATAACTTGCTGCAGCTTCTACATCAACACTTGCTGCTTCACCTGGCACTTTGATGTTATGGAGACGGCTTCTTCTATAAACCGCGTAAACCAATCTCTTCTAGCTTCAAAATTTTCTTCTGAAGCTTTCTTACCTCTCTCAGCATTCAGAATTTAAGAGAGTAGAGGCCTTGCTCAAAAATGAGGCTTATGCTTATCAGAGAATTGTGGCTTATTTGATCCCCTATACAGACCATTAATACATTCTCCATATCAGCAAGAGAGCTGTTTGCTTTCAAATCATTCATGTGTTCACTGGAGCAGCACGTTTAATTTTCTTCAGGAACATTTCTTTTGTATTCACAACTTGGCTAACTGACACAAGAGGCCTAGATTTCAGCCTATCTCTGTTTTGGGCATAAAAACAGCTTAATAAGCTTAATGATTTCTAGTCTTTTATTTGAAGTGAGAGATGGTGATTCTTCCTTTCACTTGAACACTTAGAGGCCATTATGAGGTTATTAATTAGCCTAATTTTCACATTGTTGTGTCTCACAAACTAAGGAGGCCCAATAAGGGGGTAAGAGACCAAACAATGGCTGGTTAGTGGAGCAGTCAGAACACACAACATATATTAATTTCACAGTCTTATATGGACATGGTTCATAGCACCCTAAAAATTACAGTAGTAACATCAAAGATCACTGGTATCAGATCATCATAACAAATACAGTAACAATGAAATAGCTTGAAATGTTTTGAGAGTTACCAAAATGTGACACAGAGACAAGAAGTGAGCAAAGGCTTTGGAAAAATGGCACAATAGCACTGCTTGACAGGATTGCCACAAAATTTAAATTCGTAAAAAATGTACTATCTGTAAAGTGCAATAAAATGAAGCACAGTAAAATGAGGTATGTCTGTATACATTCATCTGTGTACATAGTCATCTGTGGGCATTTCATCCACCATATGGTTTCATGACCCTCAAATGTGAATCTCAAGCTAAAGCACTGGCTATTCTGTTAGGACAACATTGATAAACCCATCATCTAGTAGGCAAAAATAAGAATAGAATTCCTGCCTTGTTTTAAGAGGTGGAATCAGGGTAGTGCAATGTTTTGTTTTTTGTTGTTTTGTTTTGTTTTTTGAGAGAGAGAGAGAGAGAGAGAGAGAGAACAAGAGGGGACAAAGAGAGAGGAAGGCACAGAATCTGAAGCAGGCTTCAGGCTCTAAGCTGTCAGCACAGAGCCCGACGCGGGTCTCGAACACTTGAACCGCGAGATCATGACCTGAACTGAAGTTGGACGCTTAACGGACTGAGCCACCCAGCTGCCCCAGGGTAGTGCAATGTTTTAATGTTTTAAAGAATGAGATTTTAAATTAAGATCCTGGAGTTGCAGGATGCTTAGTTGCAGGATGTGTAACTTGTCATGGGACCTTGATTATGCTACTTGACCTATATGAGCCCTTGATCCTTCCTCTTTAAAAGGAAATAATTATAGTAGCTATCTTAAGTGTTGTCACTTTGTGTATTAAGATGAGTTAATGCATCCAAGCACTTAAAACAGCAACAAATAAATAGAAAGTACTCAACAAGAGTTAAATATCATTATAAGAACTGAATTAGAGGCTTTATACATGCTTTTTTATAAACTCAATGGGATTTTATCAAAGTACTGTGCAGTTTAAAAGCTTAACTTTTAAATAGAAGACAAGTAACCGGTTATAGACATGATGCAAACAATTTATAATATTTTTGGCAATGTGTAGTCAATTTTCTTCTCACTACTGAATAGTATTTAATTCAGCTTACCATAGGAAACAGTTCCCATTCTTATTCAAAGCAGCCCTTTGTCCCTGAATAAGCTTTAAAAATATGTGTGTGTGTGTGTATGTGTGTGTGTGTATGTGCATGTGTATTTCATATATATGACAAAATTTTAGTGAATGGCATACACAGTCTTTCCACTCTAAGTGCAAGTATGTAATCTGTTATTAAATCCTGATTATTGAAGTGTAATATACATGCATTAAAATGCAAATATCTTAAGTGTGCAGCTTGATAAGCTTTACAAAGTTAATACGCCTGTGTGAAAACCACTCAGATCCAGATAGAGAACATAACCATCCCTAGAAGCCTACTTTGTGCCTTTTTCCTGTCACATTCTCCCCAAAGATAACTAATATTCTGACATTTTATCTAAAATTAGCTTTGCCTGTTTTTAATCTTTACATAAATGGAACCATATAGTAGATTATTCCATCATTTGGCTTCTTTTGTGTCTTGTTTCTTTCAGATTCAGTATGCGTGCAAGAGTCATCCATTGTGAATATAGCAGCAATTTGTTCTTTTTCTCTGGTGAACATACTGCAATTTATTTCCCACTCTGTTGTTGAATATAAGAGTTGTTTCTAGTTTAGTAGGGTTAAAATTAATGCTGCTAAGAACATTCCTGTACATGTCTTTTTGTGCACATATTTATATTTTTTTATTGACCATATGGTTAGGAGTAGAAGTGCTGTGTCCTAATGTATACTTGTGTACAATTCGATTAGATCAACTGGATTATATACCTTTTTCTTATTGATTTGCAGGAATCTTTTTTAAGTGTTGGGCACATGTCTTTTTTAGATATAAAATATATTAAACATTTCTTATTTATCTCTTTCCATTGCCTTTTCACTCTTGTAATCTTGTCTCTTGATGAACATAAGGTGTTAATTTTAATGAAATTCATTTTATCAGTCTTTTCTTTTGGTAAGTGATGTGTGTGACCTGTTGGAGAAATATTTGTCTATCCCAAAGCCTTGAAGAAAGTTCTGTGTTATCTTCTGCCTTTATTATTTCACACTTTACAATCAGGTCTTTGATCTGTCTATAGTGGATTTTTGTGTTATGCTGTCTCAAGGGAATAATTATTTTTAAGATTGCAAAGTTTATATTGTAAGTCTACATTGCTTGTAGTTATCACTATAAAATTACAGATTTATTCTGGAAAAAGTATAAATTTCAGAATGAAAAGATAGAAAGATATCATTGTTCTTGAAATCTAGAGTCATTATAATGTTTCAATCATATTATTTAAAATACAAATGCTGAGTGAGACCCATATCGATGTCATAGCCTGAAAACTCTTTAACCTGTTTCTTGATGTCTAGGAAAGGAATTATTTTAAGCTTATTATTAGATTTTTGGACAACCTATATTGTCATCCATTTGCAATTTGACTGATCTACGATCACCAAGTGCAGTGATTCGTTTTTAAGATATCTTCTACCATCAGTGCTGTCCTCATTATCTGAAAAAAAAACCCAAAAGTTCAATAATTTCCATACACACTTCTGTGCCTTTCTTGATCCTGTTTTCACTGTTTGAAGTCTCCTCCACTTATTCTTTTCTAAGTACCCACTATCTAACCATTCTTCTTCACAAAGATTTTAACTGGTCCAGCCAACCATTATCTCTGTTATTTTGTTTTCCTCTAACTCTTATCAATATCTGTTGTATAAATTAAAGCTATTGGTGTACTTTTCTTATCTCTCCAACAATACTCAGAGCTCCTAGAGAAAAGAGACCACGTGTATGTGACCTTTATATTACTTACAATTTATGTCCGTGAATTTGGATTTTTGGAATATTCAGTATTTCACAGAAAAGGACACATGTGTCCCTGGATGTACAAGCCTGTGAGCAGGAGAGTGAGAATCCACAAAACAAAGCACATTACGCTAGAGACGATTTTCATTTAAAGCTTTTTTTTTTTTTTTGAGGGAAAACATATTGAAACACGTGTATGTCATAAATAAATTAAAAAGCAGATGGGCCATTCAGATTAATTTTAAAATGAAAACCAAGCATGGCAAACTTTTTTTTTTAATACAATGAAGAATCAGAATCCAATCCACTTTGAAACCATGCATTCTTTTCAGTATATCACTTCTAAACATTCATAGGAAAATGATGTTTACTAAAGGAAAGAGAACAAGGTAAAATATTTATCAAAAATTTTATTTCAGAATGATGCACTACTTGGCTGATGTCCTACTATGTATGTTTTACCTGTTGATGTCTTGCTTACATTTCCATGGGTCCCTTTACAGCTTATATGAAGACCTGGCATCTTTGTAATGTTAGCATCTGCAGCATTGTAAATTGCAGCAGGAGCCAGAGAAGAGAAGCTAAAAGAGCTATTCATTGATATAAAACTGTCCAGTCTGGCTGAAACACTATATTTTAATTTCTTTACAGTAGACTATCCAGAATAGTAAGTAAGGCTAGAAACTTTTAAAATTAAAGAACTGTCTCTGAAGTACATTCAGGGTGGCCTAAGAAATCAGGCTGCAGCTTCATCTTTTTAAGTTTTTATTTAAATTCCAGTTGGTTAACATACAGTGTAATATTAGTTTCAGGTGTACAAGAGAGCGACTCAACCCTTCCATACAACACCCAGTACCCGTCAGAACAAGGGCCCTCCTTAATCCCGATCACCTATTTTACCCATCTCCCCATCCCTCTCCCCTCTGGTAACCATCAGTTTGTTCTCTGTAGCTACGAGAGTTTGTTTCTTGGCTTACCTATCTCTCTTTTTTTTCCCCTTTGCTCATTTGTTTTGTTTCTTAAATTCGGCATATGAATGAAATCGTATGGCATTTGTCTTTCTCTCACTGACTTGTTTTACTTACTTGTTTTTTAAGGGCTGAGTAATATTCATATATATATGAATCATATATATGAAAAATATGTATGATTCATATATATACATATGCTAACTTTATCCATTCATCAGTTGATGGACACTTGAGTTGTTTCCATAATTTGGCTATTGTAGAACTACCCTACAATCCAGCCATTGCACTACTAGTTTTTTACCCAAAGAATGCAAAAATACTGATTCAAATGGTTGCTGCTTCATGTTTTAATAATCACTTTTCCTTCCAGGTCTGCAGAAGTGCTTCACAATGCACCTGGGTTCGAGGTTGTCTTTCAGGTTTACCAGAAGGGGCTGTTGAAAGGTGAGCATTATAAAAGGAAAAGTATTCACCTTTTCATCTGCAGAACTAATGTCAAAGACAGGGTTTTTGTCCTAATATATGGAAAATGAAAACTTTCTGCACTATCCTTAACAAAAACCCTGCAGTCCACTTTCAATGGTAATTTTAAAGACTCACATTTAACAAAAGTGAAACAATAAAAATCTCTGGTGTCTTCTGCAAATACATATCTCAACAATTAAAAATTATATATAAAGTATATGTATGTATATATGTTTATAGTATCTGAAGGTTAAACACATTATTTTGCTAGATAATGGGGATAAATTAAGACAATTTCATTTTAAATAGATATAGTGGGAAATATTGGAAATAAAGAAAATGTGCAACTTTTCATTTGTTATATGTTATCTTTGGCTATTTTCCTGAACATAAACCTAAGAGTTAACACAGATTTTATAAATGCTTTGGTCTAAAACAATTGAAATTACAACAAACAAAAGTGGTGAAAAATAACCTGATAAATAATAAACAGAGCACTTGGGCAAGTAAAAAACATGCTGAAATAAACAGCTTTCACAAATAAATCTGACATTCATAACCTCAATATCATGTAACTGCATTTACACACAGGGACTTTTGCTTCTGTTCTTGTCTTGCTTCATGCTGTGCCCTTAACTTGGGGACCCATTCATGGTATCTCACTGCCTCCTAAATATTCCTGTCTTTGTGACCCTTGCCCAAATTCTTCCCCAAGTTATAACATTGTTCTTAATTGCTGCAATGGATATTTCTGCCCCTTTCTTTCAATGTTTCATCTCAAATCCTAATGCTTTCAGGAAATTGTTCTGATTGTCCTCATATAGAATAATCTAAAATCTCTATATATATCTGAAAACATTGAAGGAAAACCAATTTCAATAGTAGGAACATGGTTTTTTTTGGAACTGAAAAGGTCCTATTTTTTGAGTGGACAGGTTCATTACACTGGTGATCTAGACATTAGTATCTTTAAAATATAAACTCTTTTATTTAAAAGAAATATTTAGAAATCTAAACACATAGGGGCACCTGGGTGGCTCAGTCAGTTAAGTGCCGACTTCAGCTCAGGTCATGATCTCATGGCTTGTGAGTTTGAGCCCTGTATCGGGCTTTGTGCTGACAGCTCAATTCCTGGTGGCTGCTTCGGATTCTGTCTCTGTCTCTCTCTGCCCCTCCCCTGCTCACATCTGTCTCTCTCTTGAAAGTAAACATTAATTTTTTTTTTAAATATTAAAAAAAATAAATCTAAACACATAATAAACTAAAAATAAGCAAAATTGAATTTGATAAGTACTTGCTAGAATTTAGGTGTAAAATATGATATTTTTAAGGAAGCATCTTTCATTTTTAAGCATTTATAATTCATCTAACATTCACCTAAAGCATTAATAATTCAATCTCACAGCAGCTAAAATATGCTAATGTTTTTAGCATATTTTAGCTGCTGTGAGATTGAATTATTAATCTGGATATCTTTCTCCTGCTATTGACTTTAGTCTTGTCCATATTGCTTTGCTCAATAGAATGTGGGTGGAAGCTAAGACCTTTGGAGCTTGGTAATTTCTACCCACCCTCTTGGATCTTCTGCCTTCTGTCATGAGAAGAGCTGCCCAGGTAGCTGTTACTTTTTTAGTTCCTAAACCTTGGAGGTCAGCCTAGTCCAACTGAGGCCAGCCAAGACCAGAGTCAACCCGTCAGGTTTATTTAGAAGTAAACATTTCTAAAAGCTCCTAGGGTTTTGTTGTGTGCTGCACAAAACTATCACAGCAAAAGACAAATACTTTTATATTTAATGTATCCACATTATAACAGCCCTATGAAATATATATTAGTGAGTTCCAGAAAGTGTAAATGACCTGCAGAGATGAATGATGATAAATCTTTTCCTCAAGACCAGTGTGCTCACCACACCTTCCCTCCTCCTGCCACCACACCTGCCCTGACCCCACTGCTCCTTTTCTTTTTAAGGTACCAGTAAAGAATCTTTTGAAAATGCAAACTTAATCAATCGTAGAGAACAGGACATAAGGAGTAGCTAACTAATAGAGAATACCTGCGCCAAACATTTTGTTTTGAAGTTTCTAAGTCTTGCTCATGGTTCAATACCCTCATTTATGACTTTTAACATATAAGAACATCTTTTTGAACCTTGACAAAAAGCTGATTGATGTATCTTAACAAAATAACACTATTCATAAGCAGTGCTACCTACGTGTTATCTAAAAGATAGGAGTAACAGGCAAATGGCAGGGGCGGGGGGTTAGGGGTATTCCTATCATGAAACTCCACAGTTTTCAAGAATTTGAGATTGTTCCTCTTTGACAGAAGTGTATCAGTTCTCCAAAGAATTTCTTGATTTAAAAAATCTGTTAGGCAATGTTTTGTTTTAGTCAATCCCAGGATAATGTAATATATATGTAAAATATTATATATACATATAAAACAGAGGATCCGAAGCAGACTCTGCTCTGACAGCAGAAAGCTCGATGTGGGCTCGATTGTGAGATCACGACCTGAGCCCAAGTTGGATGCTCAACACACTGAACCACCCAGGCACCTCAGATAATGTTATATTTTAAGAGAGAATAGTGTCAGATTTTTTAAATACCGTATTTTTCTACACTATAAAAAAGAAACCTTGAGAGACTGGTTCAATCCTGAGCAGGATTCTTGAGTTTAGAAGAGTGTGATGGTGCAAAGAAGTGTATTCAATTGACTGAATAAATGAACAACAGGAAACGTTTAGGCTCAAATCCAAGGCAAGACATATTTCTTGATGTTGGAAAAGGGAAAATGAAGTACAAAGGCTCTCTGCCCTCAACAATGTTATATAAAGGAAGTTATGTTCTGAAAGTTATGTTCACGCTGGTGCCAAGCAGGAAAAGGTAGGTGTGTGTGTGTTGAGATGTGAAGAATGGCTGTTATCCACATGGCAGACAGGACGACTGAAGGAGGAATCAGAAGAATTCAAGACACGTTTCTCGCTTTGCCAAAGCAGCAGTCTAGCCAAGTTTACTCAAGATTTAATACTTTAAATTGGAGGTGAAACTGTTGCTTTAATTATACATTTGGAATATCTGAAAATTAAGATTGCCTGTAGTCATAAAAAGAACATCTGGAAAGGAATATGTAAGAAAAGCCATTACTTCTGCAAATCCCATAAGACAAATTCAATTTCTATTTTAAATTAATAGCTTATCTGTTAGTAACGATTCGGCTCACAGACCGTCTATTAACAAGATGAAACACTTCTCCCACATGTTGAACAAATTGCCTTCACTTTATCAAACCAGGTTTTCTGTTCCACTTCTGGCTTCTCAGAATTTGTTTAAAGTCTGCCCTTGGCTTGCTTTGTCAGACCAAGGGATAGGAATAGAATTAAAAGAATGCAAACACAAAGCAAATTAATTCCAAGTTATACAGTCCACTCTTTCTTTCACTGTTTCTGCCCCGTTTTACTATTCTATCTGCTTTTCCCTTTTCCTATCTTTTTTGAAAGACAACTCATGTTTGTGTCATTCTATTTTCATTTTAATATTGACATGTTTATAATTTAAACAGGGATTTAACTAAGAATGATTTCTGTTTTTTAAAAGCTATTTAATTTGGTAAATAATACCTTGCTATTGATCTTCAGTTTGTGGCATGATCCTGGCGTCCCTTACTACTGTGGCCATCTAAGGGAAAATATAATATCCTTAAACAGAAGTAGCTCTGTCTTGGCATTTCATGAATGCTCAGTAATTATGACTTACTGATTCTTAAGTCTACATGACTTTGGTTGCTTTCCATTGGCAATCAACACCATGAAAATGCCTGCAGAGAGCTTCCACAAACCTCTGGAAATGTATTTTATTCATTAGTTTAAGTTTTACCTTCTCATCTGTTTTATAATAACATGGCAAATACCTTTGAGTGGTAATAAAAATGAACAACTTCAAATTATTATGACATAATGATATCTAAAAAAGCATGTTAAAAAGAATTTTCTTTATTCATGTTTATTGACAAGTAACCTCAAGTAAGAAAGATAACCATTCACTATTGTTTAGGCATATGCATTTACTAAGCTAAATTATTATTATTATCATTATTATTATTGCTGGTAAAATAATTGGCTATTTTATTTTTTTTCTTAAAAGATTTTATTTATTTATTTATTTATTTATTCTCAAGTACAGTAACATACAGTGTAGTGTTGGCTTCAGTAGAATCCAGTGATTTATCTCTTATATATGATACCCCGTGCTCATCTGGAAAAGTGCCTTCCTTAATGCCCATCACCCATTTAACCCACTCCCCAGCCCCCCCATCAACCCTCAGTTTGTTCTCTGTATTTAATAGTCTCTTATGGTTTGCCTCCCTCTGTTTTTATCTTACTCTTCCTTCCCTTCCCCTATGTTCATCTGTTAAGTTTATAAAATTCCACATATGAGTGAAATCATATGATATCTGTCTTTCTCTGCCTGACCTATTTCGCTTAGCATAAGACCCTCCAGTTCCATCCACGTTGTTGCAACTGGCAAGATTTCAATCTTTTTCATCGCCAAGTAGTATTCCATTGTACCACATCTTTTTAAAAATGTTTTAATTTTATTTTTGAGAGAGAGACAGAGAGAGAGAGAGAGAGAGCGAGCATCAATGGGGAGGGCCAGGGCCAGAGAGAGAGAGGGAGACACAGAATCTAAAGCAGACTCTAGGCTCTGAGCTGTCTGCTGAGCCCGGCATGGGGCTGGAACCCACAAACCATGAGATCATGACCTGAGCCAAAGTTGCACACTTAACCAACTGAGCCACCTAGGCACCCCTATATATATCACATCTTAATCCATTCATCAGTTGATGGACATGTGGGCTCTTTCCATAATTTGGCTGTTGTTGATAGTGCCTCTATAAACATTGGGGTGCATGTGCCAAATTATTTACAAGTCATTGTTAATTTTTAAAAATTAAAACTTCACTGTCTTAGAGAGTTTTATTCTAGGAAGATGCCACAATTTGGTTTGAGTTGGTCTGTTATCAAATATAAGAATGATATCTTTCATGACTATGAGAAAGTAGTGAAAGCCAAAGTTCATCTAATCTTCAGGTTTAACCACTGGAGATAACATCTCAAAATATAAAAGTGTTCAAGATATTAATTTCAGGGGCGCCTGGGTGGCGCAGTCGGTTAAGCGCCAACTTCAGCCAGGTCACGATCTCGCGGTCCGTGAGTTCGAGCCCCGCGTCAGGCTCTGGGCTGATGGCTCAGAGCCTGGAGCCTGTTTCCGATTCTGTGTCTCCCTCTCTCTCTGACCCTCCCCCGTTCATGCTCTGTCTCTCTCTGTCCCAAAAATAAATAAACGTTGAAAAAAAATTCTTTAAAAAAAAAAGATATTAATTTCATTTTTATGTGCATTTAATTCAATATTACCAACTCAAAAGCTATCATGCCTGCTAACAACAACTAACAACATTGGTTCCATATTCTGAGATAATATTTCCACCTATTTTGCCAACTTAACTGAGACTATTTTCTTTTTCGTTCATAGCTATTTCTAGATTTCCAGTATAAGAAATAACCTTTGTTTCTGGACTGAAGTCTGATAGAATCATAGTTGAACCAGTAAAATCAAATAAAATGAAAAGAATAGAGGACTCAGTACACATAAACATTTTATGTAACCTTAGTTTTTATAGTCAAGGTATAACTTTTCTAAATAGAAGAATACATTTATAAATACAAATCAACTTTATTTTGTCTAAAAGTTGATTGGTTTAGAACTCTAGTCAGTGCACCTTCCACTTTATTGAGCTTCTAATGGAATTATTACAATGCTTTGGAGAAAATTTGAGAATTGGTCCTCCAGGCTGCATTAGATGAGGTTCTCAGGCATACCTTGACAGAGTGATGTCCTTTTGGCTACTATCAGGATCAGACACACCTCACTTGCCACAGGTGCTCATAGTATAAAGGAAAGTGAAGGAAACGTCACTGGGGGAATGCAGTTTTTGATTACTTTAATGGGTAATTATCTGACTATAAAACTGGAACCATTGAGTTCCACTCTATCTAGGTGGAAGGTTTTCAGAGATATTCTAATTGTTTTTTACTGAGCCCAGTTTATGGGGATGAAAATTCCATAAATGTGTGAGTGTTTCAATTCCTTCCACAGCAAAGTCATATTCTTTTTAAATCCTGATCTCAAAGCAGGATAAAGTACATCGACATACACACTAGTTCTCCCAAGGACATACCCTGAAGAAATGGAATGATTATAACTACAAATTCAGACAAGTTTGGAAATTTGAATTTTTGGGAAAGGTAAAAAACAGTTCCAGTATGGGGCGCCTGGGTGGCGCAGTCGGTTAAGCGTCCGACTTCAGCCAGGTCACGATCTCGTGCTCCGTGAGTTCGAGCCCCGCAACGGGCTCTGGGCTGATGGCTCAGAGCCTGGAGCCTGTTTCCGATTCTGTGTCTCCCTCTCTCTCTGCCCCTCCCCCGTTCATGCTCTGTCTCTCTCTGTCCCAAAAATAAATAAACGTTGAAAAAAAAAATTAAAAAACAAAACAAAACAGTTCCAGTCATGGTCCAAAGGAGGTCACTTAAATGAGACCTTCTCTTCTGCTCAAGACACATACTAAAAAATTAAATATTGGGAAAAACAGTGCTTACTACCACATGGAGCAGCATGGTTGGCAAAGTTTGGTGGAATTTGTTTTAATAAGGAACTACTTCCAGTAGATTTTCTATTCTATCTCTCCACGTTCATATTTTTTTCTGGGGTTAAATCTATAAGTGAACACCATGATTATTTATTTGAAAGCTCAGCTGGATTACTGTAATGGTCTTTTCAAAGGATTTTAACACCCACTAGAGTGGTCAGCAAGTCGAGAATTGAACACTGAGTTGGCAAGGACTCTGTAGATAGCATCCCATGATGATTTCTGCACAATGGGAGTGAGGTTGCTAAAGATCTCTAAGTATGACCTGAAGGAAAAATAGCCAATGCTATCCATGTGTTTGGCTGCAGAGATTCTTGTTAGTTACATTCTATTAATAAAGTAATTTCTATCTGTCATTAAAAATGTCCACTGGTTGAGGTGTTAACTATTTGAACCAATAAGTCAGAACAAAATAAGCCAAGGCATATTTGGAAACTTGGTATATAACAGGTATGGCATTAAATAAAAAGTGGGACTGTATCACTCAATAAATGGTCCTATGAAAAATTGCTTTAATTGTGGAAACATGAAATTCTGTACTTGTCTCACATCACAAATAAAAACATTGTCAGTTTTATTAAAGACATTTGCGGGGTGGGGCTTGAAACGTGTAGGATAAATAGGTAGAATAGCTTTTTAATACTAGGTGAGTAAGGAATTTCGTAAACAAGTTAGAAAAATCACAATATCCAAAGGAAAATTTGACATACTTAATTATAATAAAAATTAATGGCTTTCGTATAATAAAAGAACCATTAAAAGATTTAAAAGGGATTAAAAGAAGACAATTGTAGCTTATATAACTGATAGATTTGCATACAGAATAAACAAAGAACCGCAAAATTTATTTTTTAGTGTTTATTTTGAGCGAACGAGAGAGAGAGAGAGAGAGAGAGAGAGAGAGAGAGAAAACACAAGTGGGGGAGGGGCAGGGAAAGAGGAGAAGAGACAATCCCATTCAGGCTCCAAGCTCAGTGTGGAGCCCATCGCAGGGCTCTATCCCATGACCAGCTGAGCCATTTAGGTGTCCCACACCTCAAAAATTATTAAGAAAAACATAAATGACTCAACCAGAGAAGATGACCTAAGAATGGAAGAAAATTGAACGGCTAATAAATTTATGAAATGTATTGTCCGTTAGTAATGAGGAAAATGCAAATTAAAATAATAAATACTATTTTAAATAATCATGTTAGCAATATCAATATTTGACAAGGATACAGAGAAAGAAGGTATCTTATACTAACATTATTGAAACTTACTGTATGCCAGAATCTCTGCTAAGCACATACCACTACTGATAAAAATTTAAATATGGGCAAATTATAAAACATGTAATATTATTCAGCCATAAAAAATGAAATCTTGCCATTTGCAGCAATGTGGAAGGAGCTAGAGTGTATTATGCTAAGCGAAATAAGTCAGTCAGAGAAAAACAAATACCATATGATTTTACTCATATGTGGAATTTAAGAAACAAAGAAGCAAAGAGAAAAAATAAAAAAAAATAAGAGAGAGAGAGACAAATCAAGAAATAGACTCTTAATTATAGAGAACAAATTGATAGTTACCAGAGGAGAGGTGGGTGGGGGATAGGTTTAATAGGTGACGGGGATTAAGGAGTGCACTTGTAGTGATGAGCACTGGGTGGTGTATGGAAGTGTTGATTCACTATGTTGTACACCTGAAACTAATATTACTCTGTATGTTAACTAACTGGAATTAAAATAAAAACTTAAAAAATTATAAAACATGCATGGGAATGATATACAACAGTTTAGGGTAGAGATTGTCTTTAGAATAATGACGGAGGAATGAAATCAGGGAATACAATTCCAAAGAAGGTAAGTCTTCATGTGTCTTTAGCTTTTAAGTGGAAAGAGACAGACAGAGACTGAGAGGAACAGAGATGGAGATCTGAGCCGAGAGGGTAGTTGTTAGGTGGTGTGCCTTCTGCAGCCTCCTCACCTCTGTCCTTTGGCAGTCTCATCCCAGAACTCATGCACTTAGTATCTCTATAAATGTTCACAGTATGTTGAGGTAATTATTATTATTCCCCATGATTTACAATGAAACAGAAACTGGGAGATGTTTTATTTCATTTCATTAGTTTTTTTTTTTTTTAATTTGAGAGAGAGAGTGAACAGGGGAGAGGAGCAGATGAGGGGGGAGAGAGAGAGAGAGAGAGAGAGAGAGAATCATAAGCTGACTCCATGCTCAGCACGGAGCCTGATGTGGGGCTTGTTCCCACAACTCTGGGATCGTGACCTGAACAGAAATCAAGAATAAAATCCTCAACTTACTGAGCCACCCAGGCACCCTGAAACTGGGAGATGTTAATTGACCTGCTCAAAGCTAGAACTGATTAAGGCATAATTAGAACCCAAATTTGATATGCTCAAAAAAAAATGTCTGGCAAGGCATTCTACCAGCTATGACTACCACTGAGCCAGGGGACACACTGGTAGGCAGCATCTGTAGCACAGAGGCAAGACTGTGGTGTGGAGTCCAGATAGGAGGTCCAGTCCAAGCTCTGACATCTAGGAGCAGGATGAATTCGGAAAAGTCACATAAGCTGTTGGAGGCGCTCTGAGACTTAGTTTTACTCATTTGTAAAGAATATCCAATAACACCCACTGCAAGGAGTTGTAAGGGCCAAATGTGATGCTAAATATAATGTACTTTATCAATGCAAAGCAAGGGACAATTTCCTTTAGGAAATGAAACAATGTCTTCTGATTACGACTTAGCAACCCCCAATTTCCATTGCCTGGCACAGTGCTTGCACATAGTAAGCGTTCAATAAATAGTTGCTGATTGTGATGTTGACTCGTCCCCATAGGAACCTAGAGGTCACCTAGAACTGGCAGCTCTCATACAAAGAAGTAAAGGGTCCCAGGCAGATATATATATAGGCTTGTTGCTAAAAGTCATTCAAGTGGAAAGGAAGTAGAAGCACACTGAGGTTGTCTTGTTGGGATCCCATTTGACTCCCAGAGACAGAGGAAAAAGCAGGACTAGGAAGATATGCATACCATACACTTATTTGCTTTCTTCCATACATACTTATGGTTGGAGAGGATGCAGAAACATTGGGAAGCCTATGAAATCAGGATAAAAGTGCCTATGTGTAACAGGTGCATGGTAGAAGGTGCCCGAATTCTGACAGGAAGCAGCTAGTGCATCATGTATAGTTAGGAGTCCACTTGTACTTTGAGTCAGAGCCCGAGTTCAGCTTTTGTGACAAAATATCAACTTGAAAAACTCTTGGGACCATTTTTAAGAAAAGAAAACAAAATTATGAAACAAAAATAATATAATGGTGACTGTTTATTTAAAATGAGAAAATAGGGGTACCTGGGTGGCTCATTCGGATGAATGTCCAACTCTTGATTTCAGCTCAGGTCATGATCTCATGGTTCATGAGATTGAGGCCCATGTTTGGCTCTGTGCTAACAGTGCAGAGCCTGCTTGGGATTCTTTCCCTCCCTCCCTCTCCCCCACTCTTGCACTCACTCTCTCTCTGTCTCAAAATAAATAAACATTTAAAAATAAATAAAATAAGAAAATAAATTAGAATTCACAGCAAAATGCAAGTGTAAAAAAGCCAACAAACCACACTAATATCACAAAATTAGAAAAGGAATATAATATACTTATCAGTTACCACATGAAATTCTTCTATAACGTATAATCTTTTAGTCTTTGGATGCATAGTCTTTGATTGCCTCTTCATATGACAACAGTCCTGTAATATTTTCTTTTCTCATTAAGATATAGCTGATATACAATATTACATTAGTTTCATGTCTTGTAATATTTTCTAAAGAGATAATAGAAATTTAGTCTTTCTTCCAGCATGGTTGATCAAAGAAGCCTTTTTTTTAAATGTTTATTTATTTTTGAGAGAGAGAGAGAGAGAGACAGAGCATGAGTGGAGATGGGGCAGAGAGAGAGGGAGACATAGAATCCAAAGCAGGCTCCAGGCTCGGAGCTGTCAGCACAGAGCCTGTCGCAGGGCTCAGACTCGTGAACCACAAGATCATGGCCTGAGCCGAAGTCTGACGCTTAACCAACTGAGCTACCCAGACGCCCCACAAAGAAGCCATTTCTACTGCAGACAGCTGGTAATAACTTAGCTGTATCTAGAAGAGACTGTGGACCACATGAATATATTCTGCCTATTCTAAACTAGATGGATAACTGCCCGACTCAACTCCTATTTTCCCAACAATCCCTGGGAACACTTTAACATCACCCCACATGAGAAAATGTGTGATGAGGGAGAGTTCTAAACAAGCTGTGATCAAAATACAATATTTTGCAAATTGTACAAAAACATAATACCATGGGAACATATTACCATTGCCTTTCTTGAGAGTCTGCGTCGGCCCCTGCAGGGAACGGGGACGGACTCTGAAGCTTGATCTTCATCAGCTTCAGTTAATCCGTCTGTATTCAGTTTGTCCTCTGCATACCAAGATACACCAAGGGAGAGCAGTCACTAAGTTGGTAACAAAGGGTTAGGAGAAGGAGGCACAGCCCTCCCTGTCCTGTTAGTTCCTATTGGCAGTGCAGTAATCTTAGTTGTAAATCCTCCCTGAAAACTGGCCAGAACTTCCAAGTCTCCTCTCCAGTGGAAATTGTAGAAAAGAACACCATCTTCCTGCCAAAGCTCATGCTCTCCCACTGGTAAAGAAATTAACATCAAAATCCCATTTCATTGATGTTTAAAATAACTTAGCCTGACAGAAATGGCTTTTGTTATCTTGGGAGAGAATTTGATTACTCCATGATAATGGATGGAAGGATGCTTCCACACACTAGCTAGGAAGGTCTGACTGGCACTAATAAGACTCTGTGTTACCACACTGTATACACTGAAGGAGAGATATGAATGTAACACATGTGAATGTGAATTCGATTGCCTATTGGATCACCATTAATGTTTCCTTCCATGTGCTACACGGGACCTTGGTAGTTTACAGAGTCACTGTCCACCTAGGTTACCACAGTTGAGTGACATAACATACATGTTGTTATAACCAGCAGGCACATTTGGCATAAAGGAAAACAGAGCTCGATATGAAAGGCAACTCTCTTTTGCCTTTCCATCTAGGCCATGAGGAAGAGGGAACCGGAGGTTCAACCGGGGACAGCTTCACAAGGCAACTTAAAAAAAAAAAAAAAAAAGAAGGAGAAGGAGAAAGAGAAGAAGAAGAAGAAGAAGAAGAAAAGAGAAAGAAAGAAAGAAAGAAAGAAAGAAAGAAAGAAAGAAAGAAAGAAAGAAAGATTGAAAGAAAACCCTTAAAACCAAACTGCAACCATGCTCACGCTAACCTTGGCCCTGTGAAGCCCTAATTCCAGTAACACCCTTGGATTGCATCCACTCTTCCCAAGGCTCTCTCCCAAAGCCGAATGAGTTGAGAAGTGCCTTTTTGCTCAAGAGAGACAGTGAAGAACAGATTCAAGAATATGGCAAGGCTCTTGGTTCTTGTTGGCAGTAAAGTTAGGTAACCAGCTATGAAGGGCATATTAATTCTTCTGACTCACAGGCCTCAGGTTCATAGCATGTCTACCATAAAGAGTCACCAAAATTTACCTTCCCTGAATGTAGCCTCTGAAAAAATCAGTTCTGTATTTAAATATAACAGGTGCATTTTATATTACACCTGTATGTTCATGATTCTATATTTCATATATTACCATAATTCTAATTGTTAATACATTCAGGTGATTTGTTATTTAAAGGACATATACAGAGATATGTAACCATCTCAAAAGCATTTTATCTATCATGAACAACAGTTTAGGCACAAGGCAAACCAGGCTGAAATAAATATTTTCTTTATCATATAAATTGAAAAATAATTTTGACACATTTTTGGACAAGATCATCTAAGATAATGTGTTCTATATTATAATTGGTAATAAAAAGTGGAGGGGCTCTTGGGCGGCTGAGTCGGTTAGGCATCTGACTTCGGCTCAGGTCATGATCTTGTGGTTCATAGGTTGAGCCCAGCGTCTGCTCACTGCTTTCAGTGCAGAGCCCAGCTCAGATTTTCTGGCTCCCTCTCTCTCTGCCCCTACCCTGCTCATGCTCTCTCTCTGTCTCAAAAATAAACATTTTTTTAAAAGTGAAAACAAATGAAAATTTATATCTGATATTATCCCTTTCCTCCAACCTTCAAGTGGTTAGTCTGAAATAATTTTATATTGGCCATTAATCCATTTCCACATATTATGTTTATTAAGATATTATAAAAACAAGAAGTAAAAGATCAAAAGCATTATCTTACACCACTTAAGCTGCTAATGGCTAAATAGTAAAAATGACATCAGTGTAATGGAAGAAAGATGAATAGCAATAACTACCTCGAGGTCATTAAACTATCTTTTGGCATTCTGTTTCTCTGTGATTACATCCTAACTGTGCCAATAGCTCATTTAATTTCTTCAGAAAAGGAAGGTAATTACAAAATGATTTGTTCCTCAAAATTTATTGCAGTTTCTTAATACAATTTAGAAACTCTAACTTTTCTTACCTTTTATTTAAATACAGATTAACATTTAAGTGACAAAACAGGATCACGTAAAACTGTAGCTAGCTTTCAAATGTTTTATGCTGATACAATTATAGAGAAGGAGACAGATCAAGCAGAGACTAGAGAAGTTGCTCCCTCTTCTGGTAAAGCAAGATATTTCAAACAAAATATTAAATGTGTGGCTCTTGGTTTGCAGTGGTTTCAATCGTTCAAAGAAATAAATGTTACTCTACATTATTTAAAATAAATTGCAACTGAGTGATAGAGATCCCACACTGAGCCTTCAGAAGGTATATTTAAAATAGGATTTCTGAGGGCTAACGTTAATTTTCTTGACCTTTGTAAGCAGTGAAAATTTTTTATCCTAAAAACACTTGAGGGTGCCTGGGTGGCTCAGTCAGTTAAGCATCCGACTCCTGATTTCGGCTCAGGTCATGATCTCATGGTTCATGGGCTAGAGCCATCCATCAGGCTCTGCGTTGCACAGAGCCTGCTTGGGATTCTCTCTCTCCCTCTCTCTGCCCCTCCCCTGCTCATGCTGTCTCAATGAATCAATCAATAAAGTGATTGAGTGAAGTATGCTGCTGAGGTAGAAATGGAGTATATCGTGCATATTATTATGATTCAGATTGAAATTGGAGAGGCCTGGTAAACACTATATTGTAGTGGGGTAGATGAGAGAGGAACCCACTGAAACAAAAATATGTTTTTCTGCTCCTTTATAAAGAGGTCCAAAAGAGCATGTTATCAACATTCACTTTCCCCTAAGGATTTATTTATTTGATTTTGCCTCTTGCTTAGTAGGGCAGATTTAGGGAATGGGGTAATGTGACAGAACATGTTACAACCAAAGGAATAAACCACTTTGGAATAAATGATGAAAATGAGCTTTGTTATTCTTTTCTTCCTCTGTCTTGTTTGATTCTTGGTTATATCTGAGAGTCATTCATTTGTGAATGGATTGTGTCTAAAGTCAATTTGTAAATCACTGATTTGGAATTTGTAAAATTTTTTTTTAGAGAATCGCAGCTGTAAATGATGGAGACTTTTATTTATTTTTACTAGTGAGTAAAAAGTCTAATAGACATGTAATGTAGTAGAAAAGAGAAATTCTTTTGCTTTACCATTTGTTATCAAGAAGGAAGAGTCACTCAGGGAAATATCTTCAGAGGGACCTTTGGACTAGGGAAAGCTGTAGCCCTGTGGATATAGTTTGCAAAGTAGCACCAGATTAGAAGTGTGCTGTGTGCTGTGTAATAGTTGGGGAGCGGGAGAGCAATAAGTGAAAGCCATGCAACATAGCAGAAGACCATGGGAAAAATAAAGATGATCAAAGTGATTGTCGGGAGAATGAAGAACTTCTAATAGCAGTGATGTCTCATTTTGGAAAACTCCTGTCTTCCCCAACCTTGTTCTAAAGCAGTGAGAAGGCGGGTGCCCTCTAGAGGACCATTCTTGAAATGTGTTAGGGTTTTGGGTTTGGGGAATTATTTAGTTTCATGGTTTGTTTGGGGTGGGGAAGATGTTCCTGGGTCCGGTGTGGTCATTGGCTAGGATACTAGACAACCATGAATGTTCTTATTCAAAGTGGATTCTCAGAGTATTTTTGTAAATAAAACATGTCTCTCCTTCCAGGTGCCACAATAACAATTTCTTCAATCAGCTACATTTACTACATCTACATATTAATTTGTCTTTTAAGCTTGGGTTAAGAATGTACCACTGTTTGTGGCTTTGTTTCTTAAGAAAAAGAAAGAGAGGGAGAGAAAGGGAGAGAGAGAGAGGGACAAGAAGAAATAAAAATTACATAGTGATGGAACAAGTCTACATGTTCTGCTGTGCTCCCCCACAAGTGTGGCTACCCATACCATTGACTATATTCCCTGTGCTGTACCTTTCACGTGTTGTTTACCCTTTTCAAATGTTATCTTATATGGTCCACAGGGATTTGAAATATCACTTTGGTATAGAATCTTCATTATTTTATCGTTGTTCCAATCTAGGGGCTACTTCCTATAAAATATTGAAGGATAGTGTTTAGGTTACTTTTAAGAAATAGAGACTGGATGGTTGGTTGCCTAGATGTATGATGTGGTTTTAAATGGGAGAAACATTTTCTATTCTATTTATCAAAAGCCTGTCCCATAACATGACATCAGTTAGATGCTACATTTAAAAATAAAGTCCAGTTTATTTGTAAATACTTCCCTTATTTCTTCCCTTCAACAGTCAGTAATTTTTTTGGCATAATATACTTACTTCAATTATGGTTATTTTCACCTTTTTCTTATTACACACAAATTTACTCTGGTTTGTTATTATTTCTGCTAACACTTTCCTCTTTCTTCTGGTTGTCTTTATTCTCTTCATTCCAAGTGTTTTATTATAAATATGTTCAACAGTCATCATTTTGTCTCCCAGTGCAGTCAGCTAGGATTTTAAC
This sequence comes from Lynx rufus, assembly GCF_022079265.1. NCBI lineage: Eukaryota > Metazoa > Chordata > Mammalia > Carnivora > Felidae > Lynx > Lynx rufus. The sequence goes on along the minus strand of NW_025814826.1, from coordinate 26,368,285 downwards.
AATACAAATGCATAGTTTTATTATAAATTATTTTCCTCCTATTTCTGATAGTTGTTATAATGAAAATGCCATATTTATTTTTTAATCATTACATAAGTTAAAATCAGATTCTGTGGAATACTTACCAGCAATAAAAAGGAACAAGCTATCAATTCACATAAAAACATGTAAAAAGGTAAACAAGTCTTCCTTAAATTCTGAACAAAGCCCTCCCCCATTTGACATAGTAGTTGCATCCCCAGAAAACTCAGAGTGTAGTAAAACCAAACAAAAATATTCTTTTTTTAAAGTTTATTTATTTATTTTGAGGGAGACACAGACGGTGCGAGCAGGGGAGAGGCAGAGAGAGGGAGAGAATCTCAAGAAGGCTCTGCACTCACAACACAGAGCCTGATGCAGGGCTTGATCCCATGAATCTGTGAGATCATGACCTGAGTTGAAACTAAGAGTCAGACACTTAACTGACTAAGCCACCCAGGCATCCCAAGTATTCTGTTTTCATCAAAAAGAAAGATTCTAGCTCATGTAATCAAAAATACATTTTTCATTTATGTTAAAGTCTAACAAGATATTTGAAAGATATGCATGATCAGGAAAAATTCTTTGTTGTGGAGGATGGTCCTACAGATTGGGCTAGTGAATTGTTACACTATTTCACGTTTTTCTACAGTTAAAATTAATTTTATTTCTATTATATTTAATTTGAAAATGCTTATATTTGATATAGATAATCATGGCATGATAACTTACATAAACTTTTAGTTTATTAACTTCAAAACTAAAAACCTGAGAATATTACTGAAAAGAATTATGTGAAATTCCCAGATATCAGTTTGGTTTCATATAAAGAAATCTATAAAACCTAGTGTTTTGAGACATGTTTTGAAACGTGTCTCACGTAGCAGGGTGAACCTGTCTATACATGAACATGAAATATTAGAGATGAGTAAACTGGGCCCTTCTAGTGTTTTCAGGATTAAAAATATGTTTAAAGTATCTTCTACAGTGCCTGACTTATGGCAAGACAGAATCAATAGTGGCTAATTATCACTGAGAATAATTCATTCCAAGGGACTTATTTTAAAACTCTGAATGTCATCATTCATCTGTATGACATCATTCATTGAAATGGCCAATTTTTTTTTGTTGTCCAAAATCAAGACAATTTTTTATTTTACTTTATTTAAAGTTTTTACTTAATATTACAGTGTAATATTAGTTTCAGGTGTACAACATAGTGATTTAACAATTCTGTACAACACCTGGTGCTCATCACAAGTGTACTCCTTAATCCCCTTCATCTATTTTACCCATCTCACCACCCACCTCCCCACTGGTAACCATCAGTTTATTCTCTGTAGTTAAGAGTCTGTTTCTTGGTTTGCCTCCCACTCTCTTTTTTTTCTCTTTGTATATTTGTTTTCTTTTCTTAAATTCCATATATGAGTGAAATTATATGGTTTTTCTCTTTCTCTGACTTATTTCACTTAGTATAATACTCTCTAGCTCTATTCATGTTGTTGCAAACAGCAAGATTTCATTCTTTTTTATGGTGGAATAATATTCAGTTGTGTGTGTACCACATTTTCTTTTCTTTTTTATCCATTCATCAGTTGATGGACACTTGGGCTGTTTCCATAATTTGGCTATTGTAGATAATGCTGCTATAAACATCGGGGTGCATGAATCACTTTGAATTAGTACTTTTGTATCCTTTGGTAAATACCTAGCATTGCAATTTCTGAATCATTGGGTAGTTCTATATTTAACTTTTTGAGGATGCTCCATACTGTTTTCCAGAGTGGCTGCACCTGTGTGCATTCCCACCAATAGTGCAAGAGGGTTCCTCTTTCTCCATATCCTCACTAACACCTGTTGTTTCTTGTGTTGTTGATTTTAGCCATTCTGAGAGGTGTGAAGTGATATCTCATTATAGTTTTGATTTGTATTTCCTTGATGATGAGTGATGTTGAGCGTATTTTCGCATGTCCATTAGCCATCTATGTCTTCTTTGGAAAATGTCTATTCATGACTTCTGCTCATTTTTTCTTTATATATTTTGGATACTAACCCTTTGGAAAAATGTCTATTCATGACTTCTGCCCATTTTTCTTTATATATTTTGGATACTAACCCTTTATCAAATGTGTCATTTGCAAGTATCTTATCCCATTCCTAAGGTTGCCTTTTAGTTTTGTTGATTGTTCCCTTCACTGTGCAGAAGCTTTTTATTTTGATGAAGTCCCAATAGTTTATTTTTGTTTTTGTTTCCCTTGCCTCAGGAGACATATCTAGAAAGAAGTTATATGGCAGATGTCAAAGAGGTTACTGCCTGTGTTCTCCTCTAGTATTTTTATGGTTTCCTGTCTCACATTTAGGTATTTAAACCATTTTGAGTTTATTTTAGCATGTGGTGTAATAAAGTATTCCAGTTTCATTCTTTTGCATGTTGCTGTCCAGTTTCCCAACACCATGTACTGGAGAAGAGACATTCTTTTTCCCATTGGATAGTCTTTCCTGCTTTGTCAAAGATTAACTGAACATTTAATTATGAGTTCATTTCTGGGTTTTCTATTCTGTTCCATTGATCTCTGTGTCTATTTTTGTAACAGTACCATACTGTTTTGATCCCTGTCGTTTTTAACATGACTTGACGTCCAGAATTGTGATGCCTCCAGTTTTGGTTTTCTTTTTCAATATTACTTTGGCCTTTTGGGGTCTTTTGTGGCTCCATACAAATTTTAGGATTGTTTGTTCTAGCTCCGTGAAAAAATGCTATTGGTATTTGATAGGGCTTGCATTAAACGTGTAGATTGCTTTTGGTAGTATAGACATTTTAACAATATTTTTTCTTCCAGTCCATGAGCATGGGCTGTCTTTCCATTTCTTTGTGTCATCTTCATTTTCTTTCATCAGTAGTTTTCAGAGTACAGGTATTCACCTCTTTGGTTAGGTTCACTCCTAGGTATCTTATTGCAAAATCAAAACATTTGAGCAAGAAAATAAAGTAGATCTAGATATCACTAGGGTATAGATATAAATATAACATGAAGTAAGTATCCATGAGTCCGTACTGATATTACTGCTTAAATAAATAAATAAATGGTGAAGAACAATCTCTCTAGCAGAAAAATTCTGAGTAGATAATCTGCCCTCAAAGAGGGAGCATAACTCCTTACTCTTAAGTATGGACTTGTGCACAGTGACTATCTTTGAAGTGTGCAGAATGGAAAGAAACATAGAAAGAGTAACTTTATACAGTGGAGAAACCTGACAAATACTACTTCAATCAGGTGATCAAGGTCAATATTTATAATGATAAATCATATTGAGAGTATGCACCTTTGATATAATGTGATGAGAGTGCTACTCTACCTCAGTGACCTTCCTCTCCAAATCACAATTTCCCTGTGTAATCATGAGAAACACCAGAAAAATCTTAATTAAAGACATTCTACAAAAGATCTGACCACTACTCCTCATGTCTGTCAAGGTAGTTGCAGATAAGGAAAGTCTGAGGAATTGTCACAGCCTAAGTAGAAGCCTAAGAAGACGATGCTGACTGTGACATGATATCCCAGACAGAATTTTGTAACAGAAAAAGACATTAGGTAAAAACTCAGAAAATCTGAGTTAAGTGTAAGTTTTAGTTATTAATGATGTATCAGTATGTATTCATTGATTGTAACAAACATACCTCCTCAATATAAGATGTTAGTAACACGAGGTATCTGAGAGCTCTTACTATCTTCACAATTTTTTATATCTAAAACTGTTTTTAAATAACATGTTTATTTTATTTATTTTATTTTATTATTTTTTCTAGTTTAATAATATTGCTTTTTAATTAAGTGGAAAGGAATAAATATTTTTCTGTCTCTGCAAGTTAAGCATTTGTTCACTTCAGCAAAGATTGTAGAAGTATTGTATCTAGTAGAAAGATTGTATCCAGTTCTGTATTTAGTGGTGCCTATGTATAATCTTTGCAACCAAGAAGATTCTCCACCCCTAGTAAAGATGCATTTTCTTCTTAAAGTTCAACTAACTGTGTCAAGAACTATGAGGATCTAAATTCTACAATATTTGTTTTGGGTTTAGAATTAAAAAGAAAATTTAAAGCTAGGTCTAATTAAAACAAACAAATGAAACTCCTAGTTTGTCAGATCTTTGAACAACTGAGTCTTAAACTTTTTCCTTCCCAGAGTTCCTGTTAATGAATTTTATTCTTGCTTCACACAATAATCCAAACCATAGAAAATTGAAAAAGAACTGGACACTCAAGCAGAAAAGCTTTCACAATGAATTCCAAAAGAAAATAGTTACATTATTGAGAAAGAGTGTTCCCTCCCAACCCTACACCAGACTATGTGATTTTTACATCCCAGCAACTGGGATACAACAGAAACATCTGTTCCTGACATTGTTCAACTACTTAAACTAAGCAAAGAGAAGACAAGACCTCAAGAGAATGCTTAATAATGGGGGTGGGGCAGGGGGAATAATAAGGATTTATAATTAAATAGTATGTAGGATCCCATTATGCTGAAGTTGGGAGTCCAATGATCCAAAAGTTACATATGCAGAATTATACATTTTTCTTCAAAGATCATCTGTGGTTTTAATTCTCAAAGGATCCTGTGATCCAAAAAAGATGAAGAACCACTGAAACAGTAATTTATTCCTGAGCTATTTTGATCACCATTAATCATTTCTTATAAAACTGAATGGATAAGACATATCTGAGTTTTAGTTATTTGTGCCTCTAAAGCCTTAGTAAATGATTTGTTCAAATAAGCAATCACATGAAGCAATAAAACCAAATATTTGACGTAATGCTTAGATGGAGGGTAGAATCAACATGATGGGTAAAGCCTTATTTCACATTCAAAAGTTAAGTGTTTGAAAGAATAGAAGGGGAGCACCCAAGTTAACAAAAACAGTGAAAAAAAAATTATACCAAGTCATAAAATGTAGCAATTCTATCTCCAACAAGAATGACATTTTTACCATCAGGCAAAGTATTTATAAAGGTAGCTTGTGGGGGGATACCTGGATGGCTCAGTTGGTTAAACATCTGACTCTTGGGGCGCCTGGGTGGCGCAGTCGGTTAAGCGTCCAACTTCAGCCAGGTCACGATCTCACAGTCCGTGAGTTCGAGCCCCGCGTCAGGCTCTGGGCTGATGGCTCGGAGCCTGGAGCCTGTTTCCGATTCTGTGTCTCCCTCTCTCTCTGCCCCTCCCCCGTTCATGCTCTGTCTCTCTCTGTCCCCCAAAAAAATAAACGTTGAAAAAAAAAATTTTTTTTAAAAAAAACATCTGACTCTTGATTTTGGCTCAGGTCATGATCTCATGATTTCATGATTTGTGGATTTGAACCCCATATCGGGCTTTGTGTTGACAGTGTGGAGCCTGCTTGAGATTCTCTTTCTGCCTGTCTTTCTGCCCCTCCCCTGCACTCTCTCTCTTTCTTCCAAAATAAATAAACAAACTTAAAAAAAAAAGAACATAACATTTTGTATGATTAAAAATTTCTCCTCTTTGGGTGAAACCTGCATAAGGCTTTGGAGATGACCAACAATCACATTGCAGATGTTAGTTCTGAATACTACTGCTGGATTTTCATGATCTTTACTCCAGTAAGAAACCACAATTGAGTCTGAAGTCCAATTCCACTGTGTCTAAGGATAGAGTCAATTCAAACTTGACGCTCATCTGTATTATTTGTTTCACTGCAAAAACAGTGATCCCTAGGGAGATCAAAGTGAATGTCTGACGTAGTGTAACTGTGGTGAAACATGTTGAAAAATGTTTATTTTAAACAGATCTTTAATCATATATCTTGTTTTATAAATATTATCCAACGAAAAGAACCAGAGCTTCTTGGAAAAATACCATATCAAAGGCTGGGGCATGGTAAATGAAAGATGAACTTGGAGCATTCATTTTGCCAGAAAGTAAGGAAGGATTTTCCTCAAAACAACAACAACAACAACAACAACAACAACAACAACAACAAACAACAAAATATAGAAGAAGCATGTCAGAAGAACACAGGAGCCAACCCAAAAGAGGTGCAAATTGCCAAAACTAGGACAATTGGAGCAACAAAATTAATACTTGAGAAAACATGAGACAAACCCAAATACGGACACACCCTGCAAACTACTTAACCAGCACTCTTTGAAACTCTCAAAATCACAAGAAAACAAGAAAAAACAGAAACTGTCACAGATCACAGGAGACTAAGGACATAAAGTGAATAAAGGGAACATGATGCCTTGGATAAGATCCTAGGACAGAAAAAAGGACATTAGAGGAAAACTGGCATCATTCGAATAAAATCTGTAGTTTAGTTAATAGTATTGTACCAATGATGATTTTTTAGTTTTGACAAATGTGCCCTGGTTGTGTATAATCATCCCCACTAAGGGAAGCTGAGTGGAGGGTAAATGGGTATTGTATCTACGATCTTTGAAATTTTTCTGTAAATCTAAAACTACTTTGTAATGACTGCCTTTTAGCCAAGAATTAGCCATGCCATTGATCTTTTGAATCCAGACCTGAGGAAATCAACAAAAAGAGAGGTGCCATGGCTAGCTATGTCTGAAAGCTAACTATTCACAGAAGAGAGAGTGCCCCAACAGGACCTGTGTTTTCAGCTGTCACCAAAATCTTAGAAAAGCAAAGAAAGAGGTTTTAGAAACAATTATTTTCCAAATACATACCCTTTTGTAATTAATATGTGAAATTAGGAGTTCTACATTTAACTTAGAACAAAGGAAAATTTTAGTTGCTGGTGTAGACTCCGAGTCAATTTTAGCCAGTCAATTCTCAACAGATTTTTATTTAAAAAGTTTTATATGTGTTTTTATATCCTTATCTATTATAATAAAAATTTATGTATCGAAAGTGTACAACATGATGACTTGTTATACAGACACATAGTGAAAACAATTACCACATCAGGCTAGTTAACCTAATATTATCTCTTCACATAGTTACCACTTATGGTATGTGATGAGTATACCTGAAACCCACTCTCTTCACATTATCTAGTGTTCAAAACAGAATACTTAAGCATAGTTACCATGCCTTCACATTAGATCTCTAGACTTATCCATTCTACATAATTGCAACTTTGTACACTTTGACCAATATCTCTCCATTTCCTTCATTCCCACCAGTCCTGATAACCACCATTCTACTTTCTACTTCTATGAGTGTCTTTTTTCAAGAGACTTTTAAAGCCTAACTTTATCTGAAAAGATGTAACAAAAGAAAAGCTTCTGCAAGAATTTACTCCAATGCTTCCGAAAGAAAGAAAAAAGAAATAAAGAGTATATGAATTTCAGAAGTCTCTATACATTATGAACCTCAAGGAAATTATAACATAGTTTTAATTTCTAAGTACACTAATGAATCCTGCACTTAGATGTACTTATCTATTATTGAATACTAGCAAAGAATCTGGATATTTCTTTTTCACTCATAATCAATATATATACAGATCGCAATGTCTTTTACTCATTGTGCAACCCCCCCCCCCCCCAGCTACAAGTAAAGATCATATGCTGTCTTACACAGTTGTCTTAGCATTACATTACTTCAAAGAACAAGTATTTCCCAAACCTCTTTGTTGTCCTTTCCTAAATTAATCATCACTTTCAGGAATTGTTTTGGGAACATGTGCATTTAGGGAAAGCTTAAGAGTTTTGAAATACAGAGTTAGATCCATGAATATACAGGCAACCACTAGTGTAAGGCTTTAACTTTCTGAAAGAAGCAGCAAGAAATTTATAGTAGGAAATACGTTGAATATAATTCCAGCAAGACAGGGCCTGAGTGCTATCTTGCCATTACTGAACCATATATTAAAAATGGACATTAACTTATGTATGGGTAAGGAGGCTTATTCCTTCTCTCTCTTTCTCTTCATGAATAAAGAAAGGAGAAAGAACCCTTTGACCCTGTGAAAGAATTGCCTCCCCTATATTTTTTTATTTTAATTTTATTTTTTTAAATTTACATCCAAATTAGGTAGCATATAGTGCAACAATGATTTCAGGAGTAGATTTCTTAATGCCCTTTACCCATTTAGCGCATCCCCCCTCCCACAACCCCTCCAGTAACCCTCTGTTTGTTCTCCATATTTAAGAGTCTCTTATGTTTTGTCCCCCTCCCTGTTTTTATATTATTTTTGCTTCCCTTCCTTATGTTCATCTGTTCTGTGTCTTAAAATCTTCATATGAGTGAAGTCATATGATATTTGTCTTTCTCTGACTGACTAATTTCGCTTAGCATAATAACCTCCAGTTCCATCTACGTAGTTGCAAATGGCAATATTTCATTCTTTTTGATTGACGAATAAGACTCCATTTCCATTGTGTATATATATATATATATATATATATATATATATATATATACCCCCACATCTACCACATCTTCTTTATCCATTCATCCGTCGAGGAACATTTGGGCTTTTTCCATACTTTGGCTATTGTTGATAGTGCTGCTATAAACATTGGGGTACATGTGTCCTTTCGAAACAGCATACCTGTATCCCTTGGATAAATACCTAGTAGTGCAATTGCTGGGTTGTAGGGTAGTTCTATTTTTAGTTTTTTGAGGAAACTCCATACTGTTTTCCAGAGTGGCTGCACCAGCTTGCATTCCCACCAACAATGCAAAAGAGATCCTCTTTCTCTGTATCTTCACCAACATCTGTTGTTGACTGAGTTGTTAATGTGAGGCATTCTGACAGGTGTAAGGCGGTATCTCATTGTGGTTTTGATTTGTATTTCCCTGATGATGAGTGATGTTGAGCATTTTTTCATGTGTCGGTTGGCCATCTGGATGTCTTCTTTGGGGAAGTGTCTATTCATGTCTTTTGCCCATTTCTTCACTGGATTGTTTGGTTTTTCAGGTGTTGAGTTTGATAAATTCTTTTTTTTTTTTTTTCAACGTTTATTTATTTTTGGGACAGAGAGAGACAGAGCATGAACGGGGGAGGGGCAGAGAGAGAGGGAGACACAGAATCGGAAACAGGCTCCAGGCTCTGAGCCATCAGCCCAGAGCCCGACACGGGGCTCGAACTCCCGGACCGCGAGATCGTGACCTGGCTGAAGTCGGACGCTTAACCGACTGCGCCACCCAGGCGCCCCTGATAAATTCTTTATAGATTTTGGATACTAACCCTTTATCTGGTATGTCATTTGCAAATATCTTCTCCCATTCTGTTGGCTGCCTTTTGGTTTTGCTGATTGTTTCCTTCTCTGTACAGAAGCTTTTTATTTTGATGAGGTCCCAGTAGTTCGTTTTTGCCTTTGTTTACCTTGCCTCCAGAGATGTGTTGAGTAAGAAGTTGCTGCAGCCCAGATCAGAGAGATTTTTGCCTACTTTCTCCTTGATGATTTTGATGGCTTCCTGTATTACATTGAGGTCTTTCATCCATTTTGAGTTTATTTTTGGGTATGGTGTAAGAAAGTGGTCCAGGTTCATTCTTCTGCATGTCACTCTCCATTTTTCCCAGCACCACTTGCTGAAGAGACTGTCTTTATTCCATTGGATATTCTTTCCTGCTTTGTCAAAGATTAGTTGGCCATATGTTTGTGGGTCCATTTCTGGGTTCTCTATTCTGTTCCATTGATCTGAGTGTCTGTTTTTATGCCAGGACCATACTGTCATGATGATTACAGCTTTGTAGTATAGCTTGAAGTCTGGGATTGTGATGCCTCCTGCTTTGGTTTTCTTTTCCAAGATTGCTTTGGCTATTCGGGGTCTTTTCTGCTTCCACACAAATTTTAGGATAATTTGTTTTAGCTCTGTGAAGAATGTTGGTGTCATTTTGATAGGGATTACATTGAATATGTAGATTGCTTTGGGTAGTATTGACATTTTAACAATATTTGTTCTTCCTATCCAGGAGCATGGAATCTTTTTCCATTTTTTTGTGTCTTTTTTCAATTTCTTTCATAAGCTTTCTATAGTGTTCAGTGTACAGATTTTTCACTCTTTGGTTAGATTTATTCCGAGGTATTTTATGGTTTTTGGTGCAATTGTAAATGGGATCAATTCCTTGATTTCTCTTTCTGTTACTTCATTGTTGGTGTATAGGAATGCAACCGATTTCTGTGCATTGATTTTATATCCTGCAACTTTGCTGAATTCATGAATCGTTCTAGCAGTTTTTTGGTGGAATCTTTTGAGTTTACCATGTAGAGTATCATATCACCTGCGAAGAGTGAAAGTTTGATCTCCTTCTGGGTGATTTGCATGTCTTTTATTTCTTTGTGTTGTCTGATTGCAGAGGCTGTCTTCCAATACTATGTTGAATAACAGTGGCGAGAGTGGACATCCCTGCCTTGTTCCTGACCTTAGGGGTAAAGCTCTCAGTTTTTCCCCATTGAGGATGATATTAGTGTTGGGTCTTTTGTATATGGCTTTTATGATCTTGAGATATGATCCTTCTATCCCTACTTCTTGAGGGTTTTTATCAAGAAAGGATGCTGTATTTTGTCAAATGCTTTCTCTGCATCTATTGAGAGGATCATGTGGTTCTTGTCCTTTCTTTTATTGATGTCATGAATCACATTGATTGTTTTGTGGATATTGAACCAGCCCTGCATCGCAGGTATAAATCCCAATTGGTCATGGAATAATTTTTTTAATGTATTGTTGGAACCGGTTGGATAGTATCTTGTTGAGGATTTTTGCATCCATGTTCATCAGGGAAATTGGTCTATAGGTCTCCTTTTTAGTGGGGTCTCTGTCTGGTTTTGGAATCAAGGTAATGCTGGCTTCATGAAAAGAGTTTGGAAGTTTTCCTTCCATTTCTATTTTTTTGGAGCAGCTTCAAGAGAATAGGTGTTAACTCTTCCTTAAATATTTGGTAGAATTCCCCTGGAAAACCATCTGGCCCTGGACTCGTTTTTTGGCAGATTTTTGATTATTAATTCTATTTCTTTACTGTTTATGGGTCTGTTAAGATTTTCTATTTCTTCCTGTTTCAGCTTTGGTGGTGTATATGTTTCTAGGAATTTGTCCATTTCTTCCAGATTTCCCATTTTATTGGAATATACTTGCCCATAATATTCTCTTATTATTGTTTTTATTTCTTCTGTGTTGGTTGTGATCTCTCCTCATTCATTGTTGATTTTATTTATTTGTGTCCTTTCCTTTTTCTTTTTGATCAGACTGGCTAGTGGTTTATCAATTTTGTTAATTCTTTCAAAGAACCAGCTTCTGGTTTCATTGATCTGTTCTACTGGGTTTTTTTGTTTGTTTGGTTGTTGGTTGGTTGGTTTCGATAGCATTACCTTTTCGATAGCTCTAATCTTTATTATTTCTTGTCTTCTGCTGGTTTGGGGGTTTATTTGCTGATCTTTTTCCAGCTCCTTAAGGCATAAGGTTAGGTTGTGTATCTGAGATCTTTCTTCCTTCTTTATGAAGGCCTGGATTGCTATATACTTCCCTCTTATGACCATCTTTGCTATGTCCCTGAGGTTTTGGGTTGTGGTGTTATCATTATCATTGGCTTCCATGAACTTTCCTCTTTAACTTCTTGTTTAGCCCATTCATTCTTTAGTAGGATGTTCTTTAGTCTCCAACTATTTGTTACCTTTACAATTTTATTCTTGTGGTTGATTCGAGTTTCATAGCATTGTGGTCTGAAAATATGCACGGTATGATCTCAATCTTTTTGTACTTGTTGAGGGGTGATTTGTGTCCCAGTATGTGGTCTATTCTGGAGAACGTTCCATGTGCTCTGGAGAAGAATGTATATTCTGCTGCTTTATGATGAAATGTTCTGAATATACATATCTGTTAAGTCCATCTGGTCCAGTGTGTCATTCAAGCCGTTGTTTCCTTGTTGATTTTTTGCTTAGATGATCTGTCCATTGCTGTGAGTGGGGTGTTGAAGTCTCCTACTTTTATTGTATTACTATCAATGAATTTCTTTATGTTTGTGATTGATTGATTTATATATTTGTGTGCTTTATCATTTGGCACATAAATGTTTACAATTGTTAGGTCTTCTTGGTGGATAGACCCCTTAATTATGATATAATGCCCTTCTTCATCTTTGATACAGTCTTTATTTTAAAGTCTAGATTGTCTGATATAAGTATGGCTACTCTGGCTTTCTTTTGTTGACCATTAGCATGATAGATGGTTCTCCATCCCCTTACTTTCAATCTGAAGGCGTCTTTAGGTCTAAAGTGGTGTTCTCTGGTCCTTTCTAGTCTTTGTTGCTTTTGGTCTTTATTTAATTTGTTTCTTTGGTTTTTTGTCATCTTTTCTCCCCTTGGAAAGTCCCCCTTAAAATTTCTTGCAGGGCTGGTTTAGTGGTGACAAACTCCTTTGTTTGTCTGGGAAACTTTTTATCTTTCCTTCTATTTTGAATGACAGCCTTGCTGGATAAAGAATTCTTGGCTGCATGTTTTTCTGATTCAACACACTGAACATATCCTGCCACTCATTTCTTGCCTGCCAAATTTCTGTGGATAGGTCTGCTGCAAACCTGATCTGTCTTCCCTTATTGGTTAAGGACTTTTTTTCCCTTGTTGCTTTCATGATTCTCTCCTTGCCTGAGTATTTTGTGAATTTGACTATGATATGCCTTGTTGATGGTTGGTTTTTGTTGAATCTAATGGGGGTCCTGTGTGCTTCCTGGGTTTTGGTGTCTGTGTATTTCTCCAGGTTAAGAAAGTTTTTCCCTATGATTTGCTCAGATAACCCTTCTACCCGTATTTCTCTCTCTTCCTCTCCTGGGACTCCTGTGATTCTGATGTTGTTCCTTTTTAATGAGTCACTGATTTCTCTAATTCTTAAATTGTGCTCTTTTGCCTTAATCTCCCTCTTTTTTTCTGCTTCATTATTCTCCATACATTTGTCATCTATATTACTGATTCTGTTCTGCCTCAATCATCTTTGCCGCCATGGCATCCATTCGAGATGGCAGCTGAGATACAACATTTTTTATTTCATCCTGACTAGCTTTTACTTCTTTTATCTCCACAGAAAGGGATTCTAATCTATTTTCAACTTTAGCTAGTATTCTTTTTGTGATTCTAAATTCTTGGTTCAGACATTTTGCTTGTATCTGTGTTGGTTAAGTCTCTGGCTGTCCTTTCTTCCTGCTCTTTCTTTTGGGGTGAATTCCTTCATTTTGTCATTTTGAAGTAAGAAAAGAAATTAATGGGGTAAAAAAAATAAATTTAAAAAAATTAAATTTAAAAAAATATTAAAATTTAAAAAATTAAAAATAAATACACACACACACACAAAATTGAATAAATGATGCTGGATCCTAGGTATGTTTTGGTCTGGGTGTTGACAGGGGCTTGATAGATTAGAGAAAAAAGAGTAAAGAAAAAAAGGAAAAAAAAAGGAAATCATTTGAACAAATGAAAAAATGAATACACTGAAGTAAACTAAAATGAAATAATCGAAGTAAAATAGAATTTGAAAAAATTTACACAAAAGTAAAAAATATATTAGAAAAAAATTAAAGAAAAAATTTTAATAAAAATTGAAAATAAAAATGGATTTTTTGTCTTTCTGTATTCAAGAAAAAGAAAAGAAACGAAAAAGAGAAAAAAGAAAAAAAAGAAAGAGAGAAAATTGAGTAGATGGACCACCAAACAGACTGAAATACGACTGAAATTATTTTCTTTTCTCCTAGAAGTCAAACTATGAAGCACTTTATAGTCCATAAACTAAGCAGATGGTGAGACTTGTGTTCCTGGAGAGCGAGGTTGGCCCATTTGGGCGGGGCTCAGTGTAACAGCTCCATTCTCTGCTAGATGGCACTGCTTAGCTTACTGAGGTGGATTGTGGTGGTCCTTGTCGGTGTGTATGCACATGCACGGGAGTGGTGAAAATGGCGTCACAGGGCTACCCAGTCTCTCGTATCGGAACTCTGTTCTCCCGGATCAGCAGTTGTGCACCCGTCCTTTGTCTTCGGCTTCCATCCACTCCCTGCTTTTATACTGTCCGTGACCAAGCCCCAGGCAGAACCTCCCTCCTGAGTTTTGTCTCAGATGTGGCTGTTTTTGCTGACCCCTTACCTCTGAGGGACTGCGGCTTTGACCCATTCCACCCCTCTGCAGAGGGTCTCACTGAGCAATGGCCCGGTGCCAGCCGCACCAGGAACGTTTGCAGGACTGTGCTGCTGCCGATGCCCAGAGACTGCGGCTGGCTGCCAGCCCGCCCCAGAAAAAGTTCACGAGACCATGTAGCAGCAACGTTTCAGGGATTATGGAAAATCACAGCACACATCTGTCACCAGGCTCACCCTTAAGGACCTTGTTCCAGTACCAGCGAATGTGGTTGTTCTCCCAGGTCCACTGTGGACTTGCCTTTGGGGGACCCACACAGCCTCTACCAGGTGTCCTTCCAGCAGGGGAACTGCCTCCCCCCATGTGGCCTGAAGAACCCCGGACTCTACTCTGCTCCTGGGGATTCACTATTCCCACCAGAGCACCGCCACGTATTGAGCTGCAGAGTTTCAGACTCTGTGCTCCCCCTGTTTGTTGTCTTAATGGAATTTAAACCCTCTCCTTTCTCCTTTCTCCCTTTTTAGTTCAGTCCCTGCGGCTGTTTCCACTTTTCCACTTTCTCTCCAGCTGCTTTTGCGGGGGTGGGGGGGGGGCTTTTCCCATATTCTCCCCCCTCCCCAACTCCATCCTCTCTCCACATGCAAAAGTGGCTCCCTGCCCTCTGTGGCTTCTCTATCCCCCAGTTCACCTCTCCACGCTGCGTACCTGCTGAGTTCTGTGGTTTAGGTTGTGCAGATTGTTGTGTTAACCCTCAGATCAGTTTTCTAGGTGTGCAGGATGGTTTATTGTTGGTCTGGCTGTATTTCATGCATGCAAGACACACAAAAAACTTCCATGCTGTTCAGCCATCTTGGCTCCTCCCCCAAGAATTGCTTCCCCTTTATAATGAATAGTAAGGTAGCGTTTCTTTACTCAGTGCATGGAAGGAAAGTCAGTCTCAGCACACTCTATTTTGTCAAAAGGTGCATTTGCTACCTTTAGGCTCAGGGGAAGTAATGAAAGGAGTTGGAATGGGGCTACATGGTAAATTAACAGGCATCCATGGAACCACTGTGTTTTCACCACTGGCATCTCAATCAGAATCTATACACTTGTTTCAAGTATTACAAAAGCATGACCTTGGTAAGAAATCTTGACACAACAGATTTCTACCAATATTTGCTACAAATATTAGGTTTCCCTACATAAAATGGTCACCATCTGCTTATGTCACAGGAGCTAAATGATCCAATAGTGTGAATAAAAAATTTGTATCCCTAAAAAGTTTTGAACATTTGTGCTTCATTCTTCAAGTTGATATCTCTAATCATTTAATTTTCCACACTGTGTTTGAATTAGGTTTTACTTTTCTAAAGTGCATGAAGGGATTACTAGCTTCAAAGTTTAGGGGACTTTTTCTCCCTAGGCCACTGGACTATCCCCAACTTCTTGTAATAGGGTGTTTTTATTACAAAGGAGATATTTTGAGAGCCATATTTAATGAATAACAAAATGTTCAATACATATATGAAGACCACAACTGATAATTGGAAAAGGTTAAACTAATAGACTCTCATTTAACAAATCCTAGCATTTGAGACAAAATTAAATGGACAAAAATCATTTAAGCTGATCTTCTACTGTATAAACTTGCAATTCCATGCGAACCATGTTTTGTCATTTTAAACTATAATTTAAAGGGCACCTGGATGGCTCAGTTGGTTAGGTGTCTGACTTCGGCTCAGGTCATGATCTCATGGTTCATGATTTCAAGCCCAGCATTGGGCTCTGTGCTGACAGGTCAGAGCCTGAAGCCTGCTTCAGATTCTGTGTCTCCCTCTCCCTCTCTCTGCCCCTACCCTGCTCACTCTCTGTCTCTTTCTCTCTCTCAAAATAAATAAATAAATAAATAAACATTAAAAAAATTTAAAAACAAGAAAAAATATATAATTTAAAATTTACCAAACTGAAACCACTTTCTTCTCCAAGAAACATCCAAGAGAATATGAGCAATAGTGATTGAGGCACCATTAATTTACTTGTTTGGTAAATATTTGCTGAGCATGTACTCAGTTGATGAGGATTTGATTTTCGGATTTAGTACTGCTCTATTAACATCAATTCTCTCATATCCTTGTGAAAGGTAACTCTAGTTGTTTTCTCCTCCACCAGTGATCAGGAAAAATTTCAAGTTCTGTTTATTATTGCCTCACAGTGAGGGATGAGACAAGGAGTGTAAGAGTCAGCTTGTTATGAGGAATGTCCAAAGGAATGCTATTTATGATTGTCTCATTTAGGAAAAAGAAGTCTAAACAGGTTTAGTTTTAGACTATGTTGTTTTTAATGATTTTGTGCATGTCATTGAGATCTGGCCATGGAATTTTTTTAATTTCAAGTCATAAATTCAAAAATTGAAGGGAAAAAAAACAGTGGAATTGACAAATAAATGTCTTAATTACAAAAATGGATACTTTTCAGGGGAATCACAAAGGTCTGAAACTGACCAGAGGTAGAATATTTGAATAGCAAGTAATCGTGAGAGAAACTAAGATAGTTGCCAAAAACCACCACTTCACCCCCACAAAAAAAACACTGGAGCAAGATGACTTTAATGTAAATTCTTCCAAACTTCAGGTGATAAATAAGTATATTCCATTAAAATGATCCACAGAGAGTAGAATTTTTTTTTTCCTGAAGACATGTATAAGGTAATACAACCCCAGAAAACCATTATAGAAATACCTGAAAATATATAAAAAATTAGTAGAAAAAGAAGGAAAAAGTAAAATTGGGAAAATTAAAAACAAGAGGTCAATAAATCTTCAGATCGATTTTATACTTATAAAGTTTTTAATATAATAGGAATCAGAAGATGGTTTAGAAGATTCTATTTCAAACTAACAGGTGAGATTAAGTTTAGGAGTTTGGATTAGTGTTATTCCCATTAAAATAACAGTGTTATAATCAGGATAAGGTAATTACTGTAACAAACAGCCCCAAATTTTAGTGGCTTACCTAAGAAAAGTTCTCAGAGTGGTAATTCTACTAGGCAGCTCTTCTAAGTGTTGACCCTAAAATCGGAATTGGAATCCTCTTGTTTTTTGTGGGTTTTTTTTGTAACTCAACATCTGCTAAGGAAGCAGAATTTTGGCCTCTGATCTCCGATGAGAAAAGAGAAAGAATAAGGGAGATTACTGGGAAGTTATTATGGAACAGCTGTGGGAATGATGTACAGTACGTTTCTGTTCACATCCCATCCATTTATATGGTTTCACCTGACTGTAAAGGAGGATGGAGGAGCACTCGGGTGGCTCAGTTGGTTGAGCATCTGACTCTTGATTTTGGCTCAGGTCATGATCTCATGGTTCATGGGATCGAGCCCTGCATTGGTCTCTGCGCTGACAGCATGGAGCCTACTTGGGACTCTCTCTCTCTCCCTCTCTCTCTGCCCCTCCCCTGCTTGCACTCTCTCTGTCCCTCTCTCCCAAAATAAAAATAAGCAAACATTAAAAAAACAGAGAGGATGGAAAATGTAGTCTATTTGGGTATTGAAAAGGATAAGGAAATGGGGTTTGGTAAATGCATAGCAGTCGGAAGAAGCCAAGACTGCCTCATATCACTATTTTGAACCATCATTCCAGAAAATCTTATTTAATACAACCATCTCATATAGTCAAAATTGGTAAAAAAAAATACTGGCAAAATATAGGAAAAATTATAAGGCATTTTTCTAACATTTAGTATCATTTGATTTAAAGTTTAGGTTTATGTTAATGTTAAAAATTAAAAAAAAGAAATGTTTAAAAGATACTCTATAATTATTTGAGTGACTGGACAAAATAATTGCTTAAACCTTAGAAGACAGTGTATAAGACTCAGAGAAAATGCATGGAGGATTTGTTATTTAGACAAAGTGTGCTGTACTTAGTAAGCATTTTAAAATGTTTTCAAATTCAGCAATCAATCGTTTTTCACTTCACCCAGGAGAGTGAGGAGGAATCCACTGTCATTCACATATGAATAAAGAAGTTTCTGGAAACGGGTAAGATAACCAGCTTTATAATTTATCTTTCTATAACTTAAATTTGAAGAGTGCCATCTAATGATTATTTATGTGAAAATTGTGTGCTATTTGTTAGGAATAAGCGACTGCTCTTGCTTTTGACACAACCATTGTAGATTTCTGTTTTGATCACAAATTTGCTTGGCTTTGGTTCCTTTTTCTCACTTCAGGACAGGTTGGTATTTAGAATTATGTCCGAAAATTTGAAGATCTATTTCCATCTTAAATACTGTAATAATTGTTTTCTTTCACATTCTCCAACGTGTTTTTGAATTATTCAGGATATAATATTCATTTCAGTGTGAATTATCTTAGAGGATGTGTGATTAATTATAGTGGTAAACCCAAGAGTATCAAAGAGTTAACAAACACATTTCAGGAAAGTTTTTATTGTTAGTGTTGTTGACAGGAGACCAGAGTAACCATTTGTTACTTTTTATTGCAACATTATTCCAAAAGGAGAGAGGAATTTGGTGGTAGAATGGGCAGGATAGTAGTGGAGCGTATCTGAGACTTGAGGAGTCAGGATGTTTGATTTAAGAAGGTAGTGCCCTGGTCTGCTTACTAGCTGCTTGTCTGTACTTACTTTCCTCTCATAAAATAAGCAAAATAAATAAAATCTCCATGGTTTGTGGTGAAGAGTAAACAAGATGTCAAAGCACCTGCCATATAGTAGGTACTCCTCTTGATTTTTTTCCTCCATTGGGTCACGTAGCTAAATGATAGCTTTCTCAAAAAGCGGCACTGCATGTCAGTAGAGAACCTAGAACATGGCATATGAGAAACATGTGATAAATGTGTGTTTATATAGAAATAAAGAGATTATTAAATACAATATTTGAAATTATTAAATGGAACAGGAGGTAATTTTGGTCAGGGACCCTACCCAAGGATACTCAAATTATATCCATATGTGTGTAGGCATGATGACTTCCTGTACTAACTAGTACTTCTCCAGATAGTCAATCTCTTTCCAGTGTCCAATCCTAAATATATATTCATTTGTAATTATTCTCCATCAATGAGTACCTACTTCAGGTAGGGGGGTGAAGGGGGAGGGTGCTTAATATTTGGACAGTGATAAAGTCAGATGACCTATGGAATTTGTGATAGAAATATTTACTTTATTGTGAGTCCCAGGCTGTAGAGAATTATTCACTCATTTATTTATCAAATAAGTACTGAATCTCTACCATATACCAAGTGCTGTTTTAATTACCTAGACACATCAGTGAATGAAACAAAGTTAACTACTTTCAAAAATATTACACCCTAGAAGAAATGATACAGATAACAAATAATGCAATAAATAAGTGGATTATATGGCATTTCAGAGAGAGACAAATGCCATGAAAAAATGCCATGAAAATGAGGGAAAGGAAGACTAGCCGTGCTGATCATGGAGGAAGTTGCAATATTTAATAGGCAAATAAAGTGGGTCTCATTGAGAAGTGAGATTTGAGCAAAGAATTTAAAGAGGTAAAGGATTAATCCTAAAGGGACATTTGTGGAAAAGAGATTCCAAACAGGTATTGGCAACAACCAGAGGAAAGGTCCTAAGAGAAGACCTACCTGGAGCAAATCAGGAGGAAAAGGAAACATATGACAGAAGTAAAGAGAGGGCATATCCTGAGGGTCCTGTGAACCTTTGTAAGACTTGGCTTTACCTCGAGTGAAATGAAGAAGAGGTAATGCAGCTTTCTGAAAGAAGTAACATGGTAGGATTTAGATACTAAAAGGTCCACTCTGACTGCTATGTCGAAAAAGGACTGTTGGTAGAAAGAGGTAGGAGCTAAGGGATACAGTAGGAAGGAACTGTAGAAGACCAAGCCTTGGAATGGGTGACTTGGACAAGTTTAGCAACAATGGTCCGATTTGGGGTACATTTCAATGGGAGAGTCAAGAGATTTTCCTGGCAGTTTGGAGGTAAGGTGTGTGGGGAAGAGGAGTTCAAAAGAATCCCAAGGTTTCTGCTCTGAACAACTTCAACGATGGGGTCAACTGACAGTGAGAAAGTGACAGGTAGAGCACTTTGGGGGAAAATATTAGAAGCTCAGTTATAAAAATACTGTATTTCAGATTCACATCAAAGTGGTGGCAGGTGGATTAATAAATCCAGAGCTCAGGAGAAAGTTCTAGGATGGAGATGTAAATTTTGAGCTTTTTAGAATATAAATGATACTTAATACCATTCATGTGTGATGAAATCACTGAGGCAGAGAAGATAGATGAAGCAGAGAAGAGTTCCACAAATTAAGCTGTATGGACATATCACACAAAGATAATTTCACAGTAGTAAGTGTGATCTGCATAGCGTGCTTCATTACCACATTAGGGACCATCAATGACTCCAGAGTATGCGTACTTGTAACGGAATAAAAAATCTAATTTTGAATCATCATAACCAAAGACAAATCCTTTGCAGGCTGGGGTGGTGTGAGTTTATTAGGTCTTGGCCAAGGGCCTTTGAAAGGAGAGATGAGAATAAAAATGAAAGGATAGCTAGATTAATCGGCTGATTCCAATCAACTGAGGATAATTCCCAAATAATCCACAGGATTTTGCTACAGATGCAACAAACCAACCTGTTTTGAATTACTGTGAACATTTGTGAATTCACTGAGTTCTTTAGTCCCTTGCAAAGATTTTATAATCTGAATATTACAGAAGGACATTCATGCAAGGGCATAAGTGTAAAAACATCATTTATGCCAATGTTATTTTCTTTGGCCGAAATTTTATGAGTTCCTGTTTCAACTTTAAACAGCAGGAGGGTATACATGACTCATAGCATTTATTTTTTTACCTTCATTTAGTAATTATTGTCTTAAATGGGAGCTCTCAGCTTTTCATAGGGATGATTGAAGTCCTGGAAATCAGCCTTATATTTTTCAGAACTTCACAGAAAGGAACTGTGCTAATGATGACAATGTCAGAGACAGACAGACAAACAGAGAGAAGGACTGGAATACGTTCTGTTATTGTTACGCTTTGTTTTGTATTGTGTTGTGTTTCTTTTTGAATCAGTCTACTACCAGCAACTCTCCCAGCAAATTTTTGGCGGTTCCCCATCTGCCTTCCTAGAAATGTGCTTTCAGTAATCACGTGATCAGTGGGTTCTGTAAGAAGGTTTCAGGGACACAGGGAGCTAATTAAAAAGAGCAATGTGCTGTTTGGCTTATGGGTCATCTCCTGCAATACCTTCAGTGGGAGAACTGAGAAAGTTCTGCAGACAGGAAAAATTGGAACCAGATGGTTAAAGGCCTCATTTTGACAAACAGATATGGAGTTATGAGACTGATTATATAGAGTTATTCTCTAAGTAAATTGACTTCCTTCTTTTCAAAATAAGGAGGGCATTTTATAACTACCTCTCCCTATTTTGACGAAGCCTGACTTAGGAGTTATCTTGTCCATTCAATGATCTGTCACTCATGTAGAGTCAACTCAGAGTCCCTCCAGTTTCCCACATCTGCCAGATGCTTCACTTCACCTCAGGCACAGCTGGGCCATTCATCTGCTTATTTGCTCAAGTTATTGAAAGACGTGACCTTCGTTTGCCTTGTGAGATTTCTTATTAGCAGCTAATGTGCTTTTGCCTCTGATTTTGTTTACTCTGCTTAAGTGAAAAATAAAAGAGCTCTGCTTCACTATGCAATTAAAAGTGACTTCATTAAAATAGTAAAAAAAAAATCCTTTATGTCTTCCTCTTTTTGGAAAAAGAATTACACAAAATTTCTATGAAGTTCTCTTCCTAGGCTTACCAACTCTACTCCCCTCCCCCATTCCTCAAGGGACAATCACAATTCTAACACATAGCTCTCAAATCCATGACTTTTGTCATTTATACACTTATGTATGCATCTAAATATAATACAGGATATTGTTTTATCAGGTGTAATTTTTCAAAAGTAGTGCTGCATTGTACATATCTTTGAGCAACGGGCTTTTCTTTTCACATAATATATTCCTTTAAAAAAAATTTTTAATGTTTATTTATCTTTGAGAGAGAGGGAGAGACAGAGAGTAAGAGGGAGAGTGAGACAGAGAGTGAGAGTGAGAGAGAGGGAGACAGAGAATTCAAAGCAGGCTCCAGGCTCTGAGCTATCAGCACAGAGCCCCATGCAGGGCTCGAGCTCACAAACCTTGAGATCATGACCTGAGCCAAAGTTGGAAGCTTAACCTACTGAGCCACTCAGGCACCTCTCACATAGTATATTCTTAACACATCTCCCTGTTGATACCTGTAACTCTAGGTCACTCATTTTGACGGTTACATTGTTTCCCATTTCAGGAATAACCATACATTTTTTTTTCTTCCCATGGTGGACATTTATTTTCAGATATTTATTCTTACAATGAATATGACAATGACCATTCTTTTACATGTCTTCTGGGCACAGGCATGAATTTTCCAGGATATATTCCTAGACATGAAAGAGCTTTGTTTTAGCGCATTCAGCATTTCTATAGTTGAGTCAATCAATTTCCAAAGAGTTTTTGCAATTTATACTCTCATCAGCAGCAGAGATCTTATTTCCTCACAAAAATACTAATCTTTGGACTTGCCAATCCTTTGTTTTCCTTATTTTTAAAAAAGTTAGTTACTGGTAAGTTTGGGCAATATATTCATACATGAATTTGGGCATTTTTCTGTTGAGGTTTGCATTTTCCCAAATGATGTTTAGGAGTTCTTTATGTATATGAAAAAAGTAATACTTTGCTTAAAAAATAACAGCAAATATTTTATCCCTACATGTCACATTTGAAACATAATTAGTGGTGTCTTTATTGTATAGATGTTTTCACACTTTGAAAAAATCAATTTATCAATTTCTCCTTTATGGATTATGCTCTGGGTCTATCTCAAGATCATAAACAAATTGTCAACATTTTTTCTAAACATTTAAAATGATTTTTTTCATACTCAGTTATATAATATCGCTAGAAATTGTTGATGCCTTTCCCCTTTCCCCACTATTTTACAGTATCACCTTTGACATATTATTAACTTCATTTTTATTCATTCCAATTCCATTTCATTTCATTCCAATATCACACTGCTTTGTTTTGGTTTTTAAGTTTATCTATTTATTTATTTTGATGGGGGAGTCATGCATGTGAGCAGGGGAGGGGCACAGAGGAGGAGGGAGACTCCCAAGAACCCCAAGTGCAGAGCCCATCACAGGGATCACTCTCATGAAACGTGAGGTCATGACCTGAGCCAAAATCAAAAGCTAGACATTTAACTGACTCAGCCACCTGGGTGCCCCAAATATCACACTGTTTTAAGTACTACTGCTTTCAGTGTCTTACTATCTGATAGAAGAAGCACCCCTAGTTCAACATATTTCTGGAAATTTTTGGTCATCTGTTTTCATATGAATTTAGAATCAGGTTTTACATTTACCTGAAAAGTTATGTTGGTATTTTTATATGGATTGGATGAAAGAATTGGTAACTTGAAAGAATTGGTAACTTTGAAATACTGGGTCTTCCCTTACAAGTTTTATTTCAATGACTTTAAGTAAAATTTTATACATTTCTCCAAAAATATCTTGCACGAATTTTGTTACATTTATTACTGTATGTGTGTGTATATATAGATATGTGTGTGTGTATATGTGTGTGTATATATATATATATATGTGTGTGTGTATATATATACATATACATATATATGTATTATACATGTTGTATATATATCATACTCTCCATATATTACTATATACAGGATATATATGAGATAGTATATTATAGTATATATATGCCATATATATATAGATGAAGGTATATCAAAGGGACACAGAAGCTAATTGAAAGATATGGAGGGTGGAGTGCTTAGCAGACTCAGTTGGTTAAGCGTCTGACTCTTGATTTCAGCTCAGGTCATAATCTCATGGTTCATGGGATCAAGCCCTGCATTGGGCTGTGCCCTGACAGAGCAAAGCCTGCTTGGGATTCTCTCTCTCTGCCCCTTCCCTGCTCACGTGTGTACACATGCACTCTTGCTCTCTCTCTCTTTCAAAAATAAAATAAATTAAGAAAAAAAAAAAGAAAGATGAGGGGGTGGTAGTGACATCAGCATCATGGCAGCATGAGAAAAAGAAATATCTTTTTTCTCTCCCCTTAGATGTACAACTAATTAGACATCCATAACTGGGGAAAAAAGAAAAAAGCACTTGTGCACAGGTTACCAGGATACTGCAGAGACCCATCCATCTGTGAACCCAAAAGTGGGTGGGTTGGACCACAGAAAAGGCTGCTGAGTGAGGGGAGTGGCAGTAGGCCAGTGGTGGTGCAGGTGGCAGTGGCAGAGAGGGCAGTGGCAGGTCTGGGAGGGCTATCCTTCTGGTAGAGGAGGTGGAAGGTGAAGGTGGTGAGTGCATGGGGCTCCCCTCCAAGAGTGCTGCAGCTGTAGGGACCCATTACTCTCTAAAGAGGGACAGCAGTGACTGGGGCGGGGGGAGGGAAAGGAAAGAGAAATGCTCACAGAGAGAACTGAAAGAAAGCCTCTCCTGTTGTGGGGGTGTGGTGAATGAACCTTTGGACCTCTGAGAGGCCCCTCACTCAACAATCACCCTATCAGGCTGTGGGTACCCAAAAAACCCCAACTGCTAGGTACTACCCTTACTCTGCCACCAAATCCTCCTTTTTTCCCCCTCTGTTGGCTTTTTTTTTTTAATGTGTGGCTCCCAAACCTTAGCAAGTTAGCTCCATTAAGATAAACCAAAAACTTGTACAATAATGCTGCCTTCTAGAAAATAAGAGAAAGGCTCTTATTTATCAACTGTCAGAACCAAAATAAACAAAGCCTTATTACCCTTAATAAGGAAGGTATTTGCTACTTCAAATGCTGCAGCAGAGTCTCTTTTCATCTAACACCATGAACAATTACACTAATGTGGTATCGCGAAAAGAAAAAATACAATTTTCCAGCACTCAGACCCAAAGACATGGAGTATTGCTAACTAAGTAATAAATAATTCAAAGTTGCTGCTATATGGAAATTCAAAAAGCTATAAGAAAACACAGAAAAGTAATTCAATGACCTCATGAATAAAGTTAATGAACAGAAGAAGTATTTTAGCAAAGAGACAGAAATTCCTGAAAAGAACCACACAAAAATTCTGGAGGTAAATATCTCAATAAATGAGATGATGAATGCATTGGAAATGGAGCAGATCAGCTGGAAGAGAGAATTGGGGGGCTCAATGCTAGGACTATAGAAATGATTGAGGTTGAAGAGGAGAGAGAATCAAGTTTTTTAAAAAAGTGAAGAAACCCTAAAAGAACTCTCAGATTCACTCAGATGAGCCAGCATAAGATAAATGGGTATACCAGAAGGAGAAGACAGGAAGAAGGGAGCAGATTGGGTATGTAAAGAAATAATAGCCAACAACTTTCCAAACCTGGGGAGAGAACTGGATATACAAGTACACAAAGCCAATAGAACACCTTATTATCTCAATGCACAAAGACCTTCTCCAAGACACATTATGTTTGAACTGTCAAAAGTCAATGATAAAGAATTTTAAAGGCAACTGTGTGGGTGGCGGGAACCCATTAACCCACAAAGGCACTTATGCCAGGCTATATGCAGATTTCTCAGCAGAAACTCTAGAGGCCATGAAAGAATGACATATTCAAAGTAGTGAAAGATAAAAACATTCAGCCAAGAATCTAGCACTGTTATCCCTGAGATAGGAAGGAGAAATAAAAGTTTTCCCAAGCATACAAAAGCTGAGGGAGTTCACCACCACTGGAGTTGCCTTACAAGAAATGTTGAAAGGAGTTCTTCAAGCCTAAATGAAAAAACAAAAGTGAAAAAAACAAAAATGAAAAAACTAAGGCAATAGTCAGAAAACTTTAACTTTCTTAGAATAGTATCTTAAGATGATAAATTAGATTTCATCAAAGTTTTAAATTTCTGTTCATCAGAACAATTCTTAAGAAAATAAATACAGAATCCATACTTCAGGACAAAATATCCATAATATATATACATGACAAAGACTGATACCAAATATATATATATATATATATATATATATATATATATATATATATTTAAAACATCTACCTTTTAGGGGTGCCTGGGTGGCTCAGTCAGTTAAGCATCCAGCTTCAGCTCAGGTCATGATCTGAGGTTCGTGGGTTTGAGCCTCCCATCAGGCTCTGTGCTGACAGCTCAGAGCCTGGAGCCTGCTTTCCATTTTGTGTTTCCTTCTCTCTCTGTCCTTCCCCCACTCATGCTCTGTCTCATTCTGTCTCTCAAAAATAAAATAAACATTAAAAATCTTTTTTAAAAATCTACCACTTAATCATAGATAAATGACTTAACTAAAAATGGGTAAAGGATTAGACCACACTTCATAGAAGAAGATCTATAAATAACCAACAAACTTGTTCAATATCATTAGCCACCAAGGACTAAACTTAAAAATCACAATGAGATATCATTCCACAGCAACCATAATGGCTAAACAATACCAAATGTTGACAGTATTTTAGAGAAACTGGAACTCTTGTACATTGTTGGTAGAGATATAAAATGATAAAACTACTTTGGGAAAATCTGACAGTTGCTCATAAAACTAACATTATACCTCCCCTAAAACCCAGTAATTTCACACCCAGATACTTACTGCAGAAAAATGAAACCATATTTTCACAAAAAGTTTTGTATAAGAATGTTCTTAGCAGCTCTAGTCAAAACAGCCCCAAACTGGAAATAACCAGTGTCCATCAACAGGAAAATATATAAACTAACTGATATAGTCACATAAATGAATGGCACTCAGCAATAAGAAGGGAACCAACTATTGATACACAGAACAAACATGAATGAATCCCAAACCATGCTGAATGAAATAAGCATTACATAAAGGAGCATATGCCGTATGTCTCTATATGAAAGTCTAAGAAACAATGTATAACCAATGTTTGATGGAAAAATGAGAAGAACAGTTTCCTCTGGGGTAAAGACTGGGAACTGACTGGGAAAGAGGTGAGGAAATTTTCTGGCATTATCATCATGTTCTGTAACTTGATAGGAATAGGGTTACCCAGGTGTATTCAGTTGTCAAAACCTAGCAATTTGCCTTAATATTTGTATGTTTTGTATGTAAATTTTACGTAATTTTCAACAAATAATTGACTCCAGCTAATGACATGAAAATCTGTCATGGGAGACATTTAGGGAGAAGTGTACAGGTATCTGTATCAATAAAATGAGAAAATGAGAGAGATTAATGTTGGATAGAGGAATGGAGATGTGATAAGGCAAATGTAGTAAGATATTAATGGTTAAATCTAGGTTATGGATAAATGTTAACTCTAAAAGTCCTTTGATTACTATTTGAATTTTTAAATAAAATGCTGGAGAAAGTTGATGCTGAATATTAGCTATGATATATCCTCAATTAAGTATAAATTATCAGGGCACCTGGGCGGCTCAGTCTGTTAAGTGTCTGCCTTCTGCTCAGGACATGATCTTGCAGTTCCTGGGTTCAAGCTTTAGGCTGACAGCTCAGGGCCTGGAACCTGCTTCAGATTCTGTGTCTCCCTCTCACCCTGCCCCTCCCCCACTTGTGCTCTTTCTCTCTCTTTCTCCTTCTCAAAAATAAACATTAAAAAATTTTTAAGTATAAATTATCCACTCTCAGAATGTATCATAATTTGGGGAAAAATGTGCATCAGGAAAATAAAATATAATTTTTTTGTGCTTTGTCTTCCATTGGGGAACATGATTAAAAAAAAAAAAAAACTGTGACTGCCAATTGGCTAGTGCACTGGACCCAGTCACTCTGACTCACACTTGCTCCCCTGTCCTTTGCAGTGTGGATTCCGCTTGATTTTTCCACTTTTAGAGGCTGCTCCAAGGACATAGCCTTACGATGGTGTTGTGATGTTGAAACACTTGCATGGTACATGTGACTGAGCCCAGTTAGGGCCTCTTTATAAACTTAAGATTTGGAGGGGATGTACAGGGATCCATTGATCGGGCCACCACCAAAGACAAGCCTCATGTAAGTTCCCTTTGCTATTATTAAAACTGCCATCTATCAACCTGGAGCAGCCTGCCTGTTTCTTTGGTCTCCCCTGCCATCTGTGTATGGGGGACAGTTTCAGATTATACCCAGGAAGCTTCTGAGAAGGTTGTGAAACTGCATCTTACAGAGATGCTGGTTACTGCTGGATGACACCTCCCAAAGTATTTGAAGATAGTTATTGAAGTACACTAGCACATACGAAAAACTATATGTAATGTTTTTCAAAAATGGTTTCTCAAGATTTGGGTCCCCTCCAGTGTTCATATTTCTTTCCCCTTACTTACATCTTTCCCCAAAATAAAATGCTATCCACCAATATTGGCAAGTCTACCTAAATTATTGATAGCTTAAATAATATGAAGACTTTACTGATACATCTCAGCTCAATCTTGGAGAAGAAGATCTTTGGCTGGTATGATTTTCTTTAAATAAATAATACTATCATTTTTAGGTGATTTAGGTCCATTAAGTGTCCGACTCTTGGTGTTAGCTCAGGTCATGACCTCATGGTTTCATAAGTTCAAGCTGGCATTGGGCTCTGTGCTGACCACACAGAACCTGCTTGGGATTCTCTGTCCCTCTCTTTCTGCCCCTCCCCCACTCCTGCTGTCTCTGTCTCTCACAAAATAAATAAGCTTTAAAAAATAATAATCCAATCATTTTTATCTTAGTTCTGTATGTTGAATGAAACTTGTAACTATTATAGATAGTAAGAATGGGAGTCCCTAGATATATTTCCTTAACAGAATATTTAGTCATTCCAACAGGCTTATTCTCAATAATACAAGGAAATCTCATTTTATTCAAAAGGGCACTTAACTTCACCTCCAAAGTACACAGGCCTGATTAACGTAAATTGATCTGCATATGGGAAGCCTAGAAGAAAAGAAAAAAAAAACAAAAAGCAAAGTATTTCGGATACAGATGAAATCCAATAGATGGCAGTGAAATACAGAAAATTCACTGATTCTGGAATTCTTACTTGATTGGTTTTCAGTAAGTTGATAGTCTATTGCCAATTAAAAACTCCCATAAATTGTAGAATCTTTTTAGAATCATATTACACTTTTAAAATACTGTGAGGTCTTGGACAAGAAACAGTTCCAAACTTACTGAGTCCATGAGGAAGCACTTGTTTGAGGTTACATAAACAAATTTGTGGTGAATTCAAGTGTGGAATCAACATGATTCAATGGTCCTTGTGTGAATTCTAAATCCATCTCACAGCTGATGATTCTTGAAAGATGAAAGCTGTATTTAATTAATACTAATAATCCATGGGTGGACAAATGGTGCAAGATAAGTCTGGAGATGAACAGGGATTAAGCTATGCAGGACCATCTAGGCTCTATTAAGGATTAGTGGTTTCACTGTAAGTGCAAAGCATAATGCAAGAGAGCTTACCTCTAACTTTTCATTTTTATTACCATTTGAAAAGTTAAAACACACACACACACACACACACACACACACACACACACACACACAGCTCATTTCCCTGCAGAACTCCAGAGATACTGATTTGATTTTTCCAGGAAGGGGTCTGGGAATTGGCATTTCTAAGTTTCCTCAGATGATTCTCATGTGCAGCCAGGGCTAAGAAGGTCTGGCATAGTAGTGAAGACCATGGGCTTTGGAATCAGAGACTTGGGATTTGATCTGTGCTCTCCCCACTTCTTAGCTCAGTGAATTTTTATACATTATTTCATCTCTTTAAGCCTGGGTTGACACCTATGTAAATGGTGGTAATAGTTTTTACCTAACTCATAGGATTAGTTATGGAATTACATATGAATCACTACTTTTCTATCTTTTGCTTTAAATAGTTCTATAAATTCAATGTAAGTGTGACTGCTTTTGAATGTGTTCTTCGCTTCTCATTTATGGAACTTTGTTTTACTTTTATTATTACAGTGTTTTTTTATTTTGACATTGATTCATGAATTGCATGGTTGACAGTTACATGACATTCATAGTGACATGAACACGTGTTAGTATCATCAAATTTGAAAGTGATGCTATTGAATCAAATGGTATTTTTCTGAATAAAGTCACCCTAAATTTATTTTTTATAGCACAGGTATAAGGATTGCCACATAGAAAGGAATTTGTCCTGATATTAGTGAGGCTTAAAACAACAATTTATTTAACTTTCAATTGTGTCAGTCAATTCAAGATGGTCTCAGATGGGCAGTTTTCCTGGTTACACACTTACTGGATTAAAAAAAATTAAGGATCTGTCACTATTATGTGTAGGTAAGAATGTGGATCAAGAGGAACTCATGCACAACTTTTACTGGGAGTACAAATTGGATGGCCACTTTGGAAACAATTTGGCATTATCTTGAAAGGCAAAGATGCATAACCTGTAAGCCAACAATTTCATTTTTATCTTAGGAGAAAATATTTCACATGTGCACAAAGAAGCATGTAAAAGAGTGTTCAGAGCAGCGTTATTTTCAATAATAAAAATAGAGAAACAAGCCAAATGTCCATCAGTGGAGTGAATAAAATAGATAGCAGTGTATTCATTCACAGCATGGAATATAATTCAACACCAACATAGAAGAGAGCACAGCCTCAATTATTGTGGTTTCTATGACAGTCCTTAGCATGTCAAATATCAACCTTCTGCCCAGATGCCAGCCTCTGTGTGCTGCAGTCCTGCTCATCTGCAAATGATGATGATTAAAGGCAGTGCACTATTCTGATGTAAGTTAGAACTGATCAGATACGTGGAGATCCTTCTTACTGATGAAAGAGATCTAGCAAGTCTGCTATTTCTAAAACAAATATGCCTAAAAGATAGTTATAGTGACAAGTATTTAACCCTAGACTACCTGTGAGAACATCAACTGTGATTTCTTTGCCTGATCCACACTAATTAGGATCATTCTGTCTAACTGGACTCAGACCTTCATTCCTAATGTTTGTTTCAGATGTTTTCTTGGACTAGTGCCCAGACCTGTCCAACAGTTCTTCCTGCCTCGCTATCCCTAAAACCGTTTCTATTATTCTTGTAGGGTGTGTGTGTGTCGGGGGGGGGGGATGTCAACACTACTGATGAATTAATCTTCCTGCTATCACACCCTCTTCTATCAGCTCAGTCACTCTAAGTAGTGATGTTAGCTTGAGTTGTACCCAAGTCCAAATGTGTCTGTTGATCTCACTGATTTAGACATATACCCCCTTCCTGGCATGTGCCAGGCCTTCTTCCCAGGTCATTGCCTATGCTACATGTATTCAGCCCCATCAGATTTTGCTCACCTGCTGCCTACTAGGACTTCCCAGCAAGTCTCATGGTATAGCCTTGTGGCTTATAAAACTAGTATCTTCCAGCCCTCCTGGAGAGTCCTTCCATGATCCATTTTCTCTTAACTTAGTGTCATCAAATAAACTCTTAATTCTACCCTGAAAGACTGAATAATTTTATCTTCGATTTCCACCAATTGTAAAAATTTAATTCAATAATATTTCTCTACAGATAGATTTTTTTGCATTTCAATTTTTTGTTCTTTTCTGCTATCCCCCCCCCCCACACACACATTTTGAACATAATATAGAGCTTCCTTGAATAATTAATTCCCTATTCATCACTATAGCTACATCCCTTGAACTGCAAACATCTTAAAGGTAGTTGGTTTGCTGGTTGCCTAAGATTAAAGTCAGAATTACAGTATTAAAACAGAAACTTTTCTACCAAGGCTCCAGATAGAACGAAACATATTAACAATGAAGCTTTGTTTTTTCTCTGTAATCACTACCTCTGGAAAGGGCTTCCTAGTAAAAACATGGAACTAATTAAGTCCCTTTGAAGCCACTGGCTTCAGCTAGAGTGGAGAAAAAAAAAAGTTAAAGAGAAGAATCTGAGAAAATGGTTAGAAGAGAGGTATCTGTGGAAAGGATGTCAAAATAAAAATAAAGAGGGGCACCTGGATGGCTCAGTTGGTTAAGCATCCGACTCTTTGATTTTGGTCGGGTCATGATCTGTTCATGAGTTTGAGCCCTGCACTGAGCTCTGTGCTGAAAACTGGAGCCTGCTTGGGATTCTCTCTCTACCCCCCCCCCCGCCCCTCCCTGACACTCCCTATAGATAAATAAATATGCATTTAAAAAAATAAAGAAAAATAAGGGTTATTGAAATCAGAACAAAAAAATCACCAAACACTATGAAAAACAAACACATTGGTTTGCTACCTCAACTGACGGAAATCTTAATGCACAAATGCAAAGGACACCATAAGACTTGATGCAGCATTATGAGGAACTGTCATGGGGTGGGTGGCAGGGACACAGTTCCACTACTTTTCCCATCCTTTGTACCACTTCAGCTCCATTTGGTAAATTAGAGAAGTTGTCAGAAACAAGTGGAAAGAAGATTCAGAAAGGAAAAGAACAAAAAAAATTACTTGAAAATTCAGTTAGTATTTATTGAGCCCTGACTTTGGCCACAAACTTTCCCAGGCACTTGGGATGTACCATTGCACCAAACAGACAAAAATCTATGTCCTCTTGCAGCACTTTGTGGTAGGGAAACACACACAATAGCACACACTGTACAACGTTTTCAATATTTTGTGCAGCTGAAAGGGCCCACGGTGAGCAAGGAGACAAACATTGGTGTGCTATTGTTTAAACAGTATTTATAAGATCATCTTATTGCTCTAGTCTTTCCATATTTTTACTGCAGTGAGTGCTACTATATGCCAGAAACCAGTGGAGGCACATGAAGGCAGCCAGCAACAACCTTCTGCCCATTGCATTCTCCACAGAGCAGTCAGAATGCTTACAAAGTAATAGACAAAAAGAAATAAAAGAAGAAAGGAAATGTAGGTAGAAAGGATAGGAGAAAGGGGAAAAGGGAGAGAGGGAGGATGGAAAGAAAAAAGGAAGGAAGGAAGGAAGGAAGGAAGGAAGGAAGGAAGGAAGGAAGGAAAGAATGGAAGAAAGGAGGAAGGGAGGGACAGGAGAACGGGAGGGACAGGGAAGGGGGACAGGAAGGGAAGAAGAAAGATAAAAGGAAAAAGGAGTGACCAATGGAAGGTAGGAGGGAGAGAATTAAGAAACCAAATCTGATTGCATATTACCTTGTATGGGGCCCCTAGAGATGCTCCCCTTTACTCAGAATACAATTCAAACTCTTTGTCTTGGTTTACACAAGGCTACGTTTTTTGGTCCCTGTTCCATTCACACTTCACACTAGTTCACCCTCCTTCTCACCTGAGGTGCACCAGCAACACAGTCTTTATTTCAGTTCCTCTACCACCAAGTGTGTTCCCGAAGAAGGCCTGGTAAGAGGTGTTGCCTGCACCCAAAAGACTCCATGTCTTACTGATGTCATACTGATCTGAGCTCAAATGCCACCTCTCTGACCACTTGCAAGCCACTCTTTATTGTGCTACCTTATTTTCATTCTCTGTGGAGCACTTCTCAATATGCTATATTTCTTAATTACAACTTTATCTACTTGATTACTAACCCCCACTGGAATCTAAACTTCAGGAGATCATAGGTGTGATCAAAAGATAAGCAGATATCATTATCCCATCACAGATTCCAGTAGACTATGAGAAATACACCTAAATAATATCATTGGAAAAAAAAATACCATTTGATAGGTACAAATAGAGTTCAATGAGGCATATAAAATGATGGAAAAGTCATCTACTCTGGGACAGTCAGAAAATACTTCCTGAAATAAATAAGCAGTTTTATGATAATATTTAAAGGAGTAGTAGACTGTGGATATAGGGCACAGGAGGGAGTAAGTTTATTCTGGGTTGAGAGATCAGTGGAAAAATTCCAAGTCTTGGAAAAACCCACAAAACTATTCCCTGTTACCAAGACAAGGCTCTCAGGAGGTCATGGTAGACAGTCAAAGTTATGCAAAGTCCATGATTTGAACTGAGAACATCTTTCATGAGTCAGAAGATGCACTCTCCTTCATAGACACCCAAGAAAATGGCATAATCCTGACACCCACTAGAGGCTTCTCTAGGGGAGTATTGAGTATTTCTCATGATCTAGGAAACAAAGTGTGTTAGAGAGGGATCTAACTACTTCATCCACTAAGTGAAATAACTATTGACAGCTTCCAGTTTTTGTTTACAGTGTACAATGGGAGGACCATGCTAATGAAACTAAAAATAAACCTTGGCAGTAAAAGGAGGTAGTGAAGCAAATTGCTTGAGCTACTAAATGGAGAATCAGAGTATCTATTGTTTAAAGTAATAGTTGTAAGGCACCTGCGATATGCCACAAGGTGATCTCCAGTAGTGAACAAGGCAGTTAAAGTCCTTGCCACAGCATGTACTTTTTGGAGTGTAAAGACAAGAAATAAACACATAAACAAGTAAATATACAGTATGTCCTTATGTCCTACATTGGTAAGTGTGATTTCAACCCCTCTGCTCCATGACCAGGTTTGTTCCCCACAGAACTCATGAGTTGCTCAAACTGGAATAATCAGAATTTCTAGGAACATCTTTCCCAAAGTTGGGAGACTTATTTTTTATAAGTTTTTGCAACTTTTAAAAATTTACCTCAAAATCTGATAAGAATCATTGTAATGCTTGAGATAGTCTTACTGTTATATATATTTATAGTTCAGGATGAGATATCCAAGCATATTTCTAATTTCTCTTCACTGTGCCCCCTTTACTACTTACCAGTGTGGATATTGGACACGTTCTAAGGGAATTTAAAAATGTTTATATGGGGTGCCTGGGTGGTTCAGTCGGTTAAGCATTGTCTGACTTCAGCTCAGGTCATGATCTCACAGTTCATGAGTTGGAGCCCCACATTTGGTCTCTGTGCTGACAACTCAGTGCCTGGAGCCTGCTTTGAATTCTATGTCTTCCTTTCTCTCTGGCTGTCCCCTGCTCATGCTCTGTCTCTCTCTTTATCTCTCAAAAAGTGAATAAATGTTAAAAAATTTTAAAAACAAGAATGTTTATGTAACCTTAGTCCAAGTTTCAGGTGAAGGACACGAAAAGTACCCACTCTCTTACAGTATTTCCTCGATTATACTGTACACTTGGATCAGATAGACTTTTGTTCTAGCCAATAACATTTCTGACATTTATATCTTCAATTTTGACTCTGGAGGTAGCATTCATGGAAAGTGAGATTTTACCCTGAAGCTAATGAAGCCCTCATTTAGAACACAAGAAGTTAGACCATGAACAATTAGATCTGAAGTAAAATATGTGATTGTATTAAAACAGAAAGTCTGTCTGAAGAACAGCCTAGAAAATTATCAAGAACTCTTAACATGGAGGATGGGCTGTGGAAAAGGATAAATGCATTTATCCCTATGAAAAAATTACTTCTGTCTTCTTAGTGTAGATTTTGCTGATAATATACAGAGTTGTCTTTGGGCAATATGTCTAACAGCATCATAAAAATAGAAAACTTCCCAATTTTCTCATTTCCCTGCTGTTTTTGCCTCATTTTAGGCTTCACTTGCTTCCAGTGTTAGTGCATATTTACTTTCTGCGATTACTCATGCTGAGAAATATGACACTGCGTAAGCTCTCAGTGTGTGCACTTGCTCATAAGGAGAGAGCCTAGAAAGAATCAAATATCTTAAGCAAGAATAAAACATATTTCTCTTTCACCCAAATCCTTTGACTTTTGTGATTCTTTAAAAGTATTTTCTTTCTTTTGTCCCCCCAATAGACGATTTTAACTATATTTAAGGATTTTGCTAACTATAAAATTTAATGAAGCTGGACATAAAGCATTATTGTTTATGGAACTATACAGAACACGTATACAGCAGTTCACAGTTTCCCCTTTGTATTAATAATTCAATGGGAAAATATGCAGTCAAAATTGAAATCATTAAGTGGAAACAATGACTGAGGAGTTAATATTTCAAAGGAAGATATTCCTCCGAAAGAGCAGTGAGGATGGCAACCATTTAGTTTTCTATGGACATGACCTAACGTCTTTTGTTGTCTTCATAAAGTTGGAGTCAAATCAATAGCTACCATATTGCTACAGGGAACTATATTAACAAAGAAATCACAAACTAATATTTGGATGGGACTTTCTAGTTCTGAGAGATGTCAGAACTCATAATTAGCACTCCTACAGAAAAGTTCTGAACAAAACCACACTTACTCGTTTGCCTGATCCTGCAAAGGATTGTGATCTCAAAGGGCAGACACAGCTTCTGTGGAATAAGATAGTTAAACAAATTACAAAGAAGTGTTGAGAAGATTATATATGTAAAGCAAATGTGTTTCACTTATGACCATCAACTAGTACTGTTACGTGGGCAGTTCTAATAACAAATAAGTTAAAAGAAAAGAAAAAAGACAAGGGGAGAGAGGAAGGAAAAGGCAGAGATAGAGAATGAGAACCACATCAAACTCATTGACCCATGAAGATAACATCCATGCGTAAGTGAATGCATTCCAGGGAGTTGTAAGATTGTGAACAAAGCCGCTCTGAAAACAGTGAGTTGTTACATTTGTTATCACCTTTATGATCAGGTTAACAAGTGTCTTTTCTCATGGACAACGAAGTCTTGAGCTCTGGTGTAGTAGAAAGGACAACAGACTTGGTATTTCAGGAGATCCATTTCAAAACCTACCCTGACCCTTACTTTACCACTGTGCCCCTTATTTCCTTGTTTGTAAAATGATGCAAATAGAGCAGCCCGGGATTCCATCTCTCCCACATCTCACTTATCTGGCTCTACTTCAGTCACACTATTACTGCTTCATCCTTTCTCACCTGGTTTACATAATAGCCTCCTAGCGGGACTCTGCATGTTCTCCTAGCATAGTCTGCACTAACTTTCTAAAGCAGAAATACGAACATGCCACACCCTCCATTCTTTACTCCTATCCAAAGTTAAGATATTAGGAATTTTAATCATCTAAACAGTAGTTACATATTGATATAGAGAAAACTCTTAATCAAGAGTTGGCACCATATTAACTCTGAGAGACAGAATTTTCTAGCTTTGGGAAAAAAAGCCACATTGCACGAAGATAGCAGTTCTCATACTTTCTTGTATTATGAGCCTTGTCCACTTAAAAAGTATTGAGGACCCCCGTGGGCTATTGTTCCATTGTGTTATACCTATTCATCTTCACTGTCTTCAACATTAGTCCTGAAAATTTTTAAAAAACCAAGCAGTACAACCAAACATTCCATTCCCGTGAGAAGGATGCTGTCTGTCATCTCATGTCTGTAGCACCTAGAAAACTCCACTTCGCCCTCATGAGACAATGCGAATGAAAAGGCACATAATTTCTTCATAATACAATGAAAATAGTGTTGACCTCGCAGTACCCCTGAATGACCACATTTGCAGAACTGCTGTTCTGAGTGCAAAAGAATCCCAGGAATTTGCAGGAAATCTGGGGAGGGTTTCAGTCTTCCACAGGCCATGGACTTAGCAGTCATCTGGGTACACTTACCACAATCTTACAAGGCTAGAAAGCCCTCAAATGGCATAGGGGTTCAGTTTATGTATGATGATAATGTATTGGAAACAACACATTAACCAACAATCATTGGATGATGAAATAATTTTATGGTTAAGCCAAATCAAAATGCTAAAAATTATGGCCTCAACAAATATTTAATGGAAAGCAAAAGGCTAATACATTAAGAGGCTAAAACAAGACCTAAATGATTTAATTCATATAATAAATGTAATATATACCATATCAAGTACAAACCAAAAATATGCTAGAAGGAAATATATGTCAAAATTGATTTTCTCTGGATGTAGGTTAATGAAAGATTTTTCTGTCTTTACAGTTTTCTGTATTTACTTACATTTCTACAGTAAATATGTATTAGAAAATTTATAAAATTGGCAAATCATGTTTAAGGATCTTTTGATAGTTTACGGTTGCTTTGGGGGTATAGTCCAAGCTGTTTAGCACTGCTCACCAGGCCACTATGGTGGTTGCCTATCTTCCCAGCCCAAACCTCTCTGTATCTGAGATGCATTCATCCTTAGCAACACTGGACTGCTCAAAACTCAGGCAATGCTTCTTCATGACTCTGTACTTTTGCAGCACTTCTCTAGATACGTGGAATCCCCTTACCTCTCTTTCTGTGGGGTTAAACACTACCACCCAGCACTTGGCTTATCATTCCTTTTCTTTAAGAAATTTCTCCACATAGCATTTCTCCTGTAGCAACCTTTGCATTCATGTGTGCATTTGCGTTAAACTTTCTGTCTCTCCTAAATGGAGAACTCCTTGTAGTCAGGGATTTTATTTTTGTTATTTGTTTCCTATTTGTTTGGTTGGTTTTGGTTTTTGGCTGTTTGCTTTGCTACACCTAGTACTGAGAAGCAGATACAGAGAGAGCATGGGGGAAGCTCCGGGAGGAACAGTGTTTCTCTGGAATACATTCTCCCAATGGCTGCCTCTTCAACAATAGTTGAAATAACATGTTGACACTATTGTTGTTCAAACCTATTCAGGAAATAGATGAAGCAGTATGAGATCCAGAAGTTGAGCTAAATAGAGAAAGATTCAAGAGTTAAGGCTTTTTTATGTGTTTCTGATAAGACATTCTAGTGATCTTCTCCTCTACCCCCAAAGGTTCAATGCTGCTGATCTTTAAATCTGGCAATGCTTTGATCAAGAATGTAGAAGTCCTCACGAGGGTTTCTTTTCTTTTAATGGCTGGATAACAAGTGAAGGAATGAGTGGTAAGGGAAATGTATACTGTAACACCTGATGGAAGTAAAGCCCATTGCAATAGTATTCTGACATAGACATTTATGAATAATAGATGGCTGGGGACATTGAGGTAGTTGCTATATTATGAATAAAGTAGATCATCAAATGGAAGGAAGACGTGCAGAGAGAAAAATACTGTTTAAAGAAACACTGAAGCACAACTTCACGTTCTGGGCCATAGTTGA
Organism: Lynx rufus; assembly: GCF_022079265.1. NCBI lineage: Eukaryota > Metazoa > Chordata > Mammalia > Carnivora > Felidae > Lynx > Lynx rufus. The sequence goes on along the minus strand of NW_025814826.1, from coordinate 26,329,220 downwards.
AATCTGCTGAGAATCTACGGCTGGAGACCAACCCAGCACAGAGCAGTCCAAATTTGGATACCCCAAAACATAAAATTCAAAGTAGGAAATAATGCCAGAAACCAAAGGATTTTCTTAACAATCTTCACCATAATGAGGAAAACACTTCTGAACAGTGATCAAACCCAGTGTATCAATCTCAGATGCAAAGAGTAATGTGAAACAAATACATGTATTTGTTGATAAGGGATTCAAATTTTTAGCACCATCTTTAGTTTTCACTATAATGGTAACCTATTTCTTCAATAAAATTTTAGATAAGACAAGGTTTCATCAGTTACATTCTTGGCTGGAAAGAAAATCCCAAACCACTGTTTTAAAAGTCCATGATGAAAAATTTTAATAGATAGGTATAATATATATGTATTGAGTGTGATAGCATAATTGTGGTTTTTCAATTAAACTTGTATTTGGGTCACTTAGCCACTTTGAATTTCATTTTTTTTTTATCTGTAAGTTGAGGGGTTGGTATAGATGACCTGTAAGGTAACTGCCAAGTCTCAACCTAGTTTCTAATTCAGTGATGGATTTAATCATTCTTAATTCCATTTTGTTATGGCATGTTAAGAATTTGACCTCTTGAGGGAAGAAAGATAATTTTCTAATAACACTAAATCTGATTTAAAATCCAGACTCCAGATAATTTATAATATATATAATATAATATGTATGTATATATTATATGACCGTATCTCTATCTTTATTCAATTGTTCTTTTATACTGATTGGCTGGTTGTTTCAATATGTAAGCCTAATGGGGTTAATTAAGGACCTCAAATATAATTTGAAAATGTTTACAGACAGCACATTTTAGGTTGCCAGTCCCATCTGCGGACACTGCTATATTAATGACACAATATTTGTTTTAGAGGTCATAGTGCTATTTGCCAGGTTAAACATTTGTAATCTGGATCCAGCTCTAATAAACCCTTTCAAAGAAAGCCACAGGCTGCTATACACTACATCAACAGTACTCTTCAATCAAATGGTTTGTCAGGATTACAGAGGCAACTAAGCCAACAATAACAGGCACCTTCCATGTGGATGCTAATTAGAATGTTGACATTGTAAAACTCCTTACTAGGGACAAGTCGGTGTTCAGTAGTTGCAACCCAACATCACACTGAAGGCAAAGCTGTTAATAGAATTTGTCCCCAGAGTGACCAAAGGCAAAGCACAAAGAGCTTCAGCCCTTTCTGTACCCTGTGGTGGCGGTGAGTGTGTGGTATAAACTCCTGGCTGCACACTGTCTTCTCATGACCACACAGTGGTAAATTTATATTTTTCCTCTCAAATACCATTTTTAAAGGTCATTCTTCTGTTTACTAAGCTATACATAGGTAACAACATCAGAATAGAGATCTAAGTGTGCATTTGAGGTTTACCATTATCACACTTTGAAAATGATTTCAAGGATGTATGACTTTTATTGTACTTTCTATGAAATTCTACACCTTTGTATTTAAGTAGGGTCTCACTCTTTTGAGCTTAACATAATTTCACATATATCTCTCTATCTCATCCACATTTTTAACATTCCTATGAGATAGGAAAGAGATATTTTCAAAAAATTTACAATGATATAGACTAAGAAAATAAGACACAGAAAGATAGAACTTGCCAAAGTTCAAAGATGAGTTTTAGCAAGATACGATAGCAATAGCAATAAGAAAAACATAAAGAAAATGAAACAGAATATCTAAGGAGGTAACTGGCTTTTAGACTATGCCTACCAGATAACCTCTAAAATCTCAGAATTACAACACAGAAAAACAACTAACCAACAAACTATTATTAGGCATTTATGATATGCCTGGCTGTATTTGCTACTTTTATAGTACATTATTATTTTACTTATACTGAAAATTTAATCTACTTGGGTATTGCCAAAAAGTAGAAAGAGTGTAAAATAGCTTTCCTTTTATAACAGTATGAAGTAAGTTTTATCTTTCACTGTCTCTATGGTGACCAGACACTAAGATGGTCCCAGAGGATCCCAATGTATAATCCCTTACTCTGGCGAGTGCACTAGCCTAATGAGTTTCCTCTCATAAATAGGCTATAGCAAAAGTAGCAGAATGTCACTTTTGTGATTAGATGACATGGGATAGTAACATCAAAGCCTTGCTGGCTTTGAAGAAGCTAGTTGCCATATGGAGAAGCCATATGAAACTGAGGGTGGCCTCCAGCCAATGTCCAGTGAGAAACTGAGGCCCTTAGGTCAGCAACCCTCAAGGAACTGAATCTTGCCAATAACCACATAGGCTTGGAAGTGGATCTTTCCCTAGGAGAGTCTTCATATGAGACCACAGCCTAACTGATGACTTAATTGCAGCCTGTGGGAAACCCTGAAGGAGAGAATCCAGATAAACTATGACTGGACTGTAGGATAACAACTGTGTTGTTTTAAGCCACTACATTTGTGGTAATTTGTTATGCATCATTAGATACCCAATACTGTCTCTGATTTAGAGAAAATGTGTTTCAGTTTGAGATTTATCATTTACTTCAAAGATGCTTTGGCTTAATTGTTGGTACAGGATAATCCACAAGAATTTCACACCCTAAGGATATGCTAGCAAATAACCAGATACTAGAAATCAGTGCTTATATTCACATCTGAATTAACTTCACAATAATTACTTATTGTCAACACCACTAGATGTTACATAAAATACATTAAAATCTTCTTCATTTGTTAGCCCTTCACAGAAGCTTTTATCTGTATTGAAATGCCTATTAAATTAGAATATTTAACTTGAGAAAAAATGATGTTTCCCATCTGATTATAGCATATAAAAGTATAAAAATTACAGAGCAGATCAGTGAGTTCATTCTGAGAATGTTATTTGTAAGAGTCAGTTTGCATGTCATGATGTCAAACCTTAATCAAAACTATTCTACAGATTTAAAACCTTCAGTGAAAGCCCATGGTACTGTTTGGAATAATGAGGACACCAATACTATTAATTTCTATATAATATAATATTCCTTAGATTTGGATCCAAATATAAATTCTCAAGCTTTGTCTTAACACCCACATTTTAATTCGAATATACAGTAGTGAATTTGGAAAAAATAATGTTTACATTATTCACAAGATTTCTGACTTTATAGTCTTGGATTATATCAATGAACCACTGTAAGTTTTGTACCTTGAAAGCTATTTTTTCTTAAGTTTATTTACTTATTTTGAGAGAGAGAGAGAGAGTGAATGAGCCTGAGCTGGGAAGGAGTAGAAAGAAGGAGGGACAGAATCCCAAGCAGGCCCCACACTCAGCACAGGGCCCTATTTGGGACTTGAACTCACAAACTGTGAGATCGTGACCTGAGCCAAGATCAAAAGTTGGATGCTTAACTGACTGAGCCACACGGGTGCCCCTAAGAGCTCCTTTTTTTAAAAAAACCTGTTATTGCATCATACATGAGGACTCTTTAAACTTTTTTATACTAAGCACATTTCCCTAAAATGAATATAGTTTCCTTTTAATGTTTATTTTTGAGAGAGAGAGAGAGAGAGAGAGAGAGAGACAGAGAGACAGAGCATGAGTGGGGGAGGGCCAGAGGGAGAGGGAGAAGGAGACACAGAATCCGAAGCAGGCTCCAGGCTCTGAGCTGTCAGCACAGAGCTGGATGCGGGGCTTGAACACAAGAACTAGGAGATCATGACCTGAGCTAAAGTCTGACGCTTAACCAACTGAGCCACTCAAGTGCCTCGAATCTAGTTTCTTTATACCACCAATGACCTCAATATATTCCAGATGCACATTAGAGAGTATATTCCCTTCCAGAGTCCTGTCTAAGGAGACAGCCTATTTGACTTGGTCATGGCTTTGCTACATGGTGCCATTGAGTTCAGGTCAGGCATTGACCTTAGGAACAAATAATCTTAGAATCCACCATGTGGCCTTGGGCAAAAAAAACTACTTTACACTTTAAATGTCTGCTCTGTAAAACAACAATGAATAACAGTAATTTTTGTTTTGAAGAGTTTTAGTACGTGTATGAGAAGGAAAATGATTTTTAAAACTCAAAACTGACAGTAAAAAAAGGGAGTGTATAATTTCTTTCCAGATGACTTTATCTATACCTTTATATATGAACATATGAAAAACTCAAGGGATAATCACAGAGAGAAAAATAAAGAGAAATCTAAAATTTTCTGCACAAGAAAATAAATGGAAATTTTAGTGTGAATGAGAGCACATAAGAAAGGAGCTGACAAGACAGGAGGGACCAGGAACACAGCGTTCAGGTGAAGAGGTGGATGGCCATGGAGATGTGCTGGGAAAACACAGAGATCAAACAATTCCAGTGGCGAGCACTTCTAAAAAACTGTGAAGTGATGCAAGTTAATCTTATTGCCCCCAAATTTAATAGGTTATCTTACACACAAAAATTCCTACTGTGGATATTGTCTGGGGATCATATCTGGCCATGGGAGCTGGGAAGGAGGGCTGGGGAGGGGAGAGAAAAGCTAATGGGATTCAATGAGCTAAAACTGGGAATGGAACCTTGGAGGAGACAAGAAGCTGGAGAAAGAACTGAGGGAGATCACAAATTCCCTAGAATTTGGGGAGATCAGACACCCCCAGGGAATATAGGAGAAAGAGTTCAAACTAATTGTTTATAATTCTCAAAGGATACAGTGACCCCAGCTGACACCCATATTACTTAAAGATTTAAAATACCTCGCATACAGCCTATTTCAGCACTTTGTTTTTGACTAAAACAAAAGTTGAGATAGTTTAAGGAAGTTTAAGAAATTTCTTTCCCAGGTTGTTGAAAATAAATCAAACAAAATTAGAGAAGTTGACTTATTAAAGAAATTCATGGGGTGCCTGGGTGGCTCAGTCAGTTAAGCGTCTGACTTTGGCTCAGGTCATGACGTTGTGGTCTGTGAGTTCAAGCCTTGAGTCAGGCTTTGTGCTGACAGCTCAGAGCCTGGAGCCTGCTTCAAATTCTATGTCTCCCTCTCCCCCTGCCCCTCCCCCGCTCATGCTCTGTCTCTTCTCTGTCTCTCTCCCTCTCTCTCTCAAAAATAAATAAACATTAAAAAAAATTAAAAAAAAAGAAATTCACCTGTTTGGACTTGAATCGTTTCTAATCATTAAATGTATGTGTTAATTAATTCAACATCGGGGAGTCCTATCATAATATATATCAGATCATCACACTATACACTTTAAATATCTTATAATTTTATTTGTCAATTATACCTCAATAAAATAATAATAACATAAAAATCAATTTTAATTATAGCAGTGTATTATTCAGTTATGTTCAGTTTTATGTCTATATCTACACACACATATAAGTATTAAGCACAAATTAAATGCATTGAGATTCTGTTATCATGGAATTTATAACAGTCTCCAGCCTGTGGGCACTACCTGTTCCCTCTCCTGGAAAGGCTCCTTCTCTTACTCCCTCTCCTCAAATCTTGTCATGAATGTGAGGCCTTCCCCAATTGTGCTCTTTAAAATTGCAACTCTCGCCTTCCCGGCATATGGCTCACCCCACCACCCACTTAATTAATTATTTTGTTAATGCTCTTCCAAAGCATTTATCACTACCCAATATACTATATATGTTACTAATTTATTTGTTATTTTTTGACAGTTTTCTTCCCACAACATAAGCTTCATGACATTGAGAATTTTATTCTTTTCTCTTTTCTTCAGTGTTGTTTCCTTAGCAGTTAGTACAGTGTTTGTCACCTAGTAATCATTCAATGACTATTTGTTGAATAAACGAATGAATGACTGAATACATAACCAGGAGTAATGTTGGGAGATTATGTGCCCTTTGTTCAATCAGCCCTATTTTTGAGTTACTGTCATAGGTTTTTTTTTTTTTGCTTGCTCACCTGCTAAGATACCTTCTATCTTTTTCTGCTGCATTCCTCACATTTTTGAAACAAGGATGGCATTCTCATCATTTCCATCTACTTATTTTATATTCACATTTTATTTTTATTTTTATTTTTGACAGAGAGAGGGAGAGTGAGAGAGAAAGAGAGAGAGAGAGAGAAAGAATGAGTGGGAGAGGGGCAGAGAGAGAGGGAGAGAGAGGATCCGAAGCAGACCCTACACTGAGAGCAGAGAGCCAGAGGCGGGGCTTGGACTCGTGAACGGTGAGATCATACCCTGAGTCAAAGGCACCACTGTCTGAGCCACCCAGGTGCTCCTAAATTCACATTTTAAAGACAAAGCCTTTTTGAGGATTACCGCTTTTAAAGATGTTTTATATGTGGTGACAAAAGTTATTTTTTTTAAACTGGGAAATGGTTATAGTTGCTCAAGTTCATCCATTTTATTTTAAACATATTACAGGAGAATTTCCGTGTCAGGGAAACAACTCAGGTGTTTATAGTGTCAGGAGGCTTTTTCTGGAGGGAATGTTTTCTCCCTGCCCCTGAGAAATTCTCAGCTGCTGCCCTGGACCTTCTCTAAGCTGTTGTTGCCTCCACATCTTTCTGCTCAGTAGTCTCCTCTCTCTAGGACTATTCTGCTCAAAATTCTCCCCAGGATCCTGCCCCTTCTACTACCAAGATTACATTATCAAGGTGACATTACAGGAGCTTAAACTTCAGGGAGCCTCCTTAGCACATATCCCTTCCAAGACCTTGTACCTAATTTTATATTTATAGTTTTTGTAGTCTTTTGCTTATACCCCACCCCCACCTCCCAAGCACACATCAAATTGTGTAAGCTTCAGACCCCATGTTTCAGTCAACTCAGGCTACTATAACAAAAATACCACAGACTACATGGCCTAAGCAAGACATTTATTCCTCACACTTCTGGAGGCTGGGATGTCTAAGATCAAGGTGCTGGCTGATTCAGTTGCTGCCAAGGGCCCTTTTCCTGGTTATGTCCTCACAAGGCAGAGAGAGAGAGAGAGAGAGAGAGAGAGAGAGAGAGAGAGAGAGAGAGGAGAGTTCTGTGGGGGCATTGATCCCATTCATGAACTCTTCACGCTATGACCTAATCACCTTCGAAAGGCCTCCTAGTACGATCACATTGCAAATTAGGATTTCAACATATAAACTTTGTGGGGGGGGGCACAAAAGTCAGACTATAACACCTCACAAAACCAGATCTGTCTTGCTATTGCTCCACAGAGCTTCGTAGAGTCTAAAGAACTGACCATACTTTATGATAAATACTTCTCTGTATGTGGATGGTGTCTATGCAGAGTGTGAACTTCTTGAGTCCAGGGTTCATGTCATATTATCTTTCTATCCTGAGCATGTAGCCTACAGCTGGGTGAGTCGTGGTCACTCTGTACAGTCCTGGGAAAATGATTTGCTGAAAAAGAAACAGCCTCAAAGTTCCATGATTCCATCTTACTACCTTCTCATCCAATGGTATAGGCCTGCACATTTCTCTGCCATCCATTTGGATGGTTTCTTTTGGTTAATAACTAGCTTGGTAATGAGAAGTCACATTTCTCATTTAACTCTTTAAGTCAGAGTTATTAAATTGTTTATACACTGACAGGGAGCCCAGTGTCATGGAAAGCAGGATGAATTTTTTAGGTTCAGATCTCCAGCACCCACCTACTATTTGCACAACTCTGGAGGCCTCACTTTCCATCTGTAAGCTTCAGTTTCCTTATTTATAAAAGACAAACAAACAAGCACACAAACAAACCAAATGGGGTGAGAAGCCTGGGGGAGAGCAATATTTGACCTGGTAGGATCCCAAGCTATTTGGTAATCAGATGAAATTATATATATGAAAGCCCTGACACAACAGAAATGTAAAGTGTTCATATTATTTTGAAAAGTACAGGGATAACCTTATTTATGTAACTTTATTTATATATACACATGGGTTAGCATTACTATTTAGTTAAATGATTATGATCCCCCAAGTTCACAAATTTAACCTCCAGAATCATAAAGTGATTCAAAGATCAAAAGAAAAAATACATAAATGCACTCATAATTAAAATGTCATAATAATAAAGCTTACTTGCTCCTTTTGATTTCTCAGGGTTTGGAAACAAACAACTTGCTCAGCATATTTTGGCAGAACTTCTTTTTAAAAAACAAGAAGGTTAACTACCCAATTATGAGGACAGCAAATGGAAAAAAACAACCGTAATGTTGCTAAATAAAGATATGAACACAAATTCTATATTGGAAATCAAACTAGTATGTTTTAAATTGAAGGTTGTGTGGGTTATATTTTTTAATTTTCTTCTTATATTGGATAATTTTTCCAAGAGTCTTATTATACTTAAAAAGGAGTTCCATTTTTTGGTTCTTTCCCCAAAAGTATGAGCATTTTTTTTAAAACTCTGTGACGTCTATTGACAGAGAAATAAATATGTTCCTCTATTTTAGTCTTATTTAAATACATGGGGTACATAAAGGTGTGATTCACACTAAAAATAAATATTCCATGTTAAGAAATTGTATCTTTAGGATATAACATGCAAAAATGTAGTAAGAAACTTACAGTTACACAGTGTGTGTGAAATAATATTCCACAGCTATATACTTTTTCACTCAGGATATAAGTGTGCAGTTGGCCAACCAACTAGGGAGAATCATAAAGGGGATCATCTGCTATGGGCAAAAGACAGATAACACTTCTTAATAATTGGAATCTGTAACATTTGCCACAAGTATATCCCAGGGTTCTACCAGTTTGGGGGGAAATCAAACTGGTATAAGTCCACTGCTAACACCACCACACGTTAGTATTTCTGAAGTCAATTTATTAAAAAAAGTATATCCCTTTTATTACCTGGTAGACTGGTAGTTTTCAAAAGATTTTACTAGCGAAGTCAATGAGAAAAACAAATAGAAATTAAAAAAATATTAAAATAAAACAAACAAAAACAAAGCACTGGCTTACGGAGCACAAAATTGCTATGCTAAGATAATTTCAAAGTCTCCTCAGGCTTCTTGGCTGACACTACACAAGCACTTGAGGTCCAATTCGTTCAGTAGTTGACTTGACTTGGTTGAAGCTCAAGGACATCAAGATTACCAGACTGAAATAGTTTCTGGAGCTGGTGTGAATCACAGACCCTAGCAGAAGCTTCTCTGGGATTACTTCGCTTTGACACTCTGGTTCCAGGGTTAAGTGTATTTCTCCATTCAGCTTCCTTAGCTCCCTTGGAGATGGAAGGTATTCCCATTTCTGGTCCCTCATTTCCACCACCAAGTTTTGAATCTCTTTTTACTGAACCCACAGGCAACTCAGCTTTCACCCAGTTTCTCTTATTCCCTGGGTCCTCCCTTTCTGCTATTTTCTGCTTTCCTGTTTGGTTTATTTGAGATGTATTTTTAGATTAGTAGAATGTAAAAAAAAATGTTTACATAAAAAAAGGATTTCATGATGAAATAACTTTGAAGAAACTATACAGACATTTTATCAAAGGAGACATACAGATGGCCAACAGGTACATGGAAAGTTGTTCAACATTACTAACCATCAGGGAAATGCAAATCAAAACCAGAGTGAGATGTCACCTCACACATGTTGGTTTGTCTTTTGTCAGAAAGACAAAAGACAAATGCTAGCAAGGATGTGGAGAAAAGGGAACTCTTACACACTTTTGGTGGGGATGTAAAGTGGTACAGCTACTATGGAAAAGGGTATGGAAGTTCCTGAAGAAATTAAAAATAAAACTATCATTTGCTCTAGTAATCCCACTTCTGGGTATATACAGGAAGGAAATGAAATCATTGTGTCAAAGAGATACCTGTGTCCTCATGCTCATTGCAGCATTATTCACAATAGCCATGGCATGAAAAATGTGATATACATATATAGTGTTCATTTTAACATTCACATTATAACAATGATGTATTCAATCTTTATTTAACAGAAAAAAAGTAATATAATTATTTTGCAATGATGCAGGAAAGGGAAGTGGTTCCATAATTGGAAGTTGCTACATAGTGTTATATTTTTAAAAAATGGAGGTAATGGTAGTAATAACAGAAAAGTTAAAGTGACTCTCTCTGGGAGCAGGATTGTGGGGATGCTCTTTGCTTTCTGTTTGTTTTAATATAAACCTTTTAATAATGTTTGCCTTTTCAATCAAATGCCTATATCTGTTAAAATAAAATTTTTGATAGAAATCAAAGTCTTCTTTTAAAAGTTTATTTATTTTAAGGAGAGATCAAGAGCAGGGGAGGGGCAAAGAGAGAGAATCCCATGATGACAGCAGGGAGCCTGACTTGGGGCTCAAACCCACAAACCGGAAGCCAAAACCGAGTCAGACACTTAACCAACTGAGCCACCCAGGCACTCCTAAAAATGAGAAAGTCTTTAAAAATTCTATAAAACTTCAACATACAGTCACTGTAGCTAACTGTTAAATAAATGGAACAGACAGTGCAGACAATTAGCCATGGAGAACTCAGAGGGTCATAAAAATAAGCCCTGGTTTCATGAAAATAGGATTTTTTAGACAAAAAAAAAACAAACAATGGGAAGTTCCTGTGGCAAGATCAAAGGGTGTTGATGGGGGAGCCTAGCTACAGGGCAGGTGGTGATGAGCCTTGAAGATCACAATGAGTTGTTGGAACCATGCACTGTGGTCAGTAAGAAGCTAGCTGGGGTTGTAAACAGAGGAGAAAGAAAAGTAAATTAATTTTTTTAGAAAGATACCTGGCACCAAACTACAGAAGAGAATTTTGGAATGCAGAGTAATAAATCGCTGCTGCAATCATTTTGAGACATGATGAGAGTCACAGAGACAGTGGAAATAGAGAAGGATCCAACTCAGGAAATATTTCTGAGATAAAATCAGTAACACTTCATGAAAAATTGGATGCAGAGAATGAGGGACATAGTCCTTGGTAATTCTTAGCTTTCTAACAAGGGAAGTTGAGAGGCTGGTGACCCGTATAACGGGACTAGAAAAAGAAGAGATAATTCTGCTGCTGGAGATATCTGAAGGAATCAACAGAACACGTGGTTCTCTGAAGAAGGTGGCACACCCAGAGGGTTGGGCATGGGCCAACTTTACGCAGTGAAAAACTTAAATGTCCTAAAAGTAATTTTCTTCATTTGTCCATAACTGAAGTCACCTTTGTTCATAACATTTCAATTCTAGTCATAATAGAAAATGTAACGTTTCTATTTTAATGTAACTCAGTTGGACCCAGTTAGAACTCAGTCACCTTTGGGTAACTATTTGGACTTTTCAAGAATTTCTTTAGCTTCCTCTTCTGTTTTCCTTATTGCCAGGAGAAGGGAGTGATCTAGGTTCTTGGTTCAGGATATCTAGTGAGGAGGCAGAGAGGTAGATGTGGTGGCTTGTGAATTGTCTTGGCACCGAGGGAACTGTGTCCATTCTATGGCCCTTACATGTTCTTGCTGGCCTCAGCTTGTCTCCACTGTCTTACACAGTGACCTCAACTCCTGGTGCGTTTGCTGCCAATGTCCATGGTCTTGCCACAGCCCCCACTTCTTAGAGCCACATGTTATTCATCTTCCTCTCCCCCAGTGAATGGTCACTTCTTCTCTACTGGCCCTCAAAGCTATTTCCACACCTTGCTCAAAGGGTTTTAGAATTCTCCAGTGTTTTCCCTACACCATAGGCTGAAACTTGTAAGCCCACACTGCAGACACCTCCCACAGACTTACGAACTCTGGCAACCATGTTGAACCCTAGGCTTCTCCATAAAAATCAATAGCGATCTACAAAATAACCCACTTTTCTCTCTTAAACTGGTGGAATTGTTCTTTATTTTTCTCTGATTGAAACAGACTTATTTCTTAAGGATTTATGAGCTCTCATTTGTTCTAGCTATGGAGTTTTTTATAGAAATATTGCATGGCTACTAAAAACACTAAGTTATGTTTCCAGGACAAAATGATTAATTGTTAATTATTGTATTTAGGTCTTATGGATCTATACTTACTTTTCTTTGCTAATCCACTGAGCCAATGTTTTTATTTCAATTTGTGGTATATAGTCTCTCTATACATATATCTATCAATAGATAAATATAGATACAGATACATAACTATTTCAAGTAAACAAATAACTTTCAATTATATCCTTTAGTGGGGATGAGAAGGTCACAGTACACATGAATCTGACAAGTGGAGGCAATGGCAAGCAATGGATATCAACAAAAATGCACTAAGGACTAGGGGCACCTGGATGGCTCAGTCGGTTAAGTGACCAACCTCGATTCAGGACATGATCTCATGGTTCAGGAGTTCAAGCCCCTTGTGGGCCCCTTGTCGGGTCCCATGTTGGACCCCTTGTTGGCCCCATGTTGGGCTCCACGTTGGGCTCCTGGTGGGGCTCTGTGTCAGGCTCCGTGCTGACAGCTTGGAGCCTGGAGCCTGCTTTGGATTCTATGTCTCCCAATCTCCCTTCCCCTCCCCTGCTTGTGCTCTGTCTCTTTCTCTCTCAAAAATAAATGAACATTTTAAAAAATTAAAAAATAAAAAAACCACACCTTTAAAAAATGCACTAAGGGCTGAGACTAATGGTTAAAATTTGGAGGACAGAGTTCACTTTACCGAAGGTCAGCAAGAACAAATGATGGCATACATATCACTCCACTCATGATGATTTCAGGACACATCACGATTCCCCTTATACTCCATGGTGAAGAAAAATAGAAGGATGTTTAGGGGAGAATTCAGAGTTAACTAAGTAGTTACACAAAACAGAGAGTCATAAAAGAGACCATAAAACTTGGTCATAAAGACAATTTTCATTTTTTCAAAGAGTAGAAATAGTATGCATATTCTTCTAACAAAAACAATATATATGTGTGTGTGTATATACATATACATACATATATATATATACATATATATATGGAACTAATAGCAAAATGAGACAAGACATACAATGCACAGCCTTCCACCTGGAAACTTAGAAGAAAATGTTTTCTTAAATAATACATCATTGTGAAAATTTACTAAGTGAAAAGTATATCAAAATATGTATGAAGTTAGACAATAATGAAAATTCTACATATCAAAACCTAGCAGATACAGCATACTAAGATTAAATTAATAGCTTTAATCATTCACATAAACAAGTGAAGCATAAAAATGAATAAAAATTCAACTAAAGGATTGAAAAAAATAACAAAATCAACCCAAAGGACAAAAGACAAAAGTGATGATAAAAATAGAATTATTTAAAAAGCAACAAAAATATAATAATACCAGAGTAGTAGTTGAAAATGCGAAAAATGTTAAAAATGTAGATAATCTAAACAAATGTAGCTACACAAATACACAAAATGCACATGCTGAATGTGTAATCACAGCTCCTCGGGGATGAAACAAAGTACAAAATATTGCTGTTCAAAGTCATGCGGTAACATTTGAAAGTCTAATTAAAGTGAAAATTTTCTACCAAATCTACCTGAGAAGAGCCAGAAAATGGAAAGATATAACAGCTACAGAAAAAGTATTTAAAAATCTGCTCCTCACACACAACATAACAGGCCCAAATGGCAAAGTAGACAATTCCTACCAAAGCTTTATTTACATCATTTCAGAATATTGCAAGAAGGGAAAATGTTCATATTTTCCCATAAATCCCATACAATGTTGGCACGAAAAGCTATTAACATATAGAAAAAGTCAATTTTATTTCATAAAAATTTAGCAAGTTCTGCTTGAAAACAATGCTAAAAAGAACTTCAAAAAATAAACTTGTGAAAAGAGCGATTTTAATAGGTATTCCATACAAAGTGCTAATATATTTGGTAATCAAGAGGATATTCAAATTCAGAAGCAAAAAACCAATAAGCAAATAGAAAAACAGGTAAACATTTGAGATTACTTCAAATTAATGTTAAAAAGCACCCACAATATGAAAAGCACAATTTAATCTGTATTAAGGTATCATTATTTTCTAATCAAATATGCACAAATTGAAAATTACTGATAAAAAATTGTATTTTGACCAGGGTGTGGATGTGAATTAGAGATAAATTAGGCAATATCCATTAAATTTTTTAAAGCCTTTTCTCTTTGACTTAATAATTTTACTTTTATGCATTCAACCTGTAGATAAATGCCCAGCATGCATTTCAAAATACATTTTAGCGTTTTTATAGTAATGAAAATCAGAAACAACTAAAATGTTTATCACGAAGTTAAAGTATGTAAATTCATATAAATGTGTACATTTTATATTCCTTAAAAGCAATCAGTCAGGACTGCGCTATTGGTGGGGACTGATTTCCAAAATATATTAAAAGAGAAAGCAAGGGGCGCCTGGGTGGCGCAGTCGGTTAAGCATCCGACTTCAGCCAGGTCACGATCTCGCGGTCCGTGAGTTCGAGCCCCGCGTCAGGCTCTTGGCTGATGGCTCAGAGCCTGGAGCCTGTTTCGGATTCTGTGTCTCCCTCTCTCTCTGCCCTCCCCCATTCATGCTCTGTCTCTCTCTGTCCCAAAAATAAATTAAAAACGTTGAAAAAAAAAAAAAAGAGAAAGCAAGATGCAGAACAGTCTGTATATGTACTTGCTGGTGCCACAAACGGGTAACACACATACATACATCCTTTCATTTGCCTCTAATGTCTATGGGAGGAAACACAAGTAACTGGCAAGGACAGTTGTCTCCGAGGAATTGCTTTGTATTGATTAATTTTGTTCTTAATGTGTGCATGAATTATCTGTTTAAATAAAGAAAAAAGGAAAGAAAGAAAGAAAGAAAGAAAGAAAGAAAGAAAGAAAGAAAGAAAGAAAGAGGAGGAAGGAAGGAAGGAAGGAAGGAAGGAAGGAAGGAAGGAAGGGAAAAAGTAGCCACTGGAGGAAGGCAATGAGTTAAGTTTTAGACCAGCTAAATATGTGCTATGTGCCACCTCCAGGGATAAATTTTCAGTAAGCAGATGCAATTCCTGTCTAGCGAATGAGAAAGAAGAGAGTTAAAAAAGTAATGATTTTTCAGTGTAGGTGAATTGGGAGGAATAGGTAAGATCATCTTGAGAGAGAATAGAAGTAATACAGGAAACGTGAGAAACACAGCAATTAAAATGCAGGCAGAGGAAGAGAGGCCAATAAATGTCACAGATGAATGGCCAGAGGAAGGGACACTACAGCAAGAGGGATGGAGTTTCAACAGAAAACACACACACTTCCACATGTTTTAATGCCACTGAGAACCATATGCTGTACTGTATGAACAGTGAATGGAACCCAGACCAGAAATTCTTTTGTATATATGTTAAATAAGACTATAGTGGATCCATGCTTATGTGCAGATAGAAAATACTACATTTTGAATTGTATCCCTATTTATGATAGTTATTATTTTTGCTTTGTTAGGAGACTAACAAAGAATCTTACAAAACCTGGCATTGGGTCTCATGAATCAAAGGGTGAATAAATTCACAATGTATGACATATAGGAAGGATATCAAGAGGTAGCTGTTGAGTGAATGTTGAATAGCACAATCACTTTGTCAGTCTCAACATACAAAATTTTCATAGTTCAATAATTATAATATATCCTGTAACCATAAATTAAATCAAGTATCTATTAAATTGACAAGTAATTAGCTATGAGACAGAGTTCCACTTATATCCTTTCCTCTACCTAAATATCGGCAATGAATTTAAGACACATGTCAATTTTCCAGCTGTGTTGCAGGATAGCCTGGGAGGGGGAAAGGGAGATTGGGATTAGGGGAAGGGCTGTTTGTGAATCACTACCATTGTGTCACACATAGATAGTTGCGCAATTCACAAAGAAAGAGTAATCATTTAATTGAACATTTTCAAATTTCCATATTTAAAGTGATTTAAGATGGCATTTAATAAGTAGCTATCATCAAAGAAAGGAGGCACTTTGAAGACATTTTGGCAGATCTTACAGAAGTAAACATATTCTCACCACATGACCCAGTAATCAGTCTGCAAGGTATTTGAATTGAAAACATACATTTACTTAAAAACCTGTGTACAAATGTTTACCGAAGCTTTATTCATAGTTGCCACAACTTGGAAGCAACCAAGAAATCCTTCACTAGGTCACTGAGACAACTTTAACAAGGACTTGAAAGCTGTTCCTTTAAAATGGAATGATTAAGAAAGATAGTGATCAATCAAAATACATTGAATACTTAGAACCTGACATCATTCTTGAGCCTCTAAGTATGAAAAGAACACATTTTTTTCTTTTTACATATTTAGGCAATTTTAAGAAATATTTGTTCTTTTATTTATTAGTTTGTGTTTTGAATAGTTTGATTTTGGACACTTAAGGTACCTTACAACTGACTATATTTCAGGTGGATATGGACACAAATGATTTGTACAAAAATGTTTCTTTTTAGATACTTCCTTTTTGTCACAGTTTTTATTCTTACATGACCAAAATACATCATAGACTGTGAATTCAAACAAGGCCATAGTCCATTTATAGTTCCCCCAACTATGCCCACTGTAAATTACCCAGTAGTTGATTGGCTTTCCAGTTTTAGAACTGGCAATGTTAGGAGAGATCTTGTGCTTTGTGCGGTGGGTGCCGTTGGATGTCAGTGAAACATGACTTCCTCGGAAGGGAAAAGAACTTTTGGCCATGAGATAACCCTTACCAAAGTTTTGATGAGTTAAGTGTAAATGAATCGGAAATGTATCATATTTCCCTTGAAATGTTCAAGGATTTAAAAATTAAGGAGCAAACGGCTTGGTAAAAATGTGTTAGGAGGCTTTGCCAAGCCCAAAACATTAAAAAAAAATGGTCTGGATATTTTCAGAATTCTAACTGCCACCAGTTTTGCCTATAACTGATGTTTATAGTTTGATATTTAATCATGGAATCTAGTGGAATAAGACTGAAAATTTCTGGAGAAAAGTAGGTTTTACTTTTTGCCATTTATTCAGCATTGTGTTTTCTTATAACTAGTTTCTAATACATTTTAAATCTACATTCAAAGCAAAAATTTTCTATTCCATCTGGGTTCGCATACTGCCTCCTCCAGTTACTAGCTGTTTGACCTTGAGCAAGTAACCTAACCTCTCTGTGCTTCAGATTCCTTATCTTTAAAATGAACATATTTGTGATGAACTTTCGGTATTCTATGTAAGTGATAAATCACTAAGTTCTTCTCCTGAAACGAATATCACTCTATATGTTAACTAACTGGAATTCAGGTAAAAACTTGAAACAAACAAAAAAAAAAGAAAATGAACATAATTATACAGTATTACTTGTATATATATTTAAGGCTCCTAAGCAGTACCTGGAACATAGTATATGCTCAATAAATATTTTTAGATTGTACAACCACTTTGGTTACCAAAGATAAGCCACTTATAAATAACTTTGCTTCCCTGATCCCTACTGAAATTGGAGGAATTAAATAATCAGATTCTGGTTATGGTATTTGGCTTCTAGCCCCTACCCAGTTTTGTTTATGAACTCTCTAGTTCCTTTTCTCCTCTCTATACTTCTTCTGTGAGGTTGCTCTTGGACATTCCACCTGCAAGAAGGAGTTGTGGCCATTAGATGTGTACGGGCAGTTGGGACCATGTTCCATTTCTCTATTCCTGCTGTTCTGAGATTTATAACATGGCAGTAACTCTAAATCTGGTTCCTTCTGGTGCTCTTTCTGGGGAAGAGAGGTGCCATCATAACACAACCCCCAACTCCTCCATACTCTCCCACCACAACCCTTGACATTGTTAGTAGAAGCACTGATACCAGAAAGTCATAATCTCATCTTGAGGTGATAGCAGTTCCCTGAGATAGTGCTCAGAGCTGATCTTTTGTCATTCATGCATTTATTTATTAAATATAAATACTGAGCATAAATTAGTATTTGATCTATTAGAGGAACTAGATTTTGTGAAAGACAGGCAAGTCAATTTATCCTTGCCATTCAGAAATATGCTGTGTAACTGAAGAGATGATACACCTGTAAATCATGGTGTTATAGACAGACTGAGAAGAACAGCCATGTAACAGAAGACGACAAAGGCTGGGAGCTCTCTGCAAGCTGAAGGGGTCCAGAAAGGCTTGTGGAAAAGGTAGACTTGAAAGCTAAATCTTGGGAAGTCAGACAATTACTAAATAGATTGAGGGAGAAGGCAAGGAGATTCTGAGAACTGAGAAGACACAAACTTGAGATTAAAGGGAGGGAATTCATGTGGGACAATAATAAGGCACAACTGCTGGAAATGGATATGGCATACAGTCTAAGAGTACAGACTGAGGTCTTTGAGGATAGTCTTCTTTGGGGAATACACACAAAATAAATCACACTTGAAGTATACATAGTCCTAACTGAAGCAATTAGCTGGTGTCAAATGACTAAGAACACCCAAGGTTCTGTGTGCACTGAAATTCCTAGACTTGTATCTTTCGTCCTCTGGGTAATGTCCAACAGCTGGTAGAGTCTAACATTATTTTTTTTATTTTTTTAAATGCTTTTATTGATTTTTGAGAGAGAGAGAGAGAGAGAGAAAGAGAGAGACAGAGCATGAGCAGGGAGGGGCAGAGAGAAAGAGGGAGACACAGAATCAGAAGCAGGCTCTAGGCTCTGAGCCGTCAGCAACCCAGTGCGGGGCTCAAACTTGTGAACTGTGATATCATGACCCTAGTGGAAGTCAGACACTCAACAGATCGAGCCACCCAGGCACTCCTGGTGGAGGCTAACTTTAAAGCATGCTGTCTGATCAATGACCGCAAGTAATGTATTTGGGTAGTCTGCAATGACCTGCAAGCTACTTCTCTGCCTGTCCAGCTGCCTTGCTAGTCCGGGATCTGAGTGAAAGCACTTAACCACTGCCGTCTCTTCTCCTTTTAGGCTCTGAAATTCCTTTTTTTCTTTCTTAGTCCATATACTTTGTTTAACAAGAAAAAAAATGGAACTGTAACTTATACTGAAAACTGTGTATCTGAGTTTATCTACCATTATGTTGTGTTGCATGTTCTGCTTTTTAGATCATTGCAAGCAATTTGTACCCCTTCCCCCCATATACAGATCATGCTTAGTGCTGTGAGAAGGAAGAGTGAAGAGACGGACTTAAAACCTCAGTGATTTTGTAATGAGCTCCCATCAACCCTTCAACACACACACACACACACACACACACACACACACACAATTAGTACATATTCATTTCATTCCATTAATACTTATCAGGCACTTAATAGTGCCAGGCACTACTCTAGGCACCAAGAATGTAGCAGTGAACAAAACAAAGAAACTCCTGGAATGTTCATTCTAGAAGGGGAAGGAGAATAGAAACAAACAGGATTAGATCTTTTGTCTTGTGACAATAAGTATTATGAAGAAAACAACCCTGAGAAGGTGGCGTGGGGGGATGATCACCATCATATACTACTCTACTATTACTTTGCTATTCTTTGTTTACAGGATAATTTTTTGTCTCTATTCATCTAAAGGCTTTCATTTCACCCAGAGATAGGACTGCAAAAGATAGATGAGTGACTCATATTCAAACGTTTTCCTTTGTGGATGATAAAACTGTAGCTCATGACAACAAACAAGTATTTCAGATCCATTTGAACTCAGGGATTATATATATATGTATGTATGTATGTGTATATATACATGTATGTATACACACACATACACACACACACACACACACACACACACACACACACACACACATATATATACTTCCTAGTGGAATTAAAATGCTCAAGAGTCTTAATTTTGGTTCTTTGAGAGTCTGAATATTGGCCTCAACTCTCCTGAGATTTTCATCCACAGTACAAGGGTGTTTGTATGTAAATGAAAATCCAAATGACCCCCTTGACACACCAGGTTCCTCAGTTTCAAGGCAGGAATTTCACAAATGTGTGTGATTAAATACAGGGAGGGAGCATGTGACAAAAGTATCTAATGTCAGTTGGGTCTCGTCAACTTTTGTAGGAGAAAAAGATATTTTATTAATGAAGAAGTGACATATACCAATTGATTAATAAAAGTGCTTTTTAAATTCTGGTGACATAAATCTAACTGTAAGAAATGTTAACAAAATTTTACAAAGGTTTACAAAACAGGCCCAGGAAGAATTGTGTTACTAACCAGGAGAATTTGTTCCATAAACTTTTCAAATACACTCCTTGTACATGCTATTTCTTTGGCTTGGGATGCCCTTCCATTTAATTAGTGAAATTCTTACCACTTACAATTCATTTTATGATTTACTTCTGCTTAATTGATATCACCCCTATGTAGATTTCAGTGCAATTCTGTGTTCTCATCAAACACTAAGATTTCGTCTGTTGCTGACTTTTTTTTTTAGTTTTATTTGTTTAGTTTTGTTTTGTTTTGAGAGAGAGAAAGAGAGAGAGAGAAAGAGTGAGCCGGGGATGGGGCAGAGAGAGAGGGAGAGAGGAATCCCAAGCAGGCTCTACACTATCAGCACAGGGACTCGGTCTCATAAACCATATGATCATGACCTGAGCCAAAATCAAGAAGTGCATGCTTAACCAACTGAACCACCCAGGCGTCCCTGTTGCTGAATTTTAAATCAGAAGCATAAGAACTCCAACCTGACTCTCATTTCCATTTTTCGTGGTTGGTGGAAGTTGTCCTGAAATTCATTTGTTTCTCAGTTATATGAAAAGGGAGGCTCATTCAGAAGTCACATCATCCAATGTTTCCAAGCAGATTTGGAAGTTATAGGATCAGAAATTATGATCACCATTGTTAGACTGAGGTATAGGCTGAAAAATAATATGAACCTTAGGTTAAGGTGGCACATTCACTATAGAAGCAATGAATCAAATGGAGATTAATTCATGCATGCATGTGTGCACTCATGCATTCAGACATGATATTAAGCAGAATAAAGAGTTATAATTTCTTAAAAATTATCTAAACACATGATATAGGAAGGCAGAATGGCCTGCCATTAAAGAAGTTGAGCATTTTGGTCAGAATTCTCATGGAAAATCTGAGATCATTGAAATGAGATGAGACATCTACAATAAAAACATAAAATCATATTTTAATGGTTTTCTCAAGATGAAAGAGAAATTGCTCTTCCAGGCTTCTAATAGTTTTGCTCACTGGCAGGATTTTACTAAGAATCTTATAAGTCAGTTTCAATATTTGCCCATAAAGAGAAAGAAATTGAAACTGTGACTTTTAATTTTCATTATTCCCCTCTGAGATATTTGGCTAAAGTTGAACCATATTATTATAAAGTATTTAGCTGTTATTATTATTATTGTTTAATGAAGGTGGCTAAACTGTAAAGTATTGAGATTTAATTTTAATCATATCTAAGACATTGGAGAATCCAACTTGTTGATTTTACCACTTGTATTTAAGATTATAATTCCTTTTCCTTCCTAATGTTGTATAATTACTAATTAAAATTTTGAATTTTTCAAAATTAACTGAAAAGATTCATGAAACAAATTAGGAGGTCTTCTTTTGATAAAACATGAGCATAAATATTACCAAAAACTCTCTGGATTTAAAAGCTCCTGAAAATACACCTTTTTTTTTTTTTTGGTCTGGCTTTTTCCATTCAGTATAATTATTT
Source organism: Lynx rufus (assembly GCF_022079265.1). Lineage (NCBI taxonomy): Eukaryota > Metazoa > Chordata > Mammalia > Carnivora > Felidae > Lynx > Lynx rufus. The sequence goes on along the minus strand of NW_025814826.1, from coordinate 26,307,684 downwards.
AGAGATTCATCAGTGTGTGTTTATCATGTGCAGCATATAATTTCACTTACATAAAACTCTAGTAAATTATACACAGAAAGCCAATAGAGGTGCCTGAGATCAAGGGAGGGGCTGAGGAAGACAGCAGAAAACAACATGGGAAACTTGAGGAGTAATAGGGACATTGTGTACCTTATCTTACTGTGCTGGTAGTTTCATAGGAATACACATATGCCAACGCTTATCCAAGTATATAATTTAAATATGAGGAGTTTATTGTATGCCGACTATAGCTCAAAAAAGCTGTCAAAATGTTGTTTAAAACTCATGTATGTTAAGATTTTCACATTCTTTTTTCGTAAGAGAAATCACTCTGATACTTCTTAAAATTCAAGTCCATTAATTCATTATTTATATCATATTTTCAAAAATTTTGCCTCAGAGTCTATGAATACAAGAGAAAACAAAGATTCAAAACTTTCGCTAAACCATACATGAGCACACACACATCTACATGACAAAACTTCAGTCCAATCTATGGCTTATTTTTAAGAACAAATAAAGCTGAAAATAATGACTCATGCCCTTCAAAAGGGCATAATAACCCTCTAAATCGGCAATTCATCATTATGTGGTCAAGTTCTACTCCTTGTAATATTTGGGGCCACCTGGCTCTGTTCAAGTCCCTTCTATGAAAGCGCCGTTGAAATAAAAAACTGAGAGAGACCAATGGTTAACTAACTAGATATTAGAATATTCTCCAAGAATGTCAGTTTTTCTTAAGTATCAGTTTTCTAACACCATCTAAATTAATCAATACATAGCTTAGTTAATCAATAGTTAGCTTATGATGCCTTAACCCCAAATAAACAAAATCTTGGAGTATTTTGACATGCATTGGTATTGCTATTAAAAATATATTTATTGGGGGGCGCCTGGGTGGCGCAGTCGGTTAAGCGTCCGACTTCAGCCAGGTCACGATCTCGCGGTCTGTGAGTTCGAGCCCCGTGTCAGGCTCTGGGCTGATGGCTCAGAGCCTGGAGCCTGTTTCCGATTCTGTGTCTCCCTCTTTCTCTGCCCCTCCCCCGTTCATGCTCTGTCTCTCTCTGTCCCAAAAATAAATAAACGTTGAAAAAAAAAATTAAAAAAAAATATATTTATTGGGACATCTGGGTGGCTCAGTCAGTTAAGCATCTGACTTTGGCTCAGGTCATGATCTCACAGTTTGTGAGTTTGAGCCCCGCGTCGGGCTCTGTGCTAATGACTCGGAGCCCAGAGCCTGCTTTGGATTCTGTGTCTCCCTCTCTCTCTGTCCCTTCCCCACTCGTGCTCTGTCTCCCTCTCTCAAAAATAAATAAATATCAAGTAAATAAATAAATAATAACATTATTTATATATCAATATAAAATTAAAAATATATTTAAGTACACTACTACTAGTAACCCCAATACACTATTGGCATTCCCAATAGTATCTTATGGTAATACTAGTATGTTTTATTGAAAAAATTGTTGTGCAGTCTTAACACATGCATTTTTGGTAGATAGATGCTTCTGGCCAACAGAAGTTCTGGATTATTTGTCATGAAGTGGCTCTCATGCAGCCAACCCTCGCAGCCTCAGCTCCTGCCTCAGCCTCACGGAACCCTTGCTTCAATCTCATTGTTCTCCTTGCAGTCTCTCCGATGTACTGTGCACCTTTCTAGTTGTCTTTCTTTTCCTATGCTGTCCTTTATCTCAAGCCCCAGAGTACATATGGAGAAAACAGGTTTCAAGCACCAGATTTAAATGTCGAATGAAATAAGTTAAATAAGAAACAAACAGTGTCCAGAGGCTCTATGCACTGTGTGATAAATGGTAGTTAAGTAATATTTTTAACTGTACTTTCTTGGCTTTTGAATAGCAATGGAATTATCATAATATACTTAGCAATGTGTTTTATTATCTTTTTGGTGTATTTCAAAAAATTTTAATATTTATTTATTTTTGAGAGACAGAGCATGGGCAGGGGAGGGGCAGAGAGAGCAGGAGACACAGAATCTGAAGCAGGCTCCAGGCTCTGAGCTGTCAGCACAGAGTCTGACGCAGGGCTCAAGCTCACAAGCCATGAGATCATGACCTGAGCCAAAGTCGGCCGCTTAACCAACTGAGCCACACAGGTGCCCCTCTTTTTGATGTATTTAACAACTCTATTAGACTCTATCCTTGTGAAGTGTAGGGACAGACTGCATCTTACTCACCTGTATCCTTGACAGCTCACTGCATTATGCCTGCTCTGAGGCACTTAATAAATATTAACTGAATCAAGTTGACATTTAAAAAAGGGTTTGAAGATATAAAGTGACTCCTAGAGCATATAATCTTGGTGGAATATAAAATACAAAATCATCTACTCTAGCTTGTCTCTTTTGTTACAAGCAGGTAATTAACCCAAGAACAAGAGTATGAAGACGCTGAGATGCATTTGCCCACTTGGAGAAGAACATGCATCACTTATAGTCTGGCTTCATCAGTCCCAAGTTTTCTTGGGTCAGGTGTAGAATTTGCCAACTGATCATATTTTAGACAATGCCTTAAGTACACTGCAATGTGATATCAAGTTTCAGTTCCAGCTCACATATAACAAAGTTAGAGTTTAGATTTCAGAAAGATCAATAAGACTATAAAATACTGAATCAGTGTAGGGTTATTTGGGGGGAAAAACAGGTGAAACATCCTGAGGATTTTCTGAACATCTTCATTTCTCCAATTTTCCTCAAAGAAGCAAGTGTAACGTGGATGTTCTGTTTTGAAATTTCTGATGGTCTTGTAATATTTCAATATTTATTCAGTACTTATCAATATCTCTTGAATCTATTGTTCTATGTAAAACTTGGTCCCCACTCTCATTAAATTTGCTATCCAATGGAGGAAAGAGACCAAAAAGTTAATTATCAAATTGATGAAATAGGAATAAAGTAAACTGTGAGGAAAAAATAAAGACCAGAGATAGAAAACAATGAGGTAAAACTTTAGACAGCATAGCCAGGGACAGCGTCTTTTAAAGAGGTACCATTTAAGTGGTGCTATGAATGATGAAAGGTAATTTATGTAAAAGTCTGGGGAAGAGAGTTGCAGGCAGAGGAGAATAGGTCTAGAACTGAGGATGGAAAGCCCCAAAATAACTTTCTGGACTATTGTTAGCTTAGGCTGTGCTGTGAGATGGGTAGATCTACCCAAGAAATTGCTACGTTTTCTTCAAGATCAAAGACCATATAAAATAGCCAACATTTCTTGAGAGATGTCTCCAGATCAGGCACTGTTTCGAGTCCTTTACATATAACTTTCTTAATTATCCCAATAATCCTATGAGGTTGTTTTTATCCCCATTTTATAGATGAGAAAACTGAGACACAATAAGGATGAGCAAATTCCTCAAGACTCAAAGCCAGATTCAAACAAGTCTTTTGTCTCCAGAGTCTATGCCATTATGCTATTCTGCCTTTTTTGTGTTCTGTAGCTTTTAGGAAGCTAGTATGGAAATAAAATCAAGCTTGCTTGGATAGTAGTGGAATAGACCAGAGAGGATATGGTGAGATGAAGTAAAATCTACAAAGGAATCTCTCTCACACACACTCCTCTTCTCTCCTGATTTTCCTCCAGGACTGAAAGAAAAAAAAAGGGGGGGGGCATGAGGCTTAGTCCATTAGTCCACAGGATATAAATCTGAAAGGAGATCTAAAGTGGGGATAGTAATTAAAAGAGGAAAAGACATGTGTACACAAACTGTTAGTAAGTCATTTCACATTCTGGTACCCAAAAGTTCATTTATCTAGCAGTGGTGGATTGAACCAAAAAGGCAGAGCCAAACTCAGGGTTTCAAGTTTAATTGGATATGCATGGTTTCACAGAATTTTTCCAATTGATAATGGCTGAGTAATGACAAGATGACTGGAGTTGAGAGGTGGAACTTTATTCAATGGGAGAACTAAATTTTTTTTTTTTACATTTATTTATTTTTGAGAGACAGAGTGAGACAGAGCACGAGTGGAGGAGGGGCAGAGAGAGAAGGGGACAGAATCCAAAGCAATCTCCAGGCTCTGAGTAAGCATTCAGCACAGAGCCTGATGAGGGGCTCGAACCCATGAACCATGAGACCATGACCTGAGCTAAAGTCAGACACTTAACCGACTGAGTCACCCAAGAACCCCTCAATGGGAGAATTAGAAGGACAAATTAGGAACTGAGTCAAAAGAGACCTGAGGGTGAAAAGGGAGACCCAGGAGAAAAGATGAGCTCTAAAGAACTGGGATACCAAGGCCCTAGAATATCTAGTAGTGTGAATGGAAGTTAACCTATACTGATCTAAGTTCCTTTATGGTCTTCTTGCTTAGATAGAAGGTACCAGACCCTCACTGTTACTCTGTATGTCTCCTGACCCAATCTGAGAGTCATGACACTTGAAGACTGAAAGGACAGTTGACATCACAGGCTATCCAATCCACACATCTGTTCTGAGACCCACCATGTGCCCACTAATGGGTGCTCCCTTTGTAGCTGTCTCTCCAGACAAGCCAGTGGAGAGACAAAGGCACCCCTTGGACTTTCTTTGGCTCTCTTCCCCAAGCTGGATCCTTACAAATAGGAGAAGTAGGCACAGTAAATAAATACTAGACTAAAATGATCATTGCACACAATGTGTACCTCTGCCAACTAGATGTTCCTGAATGGATCGGAGCCAAAATTTGGGGAATACAGAGCAATAAGAGAAGCCAGCAGCCCAAGAGCATTAGAGACTGCCAGGACAGGGGGATATCACAGTGTCACAATATCTTACTCTTAACTCATCCCAACTCACTTTCCAGAAATCTGCAGTCTGTTCTTCCATCACCTTGGCCTGCCACAGGTGTTGAATCTATGTAAAGGAAGTGCAAAGTATTCAAGAACATACCTTTTCCCACCTATTCTCCTGGACAAAGTAACTGTGACAGACTTCACTGGAAAAACCTCTCCAGCTCTCTTTATCCATGACATCCAAAGGAGCTATTTTTTGCGTTGCTGTGAGCTGAGACTGCAGAAATCTCCACAAAAGTGTCCCCAAGACAATTGTGTGTGCACAAAGACAGAATATAACGGCAGGAGTATTCTGTAGTGCGTGGAAAATCTCATATACTTCTTGGAAACTGTACCAGTATGGACAACAATACCAAATGAGAAAAGGCAGATGGGATAATTAAAACAATACACAGTGCCGAAGCAAAGCCTAAGCATTGTGTTTAAACTTAGAAACGGTACAAATCATCTAGTCACTGAAACACTTTTCCAATCACCGTTTCAATAAAGTAAATAGCTCCTTAAAGAACATGAAGAGCTAATACAACTTCAGAGAGCGGAAGCTGTCCAGTTTTCCATTCAATGTGGTGGAGAGAGTGCAGAGAGGGGGAACTAGTATATTAAAATCAGGTGAGCCCATAGACTGTAATTGGAAGATTGAGGGCGAATCCCCAGCTGTTTAAATCCTCAAAGAAATAATGGGCTAATATCCTGTATGCACAGATATGTTATATGTAGGTCAAAGAGAGGGTAAACTTTTTTCCAAAGCTTCCCCTAAGCCAGAAGCTAGCTCTCTACCTTTTGAAACAGTGTTGTGTACAAGCAGGCACTGAGATCTCTGCTCAAGAACCAGCCAAACTGCCGGCCGTGGTTAGTGGAAATGCTTATTTGTTCTGGGAAGCAAAACTAGTGGGAGAAAAAAGGCAACTTTTGAACAAAACCCTAAAAAGAAACAGATCTGAGGAATCTGGTGAAATTGAAACTTTTAATCCAAGGAAGATAATAATGACTGAATGGAAAATAATCTTCGTACCCTCATATTTTGATTTCAAACATTGGAAATTATTTTACGGTCTAGAGTTGCTGCCATCACAGTGGATAATTGTGCTTGATCCGCAGTTGCTTATTGGAATTATTTCTTCTCTTAACCTCAGGTTAACTGACGGCAGCAAAAGAGTTAGTTGGGGAAATTACTTTAAAGATAACTGTTTCAAGTGAAAGCCTGAAAACTAATTTTAGTCTCCTCCTTTAGCTTCCACTGGAAGAGTGATCACATTGTAAATGAGGAAAAGAACTATACATAGGCATGGCTAGTTTCTACATGGAGCAGCTAGCTCTCTTCACCAGGATCTCTTCCAGGTACTCACATGATCTTATTCATGAACAGACTGGCTTACATTTTGGGGAAATATCAGTGTAGATATTTGTCCATTCATAGTCCATGTCCAAATGTGCCATGCCCCTTTTGGCAAATGCAGGTGGGGAAAAGATAGGTGCCACAAATTAGAACAGAAAAAAGCGCCTTTCCATTTATTGGTCATATTGAGCAAGGTGCATACTCTGTTTTTAGTTTAATGAGCTTTTCTTCCCCCCATTGGATATAATTTCTTGTTTAAATATTTTTAGCAGGAATTTAAATTTTTCTCTAAAATCCTCTTAATCCAATTCTCCATGGAAATATATCTTCTGTCTCTATCTATCTATCTATCTATCTATCTATCTATCTATCATGTGAAGACCTTAAGTGGAAGTGTAGTGAAAATTGTATCCACTTTTTTTAATGAATTAATTTTTTAATAAAATGAACTGATAGCAGTAAAGATATCTTGTGTTCACTCCTTACATTGTTTCTCATATCATTCACTCTATCAAAGTGTTTGTTTGAATTATTCATTTATACAAAATGTAGTGCCTTTAAGGCAAGCCTCAGATTCAGATCTTTCTTTAAGTAACTGTGAACCTGAGATAGCCAGTAGAAAAATTCTATTTCATGATGAACGAAAAAGTAGTCTAGAGAAAATGTGAATCCATCTGGCAGAGAAGGAGCTAACATTAGTTTTCTTTTCTTTTCTTTTTTTTTTTGTCATTATAAAAATGTTAACCTTGCATATTCTTTGACTTCTAGTTAATGTTCCCCAACTCTCAGTCTACCCTTTGTCCAATCTAGATGTCCAGTTAGTCTTCTGGAGTAACAATATAGCATTTAGTCAAAAATCTAAACCTATGTAAATTTTATTGCATTGTGCTTAAATTACATATTATTCCTATTTTTATATTCCTATTGGAATCTGGTTAGTTCCAGCAATGGATGGGAAGCTATTCCTACTCTTGAAATTTTAGAATGGAAAAAGGTATTCAAAACAACTAAAATCAAGTTCCAGTTAAGTGCTAAAGTCTTTTTAACTGTACTTAAATGTGAATGCACTTTCATTATCATGTTAAAACATTATGTTTGGGATTGTTTCTCAACCATCTGTTCATGAAAATTCAGATTACTGGAACATATTCTCTTTTAAACTTGTAGGGGAAAGGTCTGTTTGACAAGAATATTAGAAATTTGATGAAATCTCTAAAAGGGAAAAATTTTAAGGGGAAATTACCTACTAATATTTCAACGGAGAATGTGGGTAAACTAGTAGTTTCATAAATGTTTTACAAAATTAAATCTGCAAAAATGAAAGATTTATTTTGATTTGGGAGGAGGAAAGTCAAAATGTAAAAAATGTTTTATTTTACAAATGATATGATTATACCAGAAATTGAATTACACAGAGCAAAACTCTTGACTTCAGAAGAGGATCAAAAATATTAATGAAAAACTGTTTGATGATTTAGAGTCAAATAGTGGATCCAAAGGCCAGCTCAATTTTCTTGATGTGATTATGGGTAAACACAGCAACACATGGAGAATATTTGTAAGACATGGTTTTTTGTTTTTCTTTACGACAACTATTTTCGCTTCTATAATCACTTGGGTGTTACTATCTATGATAACAATAGTCATTATTTACAACCAATTATTCGATGTTTAACTAGGGGCAATGTCATTATTCAATATTTATCTACTTTTTACTAATTTACTAGTCTTTCTGTCAAGAAATCTACCTATGAAATTGAGTAATGGTTTAACAACACAGTCTGGAATTAATTTGCCTAGGTTCAAATCCTGACTCTGCCACTTACTAGCTAAAGATTCTCAAGGATTCTTTCAAATCCTATTTGAGAGGGGAGGAATCTGAAGAATGTGATAACCAAAGAGGAAACAGGTGGGCAGTGGGCAGTTTCCTAGGGGACTTTACATAAAGCTGGCCCCCATCAGTGTAAGAGAAGATGAGAAATAAACCCACCACACAGGAGGGGACAGCTTGAAAACTTGCCTGACTTCATCTTGGCACTAGGTGGTAAGAAAATACAATCGTCCTTGAGAATTGCAACCACAAACAAGCCCTTATTCGACAAACGTTTCAGGTCCAACTCTACTCTGTCTTTGTGGTCTGAAAAATCTGAATCAAGGAACTTAATTTAAGGTAGTTCAAGATTCGTAGTGTCCTAGGAGACTAACTGAGCAAAGGAAGCTCCTATTGGAGGAAGTTGGCTTGAACCCAGGCCCCAAATAATCTACAGATAACATTCCTGGTTGTATGCATGACGTGGAGGAGAGAATCAGCAGATACAGAGTATAAAATAACTACACTTAATTCCTGCAAGAAATAAATGAAGCCTAAAATACCCATAAAAGGAATAAGATGCTTCAAATAATAACCAAGAAATTTTGAGTAAATGCCAATTGTATCTTTGAAAATAAAAACTCAAATGTTTTGTTACTTACAATTATGCCTTTTTTTATACTGATTTACTTAATAGTTCTGTATACAAAAACTTCTAGAAGTGCACTCTAAACTGTTTCTACCAATTCATGCTTTGCCTTTTTATTCTCTTGATACCATCTTTTGATAAGCAGGTCTTAATTGTAATGAAGTTCCATTTATCAATCTATTCTTTTAGTTTTATTGCTTATTTTGTTCTGCCGAAAATGTCTATCCCAGGGTTATGAAGATAGTCTCTTTTCTTCTGGAAATATGATTGTTTTACTTTTTGCTTATATGTCTATCAATCTATCCCAAGTTAATTTTTGCATATACTAATTTCTGATTTGTTTATCCTTGTACCACTGTGACCTAACTCTACTAATTGTAAAATGTTAGTACTGGAATTTTAAGAGGGATATCATTGAATTTGTAGATCAATTTGGAGGGTATTGATGTCTTTTTTTTTTTAATTTTTTTTTAACGTTTATTTATTTTTGAGACAGAGAGAGACAGAGCATGAACGGGAGAGGGTCAGAGAGAGAGGGAGACACAGAATCTGAAACAGGCTCCAGGCTCTCAGCAGTCAGCACAGAGCCCGACGCGGGGCTCAAACTCATGGACCACGAGATCATGACCTGAGCCGAAGTCAGACGCTTAACCGACTGAGCCACCCAGATGATGTCTTAAAAATATTGGGTATTTTGGGGTGCCTGGATGGCTCAGTTGGTTAGGTGTTGGACTTTTGATTTCAGCTCAGGTCATATTCTCATAGCTTCATGGGTTCTAGCCCCACATCAAGTTCTCCACTGGCAGTGTGGAGTCTGCTTGGGATTCTCTCTCTCCCTTTCTCTGCCCCTGGTGCTGTCTCTGTCTCTCTAAAAATAAATAAGCTTAAAAAATTATATGTTGGGTTTTCCAATGCATGAGAAAATATGTACATTTTAATTGACAAACTCTTACAATTTCTCTCAGCATTTTTTATGCATTTTAAATTGAAGTCTAACGAACATGCCGTGTTATATTAGCTTCAGGTGTACAGTATGATTCAACAATTTGATCTACATCTTAGTGCTTATCAAGATAAGTGTACTCCTAATCCCTTTTATCTGTTTCACTCCTCCCTCATTTTTTGGATTTTTTAATAGTAAAAATAGTAAATTTTTTATCTTGCATATATTTCTTTAAAGACTAGACATTTGGTATTTTGGTACGATTGTAAATGAATTTTTCTTTTAATTTTTTTATGTTTATTTATTATTGAGAGAAAGTGAGAGGGAGCACAAGTTGGGGAGGGGCAGAGAAAGAGGGAGACACGGAATCTGAAGCGGGCTCCAGGATCTGAGCTGTCAACACAGAGCCTGATGCGGGGCTCGAACCCACAGGCTGTGAGATCATGACAGCCTGTCATGAGAGTCGAAGTTGAACGCTTAACTGACTGAACCACCCAGGTGCCCCTGTAAATGAATTTTTAAATTTTTATTTACTTTTGTTGCTAATAAGAAGAAATTCAAATGGACATCTATGTGAATAGTGACTTTTTATTAATTCTAATTATTTGTAAGTTCCTTTGGCTTTTCTAGGCACGCAAGCATGTCTTGCATTAATAATGACAGTTTTGGGGTGCCTGGGTGGCACAACCACTGGGTGGTTGAGTGCCTAACTCTTAGTTGGGCTCAGGTCAGCTCATATAATAATCTCAGGATTGCTGAGATGAAGCCCCTCTTCTGGCTCCCTGCTGACAGCACAGAGCCTGCTTGGATTCTCTCCCCTCTCTCTCTGCCCCTCCCTCTGCTCATGCTCTCTCTTACTTGCAAAATAAATAAGTAAACATTTAAAAAAACAGTGACTGTGAAAAGATTCTTTTCTATTCTTTTTATCTTTTATTTCCTTGTCATTTTACACTGGGTAAGACTCAAGTACAACATTGAATAGAAGTGATGGTAATGTACATCATTGTTTTATTCTTAGTAGAAAATTGTTCAATATTTAAGCAGCTTAAATATGATGATAGCAGTAAAACATTTGTCAATAGCTTTTATCATATTAAGGGAAGTTCCCTTCTTTTCCAAACCAATGAGAAGTGTTTTGATTTTTGTTTTTTATAATAGTGTGCTAATTGTTATCAATGATCTTTGCGCCTCTATTCAGGTGATATATGAATTTTCTTTTATTTTAATGATAATAAGAATTATACTGATTGATTTCTGAGTGGTAAATAAACTTTAAACTGTAAAACTTAATACCTATTGGTCATAATGTCCACATATACTGTCTTTTACATATGTTACTGGATTCTAGTGTTTTTAGTGTTTTGTTTCTTGAGAGGTATTGTCCTGTAGTTACTCTTTCATGTAATGTCCTTGATTACCTTCATGTATCAAAGGTTATACTGGCCACATAAAACAAACTGGAAAGTGTCCCTCATTTTACAACTTTTTGGAAGAGTCTTTGCAATTTTACTATTATTTCTTTTTCAAATGTTTAGCATAATTCACTTGGGAAATCATCTAGTCCTGAAGAATCCTTTGAAAGAATGTTTCAAAGGAGCATTAATTGAATTAAATGTTTAATTACAGATTCAATCCATTTAATAAATATGCTGCTATGCAACTTTTTCATTTCTTCTTATGGTAGCTTTGTTGATTTTTTTCAAGTTTTTTCAAGTAATTTGCCTATTTTACTAGAATTTTCAAATACATTGGCATAAAGCCATTTATAACATATTTTATTATTTTTTAATACTTATAAGATTTATAGTGGGTTCTAGTTTTTCATTCTTGATATATCTTGTTAAGGATATATCACATTTATTAATATTTGCAAAGAAAATTCTTTTTGATTTATCTGTGTTTCCTATCATACACCTGTTTTTCTTTTCATCGATTTCTGCTCTTACATTTACTTTTTTTTTCCTTCTACAATCTTTGAGTTTACTTTGCTGTTTTTATTAGCTTCTTGTGATAGAAGCTTAAGTCATTAAAGTTTGACTTCTCTTCTGCTACATGCATTTAGAGCTGTAATTTTATAGTTAAACACTTTTTTGGTTTTTGTTGCAGCACCCAAGTTTTTATGTCATTGTTTCATTATCATTCAGTTTTAAAAAATCCTATAATTTCCATGTGATTTAGTCTTTGACCCATGATGAACTCCTTAATTTCCAAACATTCGGGATTGTTCTCTTTATATTTATCTTTTTTTTCCCCCTAGTTTAATTCCCTTGAGACAAACGGACATACTCTGTGTTATTTCAGTCTTTTGAGATTTGCTAATTCTTGCTTTCTTGCTCAGCATATGGTCCAATTTGGTAAATGGTCACACGTACAAAACATTATTCTGCAGTTGTTGGATGAAATCTTCTGTATGTAGCAAATAAGTAATCTTGGTTGATCAGAACTTCTATGTCCTTCCTAATTTTTGTGTGCTGATTCTGTCACTTGAGACATGTGTTAAGCCCTCCCTCCCCCCATGATTCCTGAATTATCTACTTTTTCTGTTAATTCTATCATCTCTTGATATTGAAGCTATGTTATTTGGTGCAAAAAAAATATAATTCTTATATCTTTCTATAGGATCAAGAATAATGAGTCTTTAATGTAATTAAAGACTGAGATAATTGGATTTTAAAATAAGCATGTAGCTGTTTATTTCCTATTTGTCCAACTTTTCTTTGTTGAATTCCTCCTTTCTTGACCTCCTTCAATTAATCACTGTCTTTCCATTTTCCTTTTCTGTTGGGCTCTTATTTTTATAATCTTTTATCATTCCTTAAATGATTGCTCTAGAGTTTAAAATATGATTTCATAATTCATTACTTAAATTAATACTGCTATCATTTCCTCATGATACTGCTTACATTTCCTCAATGCAAGAAACTTAGGACAGTTTAATTCCATCTATCCCTGAAGGGGAACAGAATACACCACATCCAAATATACCATTTCGTATATTGATTATTTTGAATAAAAGCTACTTAAGCAAAATCCAGGGCAAGAAAGACACTGTGACCCTCCTTTGTCTTCCTGAAACTAGTAAATAAATGTCCTTGTGAAAGGTCCCTTCCCTGTCTCAGGAGGAAGAGACACCCTTATGATCAAGGATAGCGAATTTAGGGCTAAGAAGGCTGTAAGCCTTGTTACTTCTTACTAATTTATTACTCCAAGCCCAAACCCTTCTGTCTTGTCAGTTCTTCACAAATTTATTGTTTCTTTCTTTAAATGATATGAAAGCTGCCTACTTCGGCCACGTTTTTTTATTTCCATATTTTAATGAGCTCCCCTATGTATGAAATTAAATTTGTTTTTCTCCTGTCAATCTGTCTGGTGTCAATTTAATTATTAGACCAACCAAAGAACCAAGAATGGAAGAAAGGAAAGTTTTCCTTCCCTAGACTATTTGCATTATTACATTATTGTCGCATATATATTATTGTATATATTATAAACTACATGAGACATTATTATTGTATTTTAAACAGTTAACATTCATTTACATTTATTCCAATATTTACTTCTCTGACACTTTTTATTTCTTCATGTAGTTTTATTTTCCAGCCAGGATTACCTTCTTGTACTGTATTTAAAGAACTCCCGTTAGTATTTTTGAAAATACAGGTATTCAACAATAATTCTCTCAACTTTGTTGTCTTTTAATCTGCAATTTTGTTCATTTCATCTTCATTTTTGAAGGATATTTTCTATAGGTATAGAATTCTAAGTTAGAGGTTTTCTACTTCTAATACAATACTTTAAAGACAATATTCCTTTGCATTCCATGTTCTAGAGTTTCTGTTGGAAAGTCACCCATCTGTCTTATTGTTGCTCTATTAATGACAATGGGCCTTTGCTTCCTGTTGCTTTTAAGATCTTTTATTGTCTTTAACTTTTAGCAATTTGACTATGATGTCCTTAAGGTAATATATATATATATACACACATATATATATATATATATATAGTATATAGACACATATATATATACACACATACATATATATATCACATATTATATGAATGATATAGGTAATGTATATATGATACATATATGATATGTATTGAGGTTCTTTAATCTCTTGGTAAATGTCTCATATCGCTTTGGGAAAAATCTCAGTAAATCAGAGGAATGTAAAACCTGCATTATGATTATGGATCAGAGAACAGGGGTATAGGGAAAGAGGACTTAATTCAGATATCAGATCTTTTAGAAAGTCTTTGGACAGTCCCATACCTACTCATAAACCCTATGTCTCCCCTAGGTGTTATTTCCTAGAATGTTGCATTATAACACATTTAATAACGTACTGTGCCTGTCTATTTCTTTCACTAGAAATGAGCAGAATGCAAATAATATGGACCTTTTTTTCCCAATATGCACAAATGTGTGTGTATGCAAACATATGAAAAATAATTTTTATTAATCATATAATCATATTCATAAAAATAACTTTATTATGCCATTATTTATTTGTTTTTTGTTTGTGTGTTTTTGCTTGTTTAAAAATTTTTAAAACTAGACGATTGAATACGTGCTTTAAAATGCCCTGAATAGGGGAGCCTGATTGGCTCAGTCATCTAAGCGTTTGACTTCGGCTCAAGACATGATCTTGTGGTTTGTGGGTTTGTGCTGACAACTCAGAGCCTGGAGCCTGCTTCAGATTCTGTCTCCCTTTCTCTCTGACCCTCCCCCACTCTCTCTCTCTCTCTCTCAAAAATAAATAAATATTTTTAAAAACTATTTAAAAATAAATAAATAAAATAAAAAAGTTAAATGCCCTGAATAGTATTTACAATTAAGAGCTACTTATTAAAATTGTAAAGTTATGTTTTCCCCCATATCATTGAATTTACTGGATAAGGAGATCAATGCTTACATTGTAATTGATTTCTAAATTTTTAGTAAGTATAAAATGCCTACAGTAGATTCACCTTTGAAATTACTTTTAATTAAGCATAAAGTATAACACTAACCCATTATTTAATATTTACAACTCTATATCAATTATTCAAACTCTTAGTGTTTCTCTTCAACTACAACGTCAAATATCTTCAAGAATATCACCATCCACTTGCTTGTCCACCTGTGGAATGAATTACATTATTTTGTCAATGGCTGGGAATCTTAAAATCATTTGCATATTCTTGGCATAGATTTTATTAACATGTATTGATCATTGCTTCTATATTTAATATAAGTAACAGAAGAGAAATACTAAATGTCCTATGATTAAATTCTTCTAAGTTGCTGTGAGTTTTTTAACAGAAGTATGCTCCTACAGATAGTTACAAGAGTGGCATCTGTAGGTTACTCATGTATATCTGCAGATATGGGACTATAGCAAAAATAATGTAGCACCTTAACCACAGTCTTACATAAAAAGCGTTAATTATCTAAGTAGTGAAAGGCTATTCTGTGCTAATACTTTGTGATACAAAGATGACCCTACCATAGGCCTTGTAGCATAATAAAATAAGAGTTTTGGAATATTTTTGAATATGCAATAAGGGAGGCTAAGAGGTAATTGCAGTATTGAGATGCAGTTCAGTGCTATTGGTGCTTAAAGAGAACAAGCTTGTAAGGACAAGCTTGAATCCTAAGATTGCCAGAGGAGGTATTAAAGCTATGTGAGAAGGACGTATGTCATGGAGGGCACACACATACATACACACACACAAGCATCCAGGAAATGTTAACGATACAAGACTAGACAGAGATGTTGAGAAGTTTAGGTTAGTTCATCTATAGGACATGTGTATGAAGCACAGCAGGAAAAAGCTATCAACAAAAACTGTCATCTCCGCATAGGGGAGGTCAACTGTAAGGAAATGTTTGCATTTATTCTATGGGGGCAAGAAGCAAAGGAAAGTATGTGAACAGGGATGTTACGTGTCAGGGTTGGCCTCAGAAAGACTGATTTAGCAATAAGATGTGCCATAAATTCAGTTCCACATCATATTTAAGAACCTACTTATTCCTCACTTGAACCACAAAAAAGCACCAAAGACAATAGAGGTCAAAGAGAGTACAGAACCCAAGCAGAAGAATTAAAAACAAAGAAATAAAAACAAAACAGAATGAAGAGTGCCTTGAACCTAACAGAGTGAAGAAAATAAGTACTCGCTCTTTTCAATAAATAGATCACAGATCTTCCCAGTCAGTTCCAATTTCACCTCTTCAGGGAGACCTTTTTTGACTGCCACCATCTAAATAAAGTACCCTGTAACAGTTGGGGAGAGGGGCAGAGGAGCAGAGGGAGAGAGAAATCTTTAAGAGAGAGAATCTTTAAGCAGGCTCCATGCTCAGTGTGGATCCAAGCAGGGGGCTCAATCCCAGGACACTGGGATCATGACTTAAGCCAAAATCAAGAGTTGGTGGCTCAACCAACCGAACCACCCAGGAGCCGATACTTTTGATACTTTTGTTTTTTTTTTTTTCTATTTGAACGTGTTTCTTCTTCAAATTGGTTTTATGGCTTCAGTTCATGAATCCAGTCAAAATAGAATTCTCACTATCTCGGTGTTTTGTGTACAAGAACTCCCTAAGTGCTTTGGGGAAAAGACCCAGGTTTCACACACAATTAATTCTGTTATTTCCAGATTGTTCTATTTGATTCACATGGCATTACTGAGCAAATGCAGATGTTGACATACTTCTTTTTACTTATTGCTTCTTTCTCTTTTTCTGTAGCCTACTCTCATTTTTAAGTACAAATAGTGCAGGAAAAAGCTGAAGAATTTGGTGCTGTTCTCTCAGAACTAGCATTCTTTGCCTCATTCTTTCCCATATAAGGGTGAAATCAGGGGTAAACATAAAAATGTTTCTCTAGGCAATCTCTATCATAAGTTGACTATTCATACTACATGGACATGTTCCCAAAAGGATATTAATTTAATTCTGATTTCAGCTACAGATTAAAAAAAAAGGTAACTTAGATGAAAGATATTGGTTTTCTGGAAAAACAGGCTTGGGTAACTGGTTCTGTGGTAAATTAATTCTGTTAGCAGAGATTCTCTAAGGATATAGATCCCATAAAGCACAAACTTACATTTATGTTGGTTTAAAAATGTTTGCTAATCATAAAGCTTCGCTGTCACCAGCTAATATATCAAGGCAAATATTCATTATTAATGAATATTTAATAGCATCATCACCATTCCAAGTAGGTTTGGAAAATTTTAATTCTTTGGCCAGTCTGCCATGTGTGATTGGATCATCAATATTTTTACATCATTGTGCAGTTGACAGAAAGCCTATTATCATAAGCGTGGTAGTTACAACAGTTGAACTTCCTTAGGGTTAACTTGGGCTTTCATTAGTAAATGATTCTGAATATTGGTTCTGCAGGAATTTTCCAAGAACATTTATTAATGTTCAGTAAAAGTTAGATCTCAAAATTAGATAATTCTCTACCTGACTCACGAAAATACACTGAAAGGCCCTGAGAGCAAATAGCCAGATAAGGAGCATGGCAATGCTGCCTTGGACAGCTCCTTATTCCTTCAGGTCACCCCACTTTCCTCAGAAGACATGCAATCCTTATATGTGTGGACCTGGGTAGGGGGATGCTGTCTACCCCATTAGCCTGTAGAAAATCTTAACAATATTTTTTTTCCTAGGTAAAATTAAATACAAATAGAAGTTCTTGATAGAAGTTCTTGTGTTTTTTAAGTACTTTTCTAAATGGTTCTTCTTGTGCACACTCTGGGAGCACAAACCCCACACTGGACACCATTAATCTATGTGAGAAACTATGGCGACTTGGATTAGGTCAATGAAAGTTGAGCTGATGCCAAGCATTACGTCTAGTGGTGAATGGTGTCAGAGACAACAATCTGTGCAGCAAATGGCACTTATTGTTATTGGATTGCCATATAGCATCTAGGGCTTTTTACCATTCAAAACTAAAAATATATTAATTTTCAAAAAGAAGATGCCTTGAGTTAATAATTCATATTTAATATTTCAAATTCTTATTTAACATTTTAGTGTTTCTTAACTTTTTGGAAAGTATACTTCTTTTCTCTTACATTGAAAAACTGAAAAAAAAGTACCCTAATTCCTTATTTGCATTTTTCTCCCTCAGTTTCCCACTAATACTACTATGGATGGACTACTGAATAAAGTTAAGTGCTTCTTTGCAGCTCTGTCTTTACAATATATTCTGCCAAAGATATACACTCATTGTGGGGTTCCTGGGTTGCTTAGTCTGTTAAGCGTCCAACTTTGGCTCAGGTCATGATCTCATGATTCGTGAGTTTGAGCCCCACGTCAGGGCTCTGTGCTGACAGCTCAGAGCCTGGAGCCTAGTTCAGATTCTGTGTCTCCCTCTCTCTTTGCCCCTCCCCCCTTCCTCCCCCCCCCCCGCCCCGCTGTCTGTCTGTCTGTCTCTCTCTCTCAAAAATGAATAAATATTTAAAAAATTAAAAAAAGATACATGCTTATTGTGTTTCAAAGTTATTTGATGTTTTTGTCCTCTCTGTCCTGTTCCCTTCTTATTCCCATAGGTAATCATTTTTATTCTTCTTAATTTATAATTCTACCTCCATTTTTGCAAATAAGAACAAATGTATATTATAACTGCATGTGTATTTAAGTGTATTGTTTCTGCTAATATTTCTTACAAGGGCAACATTCTAGTTTTATAATTGTGTACCATGCCTTTTCATTTAGTATCATATCCTGGAAGACAACTCTCTACCAGTATACAGAGATTTTTCTCGTTCTGTTTTTTATTTGCATAGTATTCCCTTATGTGGACGTACTATTCAGCCATGTAACTTTCCAAATATGTGGATGGGAAACTGGAGGCTTAAAAGATGAGAGAGTGAAGTAAACAGTCAGGACCAGCAGGAGAAAGAAAAGCAATTGACAGAAAGCCACAAGACTCCTGGGGAGACCCTCTGAAAAGGCTTAGGTTAGTGAGGCTTTCTTGTCTTGGGTGAATTATGGTAAATTGGTTGTAGTACCAATGCCAATGTATGTGTGTTAGGGGGTAGGAGGCTTCCCATACATCACCAGTCAATTCTCAGGCACCGGCAGGGTATCCAGGAATTCAACTCAATTCTGACACTGTCTAGCAGGAGGTAGCATCGGATCCCACAGGTGAAGGTTCAGTCCTACAAAATTGCCACCCCCCCCCCCCACTTCAGATGCCAGCTGGGAGCCCTGTGCTTCCAACCCACCCAGCTATAGACTGGGATTCCCATGACTCCCTCCTTGTAGTTCAGATGCCAGTGCAAGTCCAGGTTATTACCTGCACTTCTAAGCAACTGGCTATAAAAAAGAGGTTCCCACCACTTCCTCCTTGTGCTCAATTAATTTGCTAGAGCAGTTCATAGAACTCAGAGAAATTTACTTACTAGATTACCAGTTTATTATAAAAGTATGATAAGAGAAGATAGGACTCAGTAGGCAGAGAAGGAAAGATTAGGGACTGAGGTCCCTGGGTGGGGAAAAATGCCAATTTTGGAACAATGCTGGGAGTGTCTGACCACAGCAAACCCCCCCAAGGCATAAGGTTTCTCTTAAGAATGTAACAGATCCTACCTATTCCCCCTCAGGTTTCCCCTCAGGAATTTTACAAAAGACTTAAGTCTGGCCATAGACCACCCCTCATACAATGGAAATAACCCAGGGCCTAGAGCTGTCAAGCCAATAAGGGTAGAACCTGAGAAGGAACACGGAGGAAGGGATGGGGGAGGGCTGACCAGAGCCTTATAAAACAGTGACCCTTGCTTATAGTCCTTAGGCATTCATTTTCCAATGTCCCCTCTCTGTGGAGAGAGCTTTCCTACCATTCTTCCTTTCTAATTTTATACTCTAATAAATTTTTTCCTGCTGCTCATTTTGTAACCACCTCTTCATTCTTTTGAAGCTGCGAGAAGCTTGTGGTAAAAAGTCCTGCAACAAAAGGATATAACTCAGGAACAGACAGATGGATGAGATGCATAGGGCAAGGAATGTGGAAAGGGCAAAAACTTCCATTCTTCCATTCCCTCTCTTGGTGTGCCACTCTCCTAGCACCTCCACGTGTTCACCAACCTGAAAGTTTCTCAGAATCCTGGTGTTTTTGTTTTTTGTTTTTTGTCTTTTTGTTTTTCTGGAGGCTACAGCAGATAGGCATGGTTAATTACATCATTGACCATTGGCTGTTGATTCAACTTACAGTCCCCCTCTCCACAAAGGTCAAAGAGTGGGACCAAAGTTTCCCACCCTCTAATCACATGGTTGGCTCCATTCATAACCAGTGCCCATTCTTAAGTGTTTTCCAAATGTAACTTCATTAACATAACAAAACACACCTTTGTCACTCTCCTTCAACAGTTAGGAAATTCCAAGGATTTGGCAGATGTGAACCAAAAACCAGAGGAAGACCAAATATGTATTTCTTATAATAAATCACAATATCACACATGGTAAGGAGAAATTTGAAGTCTTAGATTCAAACCCTTCTCAGTGAACTGGCCTATTGGATTTACATCTCACCAGAGTGAAAGAATCACCCTTCTACAAGGCAGAGCCACCCTGGGAATCACTATTCTTGGGCCAGCTAGTGGCCTGAGGTGTGCCTTTCTGGAACATCTATGGTTTCTCTTCAGGCCTTCTGTGTGGGGAGCATAAAAATATCTATGTTCAATTGCTGCAATTTCCCTCAGCCAGAACTTCTTGATATATTGTTCTTTTCTTCTCCCTCCATGGAAATGTCTTTTGTATTTTAATTCCAACTATTTTTTGGAAAAAAAGGAAAAGAAAGGAAGAAGGAAAGAACTAAGCAGGGAAAAGAAGAAAGGGGAAAAAAGGAAAATAGAAGATTTTTGGTGTATTTCAGTGATGCATTAAAGGTATAATCATTGTTGCTTTAGAAAAGTAGTTCCTAATACCTTACCAAAATTATCATGCCATCTAGTTCTAGATTTAGTTTATTTTTTTAATTTTTTTTTCAACGTTTTTAATTTATTTTTGGGACAGAGAGAGACAGAGCATGAACGGGGGAGGGGCAGAGAGAGAGGGAGACACAGAATCAGAAACAGGCTCCAGGCTCCGAGCCATCAGCCCAAAGCCCGACGTGGGGCTCGAACTCACGGACCGCGAGATCGTGACCTGGCTGAAGTCGGACGCTTAACCGACTGCGCCACCCAGGCGCCCCTAGATTTATTTTAAAAACTCTATTGAAAATAAAAGAATTAGATATGCTTTTAAAACAAAATTATTAATTATAATATTTTATTGAAAGAATAAAAGTACAGCAGAGCTCACAAAGCTACAGTTGTTATGCTTTATAAGAACAGAGGTTTACACAGGTTTTATGTATGCACACATTCATGACATTATATCACAACATCAGAGCACCTTTCACTGCCACAGTGTTAGGAAGTGAATAAAACATCCAAATTAATCTTTTAAAAAATTTAAAACGATATAGTATATTTTAGGATTTATGTACATGTTTGAAACATTTAGATGCTTTAAAAATGCATTATTTTCATATGTGCACCACAATTGTCTCCAATTCTCAAACTACTATGATACCAAAATTCTGTTTGTCAAATAACAAAACACAAGATCCCATGATCTATATCCAAGCACCAGTTAAAGTCAGCATTTAATTCTTCATCAAACCAGAAACTTCTAACATGTGCAAAGTGAAGTGGGTATTTAAAAGAATCATTGAAATAATTAAGTGCCTCAAATTTTTTCTTGCTTTAATTAACTGATTATATTAGAGGAAAATGGGTGGGGGGGAATTGGATATTTTAGATTCATGTTTTTCTAACTGATGGAATCCTAGGCCTCTCAGAAGAAACTTCCCAGGCACTGGGGAAGGCTTGGGTATAAGCAGGTTCATTTTATGTGTAGCATATGTTAGAGTTTTATATATAATTGAGATCATAAAAAGTATTCTCTTGCTTTAAAATAAGTTTGAAAATACTAACATGGAAAACTGCTTCAAAATATATCTCATTTGGTTGTACTAACATAGTTTAAGAAATATTTCCGTCAAAACAGATCATCACAATTATGTGATACACACATATAATGTCAATGACACCTCAACCAGAAGTTTACCTAAGAATTTTGTCTTCATTAATTATATCAGGTGATAAACTTCTAAGCTTTTATGTATATTTGTTAGACTACAAGGACTTTGAAGGGAATAATACAATTTTATCATTAGCTAAATACTATGACCAAAGAACACTATCAAATTTTAGACCAACAAGTAAAAATGGAGAGATAATCTAATTATTTTAACACATCTCCTTTCAATCTTATGTACTATGCCAAATAAAAATAAACACCTCTGAAATGAGACAACTTATAATTTTGTTAATTTTAATTCTAATTGTATTTATGATGTAAACTAAATGAAAAATATACTTTAGCAGTACTTAGTTAAAAAAAAAAAACACTTCGATAAGCACCTCAGAACTAAAATATCAGTAAAAAACATTATTTAGGAAAGTGAATGCCAAGATATATTCTCTCTTTTATCCTCTTAGAAAATTATGTCAATAAAGGCAAGAATTTTCAAATGCTGTCAGATTTAAGAAGTATCCAAGAATTCTAATACTGTGCAACTTCAAATTTTTTTGAACAAAACACTGGCTTTTTCTTGCAGGCCAAGCAGCCATCAAAATTTATTTTCATAATCACCAGAGGGCGCCAGTGCCTACAGCATGGTTGATGTAGGTGTGATCTAACCTTCAGGTGGTATTTGGACTTGGATGTGGCCAAGCTAAAAAAGGCCTTAAAAAGAAAATTGATAACCTCTAAAGATATGTATTTAAATTCTGTAAAATCTAAATAATGTTGGACTGTCAGACAAAAAAGAGTTCACTGGCCTATTTATGGGTAACAGGATTTTATTAATATATCTGAATCAGGAATTAAATGGATAATACTTTTAACAATGAATAAAAAGAGCATTACTGAAGCTATTAACACTAACAATTCATTTAGCACCATATATTTAGCACCAGAATCGATATTGCTAGTTCACACTTAATAAAAACTTTAACTAAAAAGAAATCTCAAAATTGTAGTAAGGATATGGTGGTTTAACAGATTTTCAGCACCATTAATGAGTGAATTGTTAAACTTCCTAAGGTTTTGATTGACTTCTCATAAGTCAAAATTATATCATGACATAACTTTTAAAAAGTCATTTTGCATGGGTTTAAATATGCCTTTCCCCACACATATAATGACGATACAAAAAAAAATATATATATATATATAGTCAAATATACTGTTAGACATTGATAGAAATCTAACTTTACTCTCCCTAAACACTTTGGTAGGTAAAGGCTTCCATTTATGTCTAGATTTGCATCCTATGATACTGAGGAACATAAGGAATGATGTTATACAAGGGGGAGAACATATACCACAGGCTGAGCATTACTTTCCTTCCTGGACACATTCAAATGATCTGTTTAGCTTCTATATTCATTTCATAAGCATTTCACAAAACACTTCAACTGGCCTAACTGTGTATTAGATTTGCTTAGGTGAATGTTATAAGTTGATTTAACACATGTGTTAATGAGAAAAATGCATGTTGTTTCAATTCAAATAGTCGGAATAAATTGTAGTAGTTGAACTTGCCTTAGTGTTTGGTCAGCTCTGTGCTGAAGTTGCACGGAGCTTCCAAAGGAACATTTCCACAAAGGTTTCAAGGGAACATTATGGCGCCACAGCCAAACGAAGCCAGTAGGGATCCCCTCAAGGACCACAGAAGTCCCAATGCTTAGGCTACTGAACAGAAACAAAAATGATAATAATAAAAACTGTTCCCACCACATTTGAAAAGCAGATTGAAAAGGTGATCTGTCCTCACCAGGGACATAAAGACTGTGCCTACACAAGTCCTCAAATACAACTCTATAAAGAAATCCATCAGAGTAACATCTAAAATTGTCATTTTCCAGTCTTCTGATGACATGAAAGCCAAAAAAAAATCTATACTGTGACAGAAATTTTTTACTTTTTTACTGAATAAAGGGTGATAAAAAATCTATACCATAGAGGATCAGAAGAATATGTAGAATATTGTAGAATATGTAGGATGCGACTTCTTTTGAATGAAATAATTTGAAATGAAAACCTCAATATTGACTATTTAAAGCTGCTCTTAAGAAATATCTTCTACCCAGACTCTTTCTGCCCCTGGGAATTACAGCGAGAAATAGCTCTCTTAGCACCATGGTTGAATGCTGTGAAAAATATGACACATGGTGTTGACACCAGCAAATTTTCATTTGCTTTAGCCTGGAAAATGAAACATTTCACATGGCTACTTTATATTACTAACTTTAAAAAGTACAGATAGCATAACAAAAATACCCGTTATATTTTCAGCTGAGTAGTTAAATTATAAATAAATGTCTAGCTCTAGTTGTGATTTGGAAAGGACTGTGGTATGAGTTATACATGCAGAGACCCTAATCTTCATCTGGTATGTTTGATGATTTATCTGGATTTTTGATGCATTCAGAGCTTTGTATTTAAGACATTTTTTTTTGTTTTAATAAAACATGGAAAGGTGGGACTCCTCTACACTGTTGCAATTCTAGACTTTTTAGTTAATTCTAAAAATATATTTGTAGACACATTCATTAAACACTTACTGTATTATAGCCACTATATAAGAAACTGGGATGAACACAAAGAATCAGACAAAATTTCTGCCAAAGAGAAGCTCATAAGACTTAATTTTATCCCAAATAAGTTTCATAATGTTAATGATGCTTTTCATATTCATTAATTTCTATTAATATGGTAATTTTAGCCTCCTAGGAATCTCTGTGAAATGTGTAGCAAATATCATTATTCTTTTTCAGAACTGAGAAACCAAGCCACACAA
Source organism: Lynx rufus (assembly GCF_022079265.1). Lineage (NCBI taxonomy): Eukaryota > Metazoa > Chordata > Mammalia > Carnivora > Felidae > Lynx > Lynx rufus. The sequence goes on along the minus strand of NW_025814826.1, from coordinate 26,283,226 downwards.
GTAGTCCAGCAACAGAACTGGAACTAAGAACAGTCATCTTTGTTTAATAGTACTTTTGCTACTTCCGTAGAACTAATATAGGAAAATGAAGGATGGAAATACTTTCTAGATAAACCAAGTAAACATCCCACTAATTACTTTTTGCTCCAGTTGCCCTTAGTTAGATAAAAGTTAGACTGGGGGCCGAGTCTTACAACTACTTCTGTTCTCCATTTTAGTCTCCAAACATATTTATGTTTAGTAAAGTCTGTATATGTGCCCACAAAAGCAGAATATTATGATATGAAAACATTTGGTCACCACATTCAATTTGTAAAAGGAATCAGGCCAATTGTTTGTCATCATGTAAACCTAAACTCCAGATGGTGGATTTTTCCCTCATTGAATGGATTTAATTAACTCATCTTTCAGTGCATCCACCCTAAGAAACTGCAAATGTGTAGAGAATTTTAAACAAGTAGCTTCCTTCTGTTATTTGCACTCTGGAACTAACGCTGTTTGCTTACTCTGTAACTCTATGGAAGCTTTACATAACTTGAATCTCTCTCTCCCTGTCTCTCTCACTCACTCACCCCCACCACACACATGAAATTAATATAAGTGTCTTGACCCAGATGTTGACTTTTTCTCTCTAAAGCGGTTTCCTGAATGAGGAAACACCGCATTTCCAAAATCTTATGAGTGAAATTTTCATAGTGACTTTGATTGGACTTCCACAATCAAACTTAATGGAGGACTGAAAATTATTCTTCTTCACAGACATAGAAATAAGATTTGGTAAGTAGTCCTTAGCGAACCATCTGAAGAGGGCTACTCTGCAAAGCCATAACTATGGTGTGCGTGCAGGATCTTTAATGTGATGCTCAAAGGCTCATGGTGATTGGATTGATTCTCACCAAATAATGACATAAAGAGACAGAAGTGTCCTGGCATCTCTCCAGTTTTTGTTTTTGTTTTTGTTTTTGTTTTTTTTTCTGGCATCCTTTACCCTCTGCTGACGGGCCTCAAGATATGCTACACTCTCAGGATAGGCCCTTCTGAAGCTCTCCGCCTATATTTTTTTGTGCAGTAACTGTATTTCTGTGACTTTTCATACCTTAATTCTCTTGGGCTTTCTCAGAATTTTTTTCGCGTTTTGTTTTCTGTCTTCCAAAGTCACAACTATTTACTCTAATACAGTAATCCCTGGGCAGTTAATTCTTGTCCTGCCTCTTTTAGTTCCAAGCATTGTAGCTACATTTTCATGCTAATCAGAAGCCTCACATATTATAGAGGGTGTCTTATCACCTATTCCCCCAACAGGTGAGCATGGTGGCATCTACTTCCTCAAACTTACATTAAAATCAATTTTTAAAAAAACTGTAAATTTATAGCAAAATCATTAAACTGCATTATTTTCTGAATATTTTTGTGAGCTTCTTGAAGGCAGGAACTGTATCTCGTTATCTTTGCATTTTCAGAACATAACGAGCAGAGTGCCTTGCACACAGTAAGCACTCGACACATGATTACTGATTCAATAAAAGTGATTAAACAAAAAGCATGATTTGACACTTACATAAGTTGAGCATATCCAAATAAGACAAAATATACCTCCAGAATGAAATCTTGGGTGATCAATTAAATTATTATGTCCAGATATCACTGAGTATTATTTGCAATTTATCACTTTGTAGGAATTATAGAAATGGGTGCTGAAGATGTCCCACCACCTCATATATATTTCAGAATAGTGTTTTTAAAAATTTCCCTCAAGTTAACTACTGAATCACGTTATTGTCTGCGTTACATAATCTATTATATGTGTGTGCATGTATATAAATATACATATGTGTATATATGTATCTATATACACGCACACATATAAGTCAAGTATATATTTTATTCCTTACAAACATAACATAATTCCTTTGGAAAGCAAGTTTTGGGATTGGATGCATCAACTATGTCAATACTATATCTACAATATTTTAATTTGGGCTTAGAGATCAGAAGATAGAAATGGATGTTTTGGTTACTTCAAGATGAAGCAAACATACTAGACAAACACAAATTTATACAATGAATAATAAAAGGAAAACAAGATTATTATAAAATATGTATACTATGTGCAAAACTCAATATATATATATGCCTATTCCCAGAAACCATTCTATTTCCTGAAGGAAAAGATAAGCTTATTTAAACCAGTATAGGTAGTTTGATGTTACTCCTGGAAAACAAAGATTGTCAGTACAAGATCCTCCATAACTTGGAGGGCAAGCTGAACATGGTACCCCTACTTTATATGGTGCTTCTCCAATCCAATTGCCCCTAGAAAGAAGAAAAAAAACATATAAGTGCTATATTAATGCCCATTTAGAACAATTTGATTGTCCTTAAGCACATGATCACATGTATTGACATGTAATGATCTTTTTTGAGAAGTTTAATCAGTTTGGGAAGGCACTGAAAATTGTATCCATTTCTTATTTATACAGCAATGTATTATTCTCTAAATCTCACTTTTTAAATCTTTCTCTCTGCAAAAATTAATATTATCTTAATTTACAGACTAGAAGTAAAGCACTACAATGAATAGTGACATAATTAATGTCAAGCAAGGCTCGATGCTTATTCAGTCACCACATCTGTCTCTGTCCTATAACTAACTGCCTTCTAGAGCACATTGGCAGGACATACTCCCATTTTTAAAACTCCCACTAATGTTAAGGATGATAATATATACATGTACTTAGTATTTTCTGGGAGGCTTAGAAATGATGAGGTGAGCATGAAGTTGTCATAAGCACAAAAAATAGAGGTTCACAAGATTCGTTTCTAAAGTTGTAAAACATTTTAAGTTCTCAACATTTATAAAATGAGATACAGAAAACTCCATTCTCATGGTAAGAGATTAAGGGCTCAGAGAAGCAATTAAAGGTGATTTCAAAACCTTTTGTCATGTGTAAACTCATAGCTTTCGTTCTTAGTAATACAGCTTGTTTTTTGATAAGGCTAAACAGACTAAATTGTTTTGTGTTATCAATATTTTTATCTGTATTGATAGCCATGATAATAGTAATACATTAAAGTCATCACTCATGGCAGTTAAAAATAGCCATAATGCCTTACTGTTCATTTATGAAGAAAATAATAGATTTATTTTCAGTAGCATGGTACCTAGAGTACTAAGAAATAGCAAGATAGCCAGCAATTTGAAGGAAATTGAATGGTCAGGAGAAAATTTGGTTGCCTGTCAATAGTAAAAATCAGGGTTAAATATAAGACAACAGTAGGTAAGAGGCTAAAATATGAAACAGGAGGTTCTCATCTTCTTTAAGACCTAAAGAAGACCAAGCAGTGACCCTTAAAGTGTACCTACATAAACTATCTGCTGAAATCAGTCATTTAAAAATTCAGGCTTTGATCTATAAAATATTTATAGAGGGAAATTTATCGATAAATATAAAAAACATGCTGATTAGCTATTCATATTACAGAATGTCATCAGATTCCAAGAGTGTCCACCACTGTTTAGTTCTTTCTATACTCTGCCCTCTGGATAAGCTTCCTCGAGTATAATTTTGACAATGTCACATGCTTACCCAGAAACACTCAAGAAGCTCGTGCTCTTATGAGTGTAGCTCACCCTTCTATCCTAATCTCTCCTATTTTATATTCATAATCTTATTTCCCTCTGTATCTTTACCCAAAGCTATAAATGTATATGGACCAAGCATATGCTATTTTGATTTCATATCTTTCTCTTTATTATACATACCTTTTGGAAATTATATAGCACATATTTTTGGTAACATAAACTTAGAAATATAATTATATTGCATGTAAAAAGTATTACATATTACATTACAAACTTTTATATAAATCACAGATTTTTACCAAATAGAGGATAATTACATTCAATAGTAAATCAGTCAACTAATAAACGTATATTATTCATCCTTTTATTTTTTGTTTCCTATTCCATCTAATTAAATTCTCCCTCCCTGTCTCCTTCTCTCACTCCAAATCTCTCTCCCTCCCTCTCTCCCTCTCTCTCTCTCTCTCTCTCTTTCCCCTACCCCCCAAAAACAGGCATGAGATAACTTTATATTGGCATTGGAAAATTCACACTCAAATATTAGGAATTTACAACTTTCTTCATTGCCTAGGTTTCAAAATAGTGGTTCTTATTTATAACAAAGCATATTAACACAATATATTAATCTCTTGTACCCATAAAACAATCAGATATCTCATCAGTAATACTAGAAAATTCTAAAAACAGAACAGTCAAACAATGGAAACAGAAATCTCTTTTACCATATGAGCACTACTTGGCCTATTTATGTCAGGAAGAAGGGTAAAGGATTAATAGGAAAATATAAAGTGTGAAACTGAAAATATCCAGCAAATGCACAATTTTAATGCTTTTGGTAATGCAGACACATTTTACTTTCCAAACCTTATTATTCTAATAATTGTGAAGGGGGACCATGGGGAAAATCACTATTTTTCTAACTTTGCAAAAACACTGCAACTGGCATACTACCATATAAATGAGTAATGCAGTTATTTGTGAAACGTTTTCTCATTCCCTCCCCATATTGGCAAAGTCAGAGAAAATCTTTGTTTGGAACTTACTTTGGAAGACACCAAGAGTGTCATAAATCCTTTGCACATTTTGGTATTTACTCCAAATGGGAACAGACTCATGTATAAATACTGGAACATTTTATCATCTGAAGAATTATTGTTATCAAGAAGGCATTTTATCAAATGTTAACAAAGGCTTATTTATTCTCATCTTGTAAAGAATATTTATAAATATGACTATATTTTATAATCCTTGATCAATTTTCACAATACATTTTTATGTATTCCATAAGATAGAACTAATGAAAAAATTTTAAACTTTCAATATTGAAACTTATCATGACAAAGCTTTCATTTAAAAAGAAGTCATAGCATTTAAATTTTCCCTTCCAGTAACAAATGACTCCTTATCCATCTACAAAATTAGTAAACCGTAACTTTTAGTTTTATTCTTAAAAGAAAGAAGGAAGAAGGGCTTTCTTTTGCTTTCCCAGTTAAAAAAATAAGCCAACATTCTAGTACTGATAGATGGGAATATTGCAGTGTTGATAAAGTCCCTATGAGATTCTTTTCTGATAACTTTTATAGAGCTATCGAAAGCCTGGAAGTACAGTGTCATCACTAAAAAAAGATGGTGAAGGGAATTTAGTGAATCTCCATACCTCAAATTACTTTGCCTACAATTTTAGCCCCAAATACCAGTCTTTGTGAAAAATAATCGTTCATCTCAGTATTTTTCAGATATACTGGGGTGAAGGGAGATTTGAGAATTAGAGGCTATTGTAGTTAAGTCTTATTCATATTAAAACAATTATCTGACTGGAGATATTTAACATCATTAAAGGTTCCAGGAAATAGAATCCAGCCTAGTACTCACTTTGGGGCATAGTTGCACACCAGGTAAACTGCGCGTCGCCATACAGCTCCCCAAACATTCATGTTTTGGCAAGTATGAATTGCACATCCTATCCGATTGGAGGTGGCCCAGACCATCTGCAAAAATAAACCAATATGTCATTACTGAAGTTAAAGATAAGAAAAGGCATATTCCCCAAAACAGCAAGAGCGTTTTTAAACTATGAATCAAAACTTAACAAGACAATTGAAATAACCTGCGTATAATGTGTGCACATGGGGCCAAAACATCTCATAGGACATCTGGGGTTGCAATCCTGAGGATATGGAAAAGCATAATCTTTCACTTCATCATACCATGGCTTGACCAGCTGGAGAATAGAGCGATATCTAGATATCAAGAAAAACAATGACAACTTAGAATACAGTAGTGGTAATATATAGTGGACTCATGTTAAATTATAAGTTAATTATTTGTTTTTACTGATTATTCATGCTGAGTGAAGAGGAAATCCATGCCTCATAATTACCATCACCACCTAGCAGAATCCTCTATTCCTCCAAGTAGGGCCAAGCATGAAAATACCCGGGACCAAAGCAGGTGAGCCCATACTCACTTAAGAGTATGTCTGGTTGTTTCAAAAAACGAAGTACAAATATTTCAAGAATCTTCACCTTTATCTTGTTTTATCTATATCAAAAATTTCTCCCACCAGAATCATATATATAATTAAAAATTAGATATGCAAATGTAGTTGTGATACTAGAACTTAGTGTGGTTTTTTTTTCCCTTAAACTTGAATTACTTTCATTGTAATAATAGCACACCTGATTTTTCTCCTCTATATGGAAGAGAATGGGTCTTTGAAATGTTGGATGATGGCATTCCACAGTGGTGGAAAAGTTATCCTCTCATTGGGGACAGCCTTTCTCATAGCTGCACATACTTGCATGTATATATATATATATATATATATATATATATATATATATACACACACATGTAAATATAAATATTTTGTATAACACACACAGGCATACACATACAGATATATGCAATCATGGGAAAGTTGCATAAACACAAAAATGGCTTCTGCCACAGTCAAAACTTTTCTTGAGGATATAGGATATAGCACACATCTAATCCTTTCAAAGACTGTGTGAGGTAAGTGAAGAATACAGCCAAGGAATGGTGTTCCAAAGGTGAAATAGGAAACTGGTCTCATTAGGCCCTTTAAACCAAATAAATAATCCTTGAAGACATCTGAAACAGTCATAGGCCAAGCATCATTGCTTGACACATAATGAGCACTCAATAAATATTTGCTGATATTACTTGAAATTGGTGTCACTACCCCTTGGGATTCATAAGTAATAAACCATGTGGATGAACTGTATCAGTGAAACTGCTTCCTACCTTCCAGTTCGTACCGACAGATTTTGGCCCAAAAATCTCAGTAAGTAAGAAGGTCCATGGTCCCAAATGCAAGTAGCTGCCCAAGCCTCTGCAGATTTTGCAAGATTTTCATCCCAAACCTGTGAAGGGGAAAAAAAAAAAACCTTCCATTTTACCAGTTTTGCTAGTAACTGACAAAAAGTAAAAGGAAGAAGTGGTACTACTACCTCCTAAAGTCCTTTCAATTCTGGTTCTTTAGACTATTTTAAATAAAAGGAAGCAAATTGAGGCCATTGATATTCAAAATTCTGTAATGCAATATAATCATATAATGGCATCCTCCAAATCCTAAGTACAAACATCAGTTTTAGTAAAGGATAGGTGAACAAAAATACCCTATCTGGTTGTAACTGGGGACACTTCATACTGACTACCAAAATTGTAGTCCACCATAGTCCATTGATTTTCCTAGAGGTCATCTTCACAGCAACAAGGAGCCATGTGATTAATATACCTTAAAAGCTAATATCATCCAATTATTTATTCAAATCAATTTACCAAAATTAATAATGTCTAATATTTTACTGTAATTTTTAAGGGTCAAACCATATGATAGTGTAATAATTCCCAAGGAGCCTTCATATTTTATATCATTTGAGTCTTTGGTAGTAGAAATAATATAATAATATGAGAAGTAAATTTTAGTTGGTATGAACTGGAAACAAACTATGATAAAAAAATAATTTGACTATGCTACATAGGACTGCTATGAAAATATAGCATATGATGGTCCAATGAAATAAATTAAGAAAAAAGTAATTTTTCTCAAAAAATGAAGGTGTTTAAATTGATGATGAGGATGTTTTGATGTATAGCTTATTCTTTGAAAAGAATTGTGGGATAAAATTTAAATAAGCCTTAGATTTAATATACATTTATATTAGTTACCATATAGATTGATATTTTCATCTTTAAAGCTGTATGGGGAAGTTAAGCCAAGCATCTGTGGACCTGCCAATGATAAATCAACTCTAAAATGATAATACATATCTTTGTGAGAGAGTGTGTGCACACGAGTGGGGAAGGGACAGAGAGGGAGAGAGAGAGTCTTAGCTGGCTCCACATCCAGCAGGGAGCCCAACACGGGGCTCATCTCACCTCCGTGAGATCATGACCTGAGCCGAAATCAAGAGTGAGCCATAGACTCTATGAGGTGGAGTCATAGACTCTCTCTATATGAGATGGAGCCCTGTGTCAGGCTCTGCAATGGCAGCGGGGAGCCTTCTTGGTATTCTCTCTCTCTCTCTCTCTCTCTCTCTCTCTCTCTCTCTGCCCCCCCCCCACTCTTGCTTGCTCTCTTGCACACTCTAAAAAATAAATAAACTTAAAAAAAATAAATAAAGAGTTGGACACTCAACCAACTTAGCCACTCAGGCATCCCTGAAATGGTAATCTGTTTTATAACAAGTTACAAGGTACAAAAACAGAAAAAGAGGACATTTGTAATTCTTATAAATCAATATAGAGAAAAAATGCTTTCAAAATTTTTCCCTAGTGAAATGTCATTTAGTGAAGTGTTTTTCCTTTGTAATGAATGATTTTAATTGAATTTTATAGTTTGTATCATGACATTATTTCCTAAATCATTTAAATATTTACATATTATTCTATCTGAAAAAAAAAGTTATTCAAATTGTGACTAGTGAGTGGTTAGTAGTATATTTTAGAAGGTTAGAAATTACACAAAAAGTGACAATTTTATAATTACTCAAATTCACACGGAACTCCCCATATGAAAGTGTATTGATGTCCCGCTGATCGCTGTGCTCCTATTTTTCATAGTCTCCTTTATTTTATCATTCTTTTGGTGACTTTCTCCTCTATCAGGTTGGACGGAGCTAATCAAGACTCACCTACATTAGGGTTGATGGCCATGAGTTCACTGTGAGTTATAAAGCTTTTAAGCAAACTCACAAATCTGCTAAACTTATAACACTGAAAGCCTAAATTTTCCACAAGGGTAATGGGATACATATATTTATTTAATATAACAATGTATTTAAGTGAAGAGAAATTATTTTAGTGACTTTGAAATAAAACATGCAAAAATTAAAATAATGGATGAACTCTTCTAGAAATACTTTTGTCCCATGAGGCCATGGCAGTCACCTTCAACAGAAATTTGTTGGTTCTCAAAAGATGTTTTAAATTAGGAAAACAAAGCCATCTTACATAAACTCATCTAGAATTACGTTAAAATAAACTTACAAAGTTTGTATAAAATCAGAATTATTTAGAAAGGATCTGGAGTAGTTCTGTGGTGGCAACAGCCACATCTCCTTTGTCCGTATAAAGGAAAGATTACTGAAGGAGTTATAGCAAGATACACTTTCCTCAGTTATCCAGACTACATCTGCCAATTTTGAGGATTAAATTAAATGTGGCAAAACATTACACAATGCCATTTAATCAGTCAGTATTCAATGTTACATACAGTATCAAAAATGGAAGCCACTCTTTCTATCATGAGATTTTGCACTACTGTTTTCAGTTACTTAGCTCAGACATAAATATTATAAATTATTACTTCAAACTTCTCCTTTGTTTTATCTGTAAAAATCTGGACAAAGTGTATCAACAATACGAAATACATTTATAATGAAAGTCTTAATATTCTAGGACTGAAATGAACTTTTAAAAGCCATTTGTTTGACTGATAATGGATTTATCTAGTATTTATTCTTTTCATGTTTTTTTCAATGAAATATGGATTTATTAAATATGGATTACAGTTCACTGAAATACATAATAGCATAATTAATTTACAAAGGAATTCCAGATGGAATAGCACCAAAAAATTATGTCCCCTGATGGGTTCCTAATTAATTGTAATCACTTGGGAAAACAATGCATCTAAATATTATTTACATTTTGAACTACAATGTGCACTCAGATCAATAACTGCTAAAAACACTGAATTATAGTCTTGTCCTAAAATATCAGCCCAGCATGGCACAAATAACACTGACCTGAAAATCAAAAATCTTTTATTCTAATCCCAATTCTACTGCTAAGATCGTCTGTGACTGAAGACATGTCAATTATTCTTTCTCCCGCTTAACTCATTTGTGAAATAAGATTGGATGGGGTCATTTCTAGGGTACCTTTCATCTTCTCTTCTCATGATTTAATATACCTAAGTAGCCTCAGCATCAAAGTGGCCTACCGCTTGCTCAATTCTAACCTGTTCTGTTCCACAGAGAGAATAAAACTAGATTCCTTTCAAAATAACCAAAATATTTAAGGCTGTTACAAATTTAAAAGTAATTTAGCATATATAATTCTATCTTTATGCTCATTAATATACTTTAAAACTTAAAATTGTGTATGTCAAAAAGATAAACCAAAAAGTCATGCCTGAAAAATATCTTACATGAACATACTTTGTTAACCATGATAAAGGATTTTGATAAGAAGACAATGTATTTAGCATTACTGATGTCTACATTTTTATGCATGACTTTCTATGTACAAATATTACAATGAAAATTTTGGAGAAGATAGTTAATGGAGGAGGGATAGTCACTTTCTTTCTCTCTGTGTGTTTACTTTTAAGGAACTGATGGGAGGGATTTCTGCCTGTCTCTATATTCCTGAAGGAAGATGCTAGAGGGCATGTTGGGCATGGGCTAGGTCCCCCACAGAAAGCTGGTCATTTTGACTTCCTGTGGGAGACATGGTCCACTGTCCCTTTGATACCTACTGCAGGGGAAGTCAAAGGTGCTATATACTCTTTCTTGCCTCTTTGTCCTCAGGCAAGACTCACAGCCATCCCATAGAGAAGGGGAAGATCCAGCTTGAGTAGGGAGCTCTGAAATTTAGGAATTACATCAGTCACATCTGTGGGAAAGTTAAGATCTGCATTTGCCATCTGCCTTTCTCCACTGGTTACAACTTCCAGGAGAAAATGGGTATATTATTTATCCCCTTAATATCCAGTAGTATTTAAATTTGTTAATATGATGAGAGGTCTAGGAGGTTTGAAAATAGCAAGCAATGATAACTTTACTTAATAACAATAGGAAATTTCAACAAAAAGTTGGGGGCTATAGGGAGTGGTCCAATATGATCTATTTTTCCTATCCAGAAGCTCTAAATTGCAATGAATGTGCAATGTGCAATGTGGCCAGTGTAACCATGTGAAAGAAACAAAAGTTCAGGAAATGAACATGTAAATTACTTAAGCATTTAACTTAACATAGCTTTCTGGATGCTTGACGGACAATCTATCTTCTGACTTTTTCTGAGTATGTGTAGCATTTATTTGAAATAATTTTAATATTATATCCTACAAATACAGCAACAGAAAAGGGCACACATGTGCACTTACTTAACACCCTATGGAATGCCTAGTAAATATGCAGCATACTACTTGTTACCTTTATGGAAAAGCTAAATATCTGATACTTAGCTCTTATTCAATGAGCTTGAACATTCTGTATTTCTAGTTTTTGTCCTTCTTAAATAGGTAAGATGCAGTCACAGAAAATTTAGCTGTAAACACGTACAATTTGATCTTGCCTCCTAAACGTGAGGCAAAAATTAGGCCTATTACGCATGGACACCCAAAAACATTTACAAGACCCAGTAGAACTTAGATATTGACTCAATTAGATAGTTCACAAAATAAAGATTGCTTAAAACACACATATGCTTGTAGGTATGCCCCAGTGCCCCAAATAGTATTCTTCCATTTCTTGTTGTTAGAGCTATTTAGTTGGCCGGCTTATAAATGGATTGATTTACTTTGTACTAAAATGTTCACCATGAGGTACTCTACTTGTAAATATTAGCATCCTGTCTGTGGAAATCGTAGTTGGACTAAGCTATGAGAGATATCCAAAATTCAACCTGATGTCATTTAAATATCTAGAAGAGTTGTGGCTCCAAGAAATAGAAGTGGTGTGAAAAGAATGCAGATTCTCATCAAGTTCGGTGGTCTTTAGAGCCTGAGCTGAAGAAATACAAAATCAAATCAAAGAATGTTTCTGTGTGGGAGAAGTTTGCTGACTTTCATAAGCAGACAGAATTGAAGAGTGATGTGGTTCAGTCCAAGGATGAGGTTGTTTTGCCAGCTATTTCTGTAAGTTTTGGTATCCATAGCACAGTGACAGCCAGAGTCAGGAAGCACACTGACATCTGAAGCACCCATCTTAAATCCCAGTCAATAGCTTGGACAACAAGAAATGTCGTCCGAATGGAAGGCAACCCTAGAAATTACTTGGGAATACATCCCCAACATTGTTTGGGATGACATAGTGCTTTTTTTTTGATGGGTAATATCTTTTAATTCCACACATAAGATTTAAATATAGAAGTGTTTGAAAGAATCAAATTAAAGTGTTAGAAAAGAATTTCTGATTAAGGAACCTATGTGAACTTAATATTATTAGTGGTGGTGAAGAAAATGTGCTCATTAAAACAAGAGGTTAGCTTTGTAATTGCAACATTAAATATATAAATGAGTAATTACTTTTGTGATTTTGAGTTGGAAATTATAAAAAAATCTTGTTAAATTTTTAAAGGAGTATTGCAAAATATAGAGCTGAAGAGTCACTTTATTTTAGACTTTGAAGACACTTCAGTATATGAAAATTATTTTCAATAAAACAACTGAAATACTTTTAAAAGTCAAATATATTAAATGTGTAAGTGCAGTTTAGGAAATTTAGTTAATTAAATCTGTTTGTAATAAACATTAAACAAATGTTGTAAAAATGCTAGATTTATGAATAGAACAAAAGATTTATAAATTGCAGTTAAATTAAGGAGGAACCAGGAATATTAATTTTGAAAACAAAAGTGACCTCTTGAAAAATCTATCCTGCTTATGGAAACCATCTTCAAAGACATAAAATGCTAAAAATAAAAATATCACACTTTGAGTTTTTAGAGATACATTTCTAAGTTGGCTATTGTCATGGATGCTGTGATAACAATGCCATTGGAGACAGTTTGACATGTCCCTTGGACATGTATTTTTTAGAGCATTGTGTGGCCATTTCTTGTATATTCTGATACAAAGTAAAGTCCATTTAGATAGACAAGTGTTGAGGTTTCAAAAAGATAAGTTAGCTAGGACTGTTTGGTCTTCTCCTGAGTTAGTCAAATTGGAAAAGGAGTACTGACTTACAAAAGTGAGAAAGAACCATTAAAAAGACATTAAGTGATGACAAAATTATTTCCTCCAAGGGCAGCCAAAAGCTTTTAAAACACTTCATGGGCTTTTGAAATTGGTGGGTTTATCTCTATTAGGTAGAAATGCCTGATGAAATGGCCAGTTAAGGAAACCAGGAGCTGAACACATAAGGCCCAGGGTTAAACCAGACAGGAGGGTAGGAATTTGTTTTGGTAAGGCTGGAGAGGGATGGGATGTTTGGGGAGGGGTAGGCCACAGGAAGAGAAAAGGCTTTCCTATGGGAAATTTTTGGCATTAGACTAATGAAATAATACAAAACTGATTCTACTTTATAGGAGAAATAGATAGTTAAAGGAACATGATAAAAAAAATCCCCTCAAGCCTCAAAAATAACTACAAAATATGGGAACACATTATATCACAAAATATCAAAGTGAGGTCCTAAGCATTTTTTCAGTGCTTAAAAGAAGATAATGAAGATTTTCCTCAGGTAAGGTGAGTGCTACCTTTCATGTAGGTGGGAAAGGAAAATTTATATAAGATGATGATGTAAAGTGCACTGGTTTTTAATGGGAATCATTGCCAATGGCATACATTTCTTAACAACAAACAAAAAGGCCTCTTTTGACCCCTTTTCATCTTCCAATTACTGCATCATTCTCTCCTTCCTTTTACAGTGAAATTCCCTGTCTTAACTGAGAATTACCAATTTTTCTCCCACCCTTCTCTCTTGAGTTCACACAGGCAGACTCCCCACCCCACATCCACACCACCCTGCTCTTATCAGTGTCATTAGTGGTCATTTCCTGGTCACCATCTTACTTTCTTTATTCGTAGCTTTTGACATGACTGACACCTGCTCTTCCTGGACACACCTCCATCTCTTGGTTTCATGACCCCACACTTGCCTCTGTTGCTGCCTCTCCATATGTTTGCTGATTCTTCCTCATCTCTCCAACCTCTACTTACGGGAGGGTTCGTAGGACTCAGGCCTCGTCCATTTCTTTTCTTTTTTCTCCCCCTCCTTTGTTTCATCTATATTCATCATTTAGGTAATCTCATCTAGTTTCACAAATTGAAATACCATTTTTATGCTGGCGGTATTGTTCCAAATTTTATCTCTAGATCATCAGTTGAATTCCAAACTAACAATCCATCTACCCACTTTAAGCCTTCTATTTAGCATATCCCAAACTGAGCTCCAGATATTCACAACCCTACCCCACTCCCTACCCCTAACCAGCTACTCCTGTAGTATTCCTTCTACTAGTGAAAGGCATTGCCCATCTTCTAGTTCAGGGGTCACCAGATCTGTCCCAGAGCCTGTTGATATATTGTCTATGGCTGTTGCTGTGCTACAAAAGTAGAGCTGAGCAGTTGCAACATATGCCATATTTACTATTCATTCCTTCACAGAAGAAATTTACCGACTGCTCTTGTAGTTGCTCAGGCCAAAAAATCTAAGTAGTCATCTCTACTCTTTCTTTGCTTCATTATCTTATCTGCTCCTCCCCAAATCTTGTTGACCCTACCTTCAAAATACTGCATATTCAGAATATAACCACTGATCACCACCACTATTGCCACCACCTCAGTCAAAGCCACTACCATGTGTTATCTAAGTTATTGCAAGAGACTCCTAACTGAGGCAGGCCTTCACAGGTATGAAGCCTTAATATATGCATTAATGAGGGTATGGATAAAAGATATGTATTCAGATTTGAGTAAGAGTACTTAAATATGATTGGTGGTTAGGAAAGAAAGTTTCAGTGCTTTAAATCTATGCATGGCTAAATCTGCACTGTGAAACTGTACTTGACTCAAATGCTTTGAAGACATTAGAGCTCTGTATAAATATAGTCACTCTCAAATGACTGTGTTGGGGGGATGGGCTAATAAGGAAAATGAATAAAGTAGTGTTGGGTATAAGATGGAAAAGTACTGTTGCTGCTGGACCTCTGGATAGTTACATGGGGGGAAAAGAGAGAGAGAAAGACTTAGAAATGAGCAAATTTATCCCATCCAAAGAGGCTACTCCTCTCTAACCAATTGCTGACAAGTATGAAGTGGGCTCAATAACTCTAGAACTTTTCACTCCGCAGGATAATCTAGAAATCCTGATGTATATGTGAAATGTATCAACTTTAACATTTGGCAAATAATTTTTTAAATGTAAAGTTATATACAGTTCAATATCATGCAGAGAAAATATGCTCACTAATTAGAATGGTTGTTGAGACTACAGCTTATGAACTCTGAGTAAGGTATAATTATGTTCACATAGATGTGGCATCTTCCCTCCTAATATCCATGGGCACTGGCAGGGAAGAGTGACCCAGGAGCCACCTTTGCCCCAAAACTCCTACAACAGACTTACCACACAAGGACTGCTATTTTATCCTTAACAATGAAAAATGCAAGAAATACAAATTTCTAGATTAACCAGTAAGATCCTAGGTAATGCATTCATCTAGGCAGCCAGTAAATTAATATTCACTGGGAGGCACTAGGTATTGTGCGTTCAGCAGTCAGCAGGCCTGACATGGACTCTATCTTAAAGTTTAGGGAAGAGACAGGTAACAAAAACACTACCAAATAAATAAATGAATAATTGCAAATTGTAATGCATCACATAAATACATTATTAGGTAATACATTATACATATATGTAATGTATATAATGCATCATACTAAAATGCTCCAAAAGAATCATGTGCTACTTAAAAGTTTGCTTCTTTTAAAGTTTCCTTAGCCAATCAACCATATTCTCAAGTGAACCTTGCTTCATGTTCTAGACCCACAGTGTCCACATGATGTTTGGTTTTGAAAGCAGGTGGTGAATACTTTCAAGTGAAATTTTGCAATAATATAGAATTATACTTAGGATAATTCTTCCTTTTGCTTAGTCTATTAATCCTTTCAATATATAGTTTCTTGACAAATAAGTGGATATTTGAGCCACGTAATGTTTTCTTCAGCTCACTTTTGTGTCCTAAACCATGATTTAAGAAATTTCTCACCTGGGAAATTACTCCAGGATCTCCTGGGGAACTTTTGAGAAGATAGATGCCTACCCCAATCCCGGACCTATCACATCAAAATGTTAAGACCAGGGAGCTTGAATGTGTGCTTGCAAAAATAGTTCTGTTCTCTTCTGGTTAGAAATAATTGTGTAAAGCTTTATCTGGTGGAGAGTCGTTTTTACTGCAGAGAACTCTGGGCCTCCCCTCACCTCTCCCATCCCTACTCACCTCCTTGTCCTGCCATACCACATGGGACTTTCAGTAAGAAAAGGATACTTCTAATGGTTAACATCTGTTAATTGTCACATATAAGCATTTACATCAGTATCCTTCCTCTCAACTCTGCTCTATTACTGATTGAAGTTTAAATAAAATTAAAAATAGCATTTTATCAGAAAAATGTCTCACTGTCACAGACACTGGGTGGTAAACTCTATGAGGATGTTTGTTCTCTGTGTTCACAGAAAACAGAACTATTGGTGAGAGAGGTAGAGATATGGTCGTGTATGTTGCTATACAAATAAGCCAACATCATTCACTCTGAGACTGACAATTTCAGTAGAAAGGAACATGTATTCTATGGCTACACGGATATGAATAACAGAGATAACAGAGGTATTTACACTGCTTATTTAGAAATCATGGAAACTTTAAATGTCTTTATTAACTAAGATATCACAAATAACATATGGGAAAAACATATACAGAACTTTCTGAAAATCCAAAATCTTGAAAAAAAAGATAAAAATTTTAAAAATAAGGCAAACACTTTGCATTATAATGACACTGAATCTGTATTTAAAATATACATCCAACCTACATGCAGTTTATGAGAATACGAGAATATTACACGAATCAGGGGAGAAGGTGCCCACTGATTCTGCCAACCTAACTTTAGGATGCATCCACAGAAGTAGAATAAATGGAGAGTGATTTGTCATTGGTACTCTGCACTTGACAGGTCCCATGAATTCTAGGCATCTAATTATCAGAAGAGCATGCACATACAGGAACTTCTTGCTCAGAGCCACATTGCTTCCATTTCCTGAGACTTTAATGGGCACCATTCATCTGTGTATGTGTGGTAAAAAGTGTGTGGGGAGTACACTGATTTTCCATTTATTTAATAATACAGTATTGTACCTTTTCCAGTATTTTCAGAAAGCAAGTGTCTTTGTACAACCTTCTTGATAAGCTATGTTGGAATACTGTGCATACAAGAGGTACTTAATACAAGGGCTGAAGGCTAAAAATGAGCTGAGTGATTTAAGATCAAGAGTCCCAGACATAAATGTTCACGGCTCTCAAAGACTTGAGGCACTATCATAATACAGAGTTTTCCTATATGGTTGCCAAGGGGAGAGAAAGAATACTGGGAGTAAGATTTGATTCCACATGAAGAAATACTTTCTAATATTCAGTGAGGTCCTCAAATAAAACGCATGTAGGGAAATTCCCCAGCCAACGGTCTCAACAGTGGGAGAGGAACACATGAAAAGGAGTGTGTATCATATGGTCTTTCAAAGCAGGGGCTTTGTTGTCATCTAGAATGGTGTTCACACCATTTTGATTTACCTGCTTTGGGACCTGGGGGAATTTACTCACTGCTTTCCAAGTTCCAAGTCCTGTTTCTAAATGAGAAAAATTGTCCTCATCTCTCAAGACTTTTCTAAGGGTTAGACAGGATTGTGACTGAAGAGTATTGAGCACAGCCCTAGGAGGATAAGGGTGTGCTTAATGGTAAACATTATCATTGGAGGCTCAGGCCCTGGAATGGCTGTGATCTCAAGTTAACTAGAAAGCCACCTAAAACCAGAAGCAGCATGAGGTGCACTTTTGATCATGTTATCTGGCAGCCTAAAGTTTAAGAGACCAAGCTTTAATCTCAACAAAGCAGGCAATCAGATAAAGTGAAAACAGATAGACCCTTAAGCAACTAAATAATCAGAAACAAAATTGTATGTAGATAATGAGTTTGCTTCCAGGGGAAATAACATCAGGCAGTGAAAGATAAAACTTAGAGAACATTTTAGATGTCTTAAAACTTATTAATGCCCCTGTGTAAATCCCTCTCTTACATATGTTCAATCTTTAAATTTTAACATCATTTGTTGATGGATTCTGGCAAGAATTCTCCTTTCCAGGGAAATGTAATACCCATCACCTACCATTTAATACTGGAATTGTGAGCCAGGAAGACATTTTCATGCATGGTTAAGTTTTTTCACCAGCTCAGTGTTACAATAATTTAAAACTGATTTCTTGATTGTTAAACTATCCTGTGATACACATGCAAATCCCAAATCTTGCCATTGCCCACATCGTTAGAAGAATTCAAATGCCTTTCCGCCTACCTACTGCCTGCTGAAAACATGATCTCTCTGGAATTCAGAGACCAATTTGGTAGAATGTTCATATTTAATGAAATTATGAAACGTGAATTTGATGCACTTTTTAGGAGAAAAAATATTGTGTCCTTAAGCAACATTTCTCAAGTGTTTCAGTTTGGAGTATATGGTGTGAAATTTTAAGAGTCATGAAAAGTTTAGTCTAAAACCCCAACTTGTTGGGCATTGTTCCATATTGATGTCAAAAAAAAAAATGCTTGGTACCTGATTTTAGACACTATGGGTAACACAGACTGGAAACATTCAATTCCCATTAATGTACTTTATGCCAAATATTTTCCTTGACCACTTTAAGCTGTTAATCTTGATTTTTCCCTACCCTCTTCCTACAACATTCTTTAGAAATTCTCGTTGGCAATTAAATATCCCAAGTTCATAACTATTTAATGGCCACTGACTATTACATGCCTTTTAGATATGCTAAGTTCAGGACATCAGACCAGTCAGACTAGTCAACTTCTATTTTCCTGAAGTCCTCTGATTAGTTTCCAAAAATATCTTATCCTGAATGTGTCAAAAAGACTAGATGGGCTTGGTGCTACCCAGGCCCCTGAAATGGACTTATATTTGTGTTGATTTAAGCCTCAGTACTTGTTAAAAAAAAAAAAAAAGGTACATGAAACCTTCTTGCAAAAATTCTTGAGTAGATTCCCAGACATAAAATCATCCATCCACGCTGTCTCCATGACACTATCCTACCCCTATTATGCAAAGTAGTCCATGTTGATTACCAAAGCATATTCCTATCCAAACATTTTTATAGTGGAGGAATGTTCCCTCCCATATACTAGCTACTTTTTTCAATCATTATAGATGCATACCTTGGAAAATAAATCTGCAGCCACTTCATAACTACCTGAAATCTGATTTTGATTTTGAGTTCTCCAAAATCCAGAGAAACCCTGTTGTCCTGGTAAAAACCAGAGGTAACCCTCTTCACTGCTTCATCATATACATCTTTAATCTCTCCCATAATGTAAATAACTTACTTCTATTGATTTGATCTCTGAATTCACTTTGTCATATCCCTCTGGGCTTAAATGTCAGTGTTCAGTTATCTCTTATCCAGACTATTAGAACAGCCTCTGGACTATGCACCCTGCCTTTACTTCTGCCTTTTCTAATCCCTTCCTCACCTTGTAGCCAGAAAGACCTTTATGAAATGCAAATTAAGTATATAACTTCCCTGATTAAAACCTTCAATAACTTCCCTTAATTTTAAAATAAAACTAAACAAGTTTTTGCATGCCTTTTCCAGCCTTATCAAACACCACTTTTTCTTTTATACACTATATCCAAGCCACATTGAATTTTTATCCTTGCCTTCAGTGTACCAGTTACCTTCTTAGAGCACCTTACCACACCTACCACACCTTCTCTGCCTCTATACCTCGAGTCCAAGTCAGGGCAAAGTATGTCTCATGTAATCCCAAAGCACCCTGTATTTTTTCTACTTCAGCACTCAACTCGCTGCTTTTCCACTCACTTGTCTGCTCACAGCTCTTCCTATAAAAGAGTGTCTCTTCGCTCCCCATTGAATCTCCTAGCACAGTGCCAGCACATGAGTAAATAAATACTGTGGAATGAGTGACTGAATAATGAATGACTCTTGCCCATCAGATCACCATAGCCATGCATTCTTTACATTGGGTGCCCAGAAAATGTTAAAAGTTGTTCATGAAGTGTGTTAACATTTACATTTGCACTTTAGAGGCTGTATTTAAAATGGTTGCAAAGAAAATGTTCTTAACCTTCAGCTGACTCCATACATGAATAGCTGAACATTCATATATAAGTAACACGAAGTAAGTAATATTAAGCAACATGCACCTTGGAAGAAAATTCCTACAAAATGTGCCCAGTGTCGATTGGAAGCCAAGACACTTAAAAGGCTCTACATCTACGAGAACAGGAATGTGGCGTTCCAAATGTGCTGGAGAAATGCCTTCCTGTCAGCAGTCTTTCTCAGTTCACCGCTGGCTGGCAACGGGTCTCAGGAGGCTTTCTAGTAGTCATAAAAGCAGTCATTGAAAAGATTTAGGTTAGACACATCAAATTTCTCATGTTTATAACAAGAAAATTGAGTTATCCTTCCCAAATGAGAGGAAATGCACCATCTGGGACAATATATGGTTTCATTTAAAAAAAAAAAAAAAGACATGGATAGACATCATAAGTGTTTGGTCAACTATTGAATAAGGAAAAAATAAGGAGTTTAACATTATCTCCATTCTCTTCCCATGAACCCCAAATGAACAAAATCAGCATTTTTCATCATTCCTGAGTCATAAATTATTGTGGGCAAATAGTTTATTGGCTGTTTCAAGGATGGATTAATCTATTCTCCATTCATTCATTGCAGTTATGCTTTCTGATACTTTACTACCTGCTGTGACTTGGTAACTAGTATTTTTCTCTTTTCCAGAAAAGTCTAGGAAGCCTTATTCTCTTAGCTCTGCAGATATTTACAGACACCAAACAAATGAAATGGCCCATATTATCAACATAGTGAAATTATATTACACTTTTTCAGCTTTAAGTTGTTCAGTACATATCCATCGTTGTCTTTTCACTGTCCCTCACCTGCCTTGCCATCACTGTATACTGTCTATGAAGACTGCTATCTCAAGCACCGTGCTTCAGTTAGCTGTTCATACCTGTTGCTCTGCAGGTGCAGGTGTCTGACTTCTCTTCACCTGGCCTAAAGGGATGGCACTCCTAACCCAGTGGTTGCCTATTCCCCAGTCAACTTCACTGGCAGTCTAAACTCCATCAACTGATAGGGCCATCTTTCTAAAATGCACCTCTGACCCTGCTCCAAGACCTCTATAGTCTCTCTAATTACTTTTGTATGAAGAAATGATCAGTCTCTTCTCAAACTCCTCAAAAGTATGGCTAACACATTATACTCTTTTGTTCCTGGTGATTTTGTTCATGTGTTACTTTACCTACTATAACAGCCAAGCCTGCCCCTTCCTGAGCATCTATCTCAAATGTTCCTCCCTCAAGGAGCCTTTTCATGATTTTGCCAACAGGGATTATCACTTCTTTCTTTGATTTCTCCATGGTGTTTTTCTGTACCTCATTTATTACATCAATCTTATGCAGCAGCGTATTACACTGAATTATATACTTAGTGTTTTCTTTCCTGTGTTGTTTTTTTTTATGGTTTTGTTTATATTTTAAAGACAAAGATTCTGTTATCGGTGGATCTTATCCTCTCATGGAGGGACCTCATCATTTTTAAAATCAATTTGTTCAATTGACTTGAATTCAAGGAATATCTTACAAATTTTACTCCATGTGTGAGTCTTGCAATTTCATTCTTTTAGGGATAATTCTTATTCTAAGAAACTAGTGTGGTTTGTGGTTTAGAGTCATGGTTTAAGCTGCCCTTAGAAGAATGAAAAACAGCTGGTGTCCAAGGAGCTCTGGAAATTTGTCAATAAACTAATTGTGGAACAGAGGCCAAGAGTAAAGAAGTTTGACTTGCATATCTTAAGCCCTATCAATATTTTTTTTAAAAAAAAAGATACTATGTTTAGAAAATAAAATTTTTCAATATGTGTTTTTTTTTACTAAAATCTGGCCAAATATCCAAAGAAAATATTATACAACTATAACATGAATGTCAACACTCAGAGTTCAAATTGCTTCTACTTTATTTTGTCAAGGGTACACTGATATAACCAAGTACTTAAAAGATGATAAAATCATTTAATGTTAAGGGGCTTTTTTAAAATTTAGGAAAAACCTTTTATTTAAACTTCAGGTTCATGTGATAAAATATCATATGTGATGAGAATACTTTCATTAAAATATGTAATACCAAAATTGATGCTACTTATAAACATGTAACAATTCATAGACATTTCAACTAAAGTCATCAAATAAATGTTGATCACTGCTATACTCAAGAATTTGCTTAAAACATGGAGATATGAAGGTGAATAAACATGGCCTGAAAGCTTAAAACTAGAAAGTTTGCAAGATCTATACAAATAAGCGTAGACTGAGTTCAATTTTGATGACAGCAGAATAACAGACATGAATGGTTATTTAAAGAAGTTAAAAGAAGGAGAAATCAAATATAGTTGTGAGGGTAATATATATATATAAAAGACACAGCATTCTAAGACTTGAAGGGCAGAGCTGTAGATCATGGAATAACCTAAGGAGGAGATACAGGGAGAGAGGCAGCATGGGAAAAAGGTTCAGAGAAAAAAGTTGTGGGTAAAAGGGACCCAAATCAGGCCACACAGTTAAAGAAAGCCCTGGGCTGGGGCACCTGTGTGGCTTCATTGGGTAAGTGTCTGACTCTGGATTTTGACTCAGGTCATGATCTCACGGTTGGTGAGTTTGAGCCCTGGGTTGGGCTCCCCACTGGCAGTGTGGAACCTGCTTGGGATCCTCTCTCTCTCTCTCTCTCTCTCTCTCTCTCTCTCTCTCTCTCTCTCTCGATCTCCCCTCAAAGTCCCTCCCCATCTTGCACATATGCGCACTCTCTCTCCCAAAGTAAATAAAAAAGAAAAGAAAAAGCCCTGAGCTGAATACCCTCTTCTATGAGGCTCCCATGGCTGCTATCACTCACTGATGAGGATAATCTGAAGACACAGTTGGTGGTCCTAGTGAGCTAAGAATCCTAAATTTTTGAGGTACCTAGTAGAGGTTAGGAACTAAGCTCACTTTCAGACTGCTCACAATCTAAATCAATGTTGAACATGTTAAAATGAAGGTAGTAGTGTTAAACTGAGATCTGTATTTTTCACCTGGCCCAGAGATTAGTCACTTAACAGTTTCTGCTCCCAACTCCAAGCTGCCAATTACATTGTACTTCCCTCAGTGTTTCTCTGAGTCTTCACGAGGGATCCACATGAATTATTTCAATGGTTCAATTTAGTCAAACCATCCTTCTAACCCACAATTTCATTAAATTGAACACATTTTTTTTTCTAACTGAACTAATCAATTTTGTCCTACCTCAGGGCCTTCTCCTTGGCTCTTCCTTCCACCTGGGAAGCTCTTCCCTCACCTATCAGTGTGCCTGACTCCCTTACTTCTTCCAGCCCTTCCCTGGCCACCCTATTCAATTTCACAACCTGCCTACAACCTGCTTTATTTCTCTCCTCAAACTTATCACCTTCTAATGTACCATATAGTTTATTTATTTATCTTCTTTTTTCTCTGGTTTTCCACCCAGGGGAACCAGATACATTTTATTCATGAATGTACCCCAGTGTTTACAATAGTGCCTGACATAGAATAAATGCTCAATAAATATTAATTAAATAAATACATGGGCAAATGAAGTGTATGCAGTATTTACATGACAATTTGAGACAGTCATTTTATTTTATAGGATTTACTGTGCTAATTACTGCTTCTCATTAACTTGACTAAGTGAAAGAGGATTTATAAAGCATCCATCTACTGATACAACCAGCACTGTATCTGGGTCTTACAAAACAAATCATATTATAGCTCCCATATTAGAGAAATATTAATAGAAAAGAATATGCATATTATAAGATTTCAGGTGGTATTTTTAAAGGAGGAAAGATATCCTGACATCTCTAGGAGTTTCCCCCAATGGAACATAAAAACCTAGCAAATGAAAAGAGGCTTCCTAACACAGGCATCAGCTTTGAAATTACACAGATTTAAATTCTAACTCTATTAATACCATTCACTATCAATACCACCTTGGCCTACTCATTAACTTTTCTAGGTCGAAGTGATTTTATTTGTAAAAATAAAGATCACAATCTTAACCTCATAGGGAGAATGTGAGCTATCAAATGAGATCATCTACAAAAACAATTAGCCAACTCGTTGGCATGTAGAAAAAAAAATAAACGCATTCGGAATGAATTAATTCTTGACCAGCGGGGGAAAATATAACCAGAAAAATGTGGCTTTTTTTCAACCATTTATACTGTGTTGTACCCCAATGTTACTCATGATGAGCCCTCTGCCTTCACTATCATTAAAATAGTGAATTGTATTATATATTGGTTGGTTATTATCTATATTATTATTTTTTTATTCAAAATTTTTAATGTTTATTTGTTTTTGAGAGAGAAAGAGAGAGACAGAGCATGAGTAGAGGAGGGGGACAGAGAGGGAGACACAGAATCAGAGGCAGGCCCCAGGCTCTGAGCTGTCAGCACACAGCCCGACGTGGGGCTCGAACTCAAGAACCATGAGACCATGACCTGAGCCGAAGTTACAAGCTTAACTGACTGAGCTACCCAGGTGCCCCGGTTATTATCTACATGATTATTCCCATTTTAAAAATAAGGAAATTGAGTCTCACATTGTGTAACTTGCAGGAAGTCACAAAGTAGGCAGCAGAGTTAGGGTTTGAACTCAGAGGATCTTGCCTCTAAAGCACTTCAGTGGCCTTGGTCCTACTTTGGTCTGCATAGCCATGTGATTGGCAGAGGAAATCTTTCCTAAACTCACAGTCTACATACTAGGCTTTTCTGATCTCACGTAGAATCTCATGCACATTGCTCTCACAATTTATGCTAAATAAAAAAACGTATTTGTTCTTTTTGCTACATCGGTGTATCACCTTCTAGAAAGTGCTAATGTTTATTGAAGTCTATTTCGCTCTAGGCTCTGGTCTAATTGCTCAACCCCTCAACTCATACCTTCCTGATAACAACCCAAAGTGGCAGATACTACATGTATCCTCATATTAAAGGTGATGAAAATGCAATAACAAATTCATGCATGTTATATTTCAGGACTGAGGTGTGAACCTAAGCATTTAGATTCCAAAGCCCATACTCTTAGTCATGAGACTATATTGCCATTCATAACACCAGAACTGATTATATCCTCTTTTCCTCTTCCTTTAAAAAATCCTAAGAAACTGCATTTTCAGGGAGTCTAAATTGTACTTCTATGAACTATGACTCTCTTATATTTGGCAAGTCTTTATTTTTCCTGTAACCGACATCTACAATTAGTCAAACTTAAAAAGCTTGTTTAAATAAAAGGTGAATTTAGAATCTGATAGAAATACTAAATTTTTGGGTGAGCACTTATAAAAGGTTTTTTGTGGTACCACCCCCACCCTCGACCCCAACTGAGAAATACCAGACTGGTGATCTTCATTGCCTTAAACAGTCTCCAAGCTGTGCTCTCAGAAGGTGCTGAACTTTAAACCATAACCTTGCATAATTGGAAACAAAAAATAAAGTAACTTTAAAGAGACATCTATCCTTTCAATACCAACTCAAGGGTTTTGTTTTGTTTTTTACTTCCTAAGCAGGATGATTTAAACACAGCGTGCCTATTTTTAAAAGAGCAAAGAATGTGTTCATGGCAAGTTGGAACAGTGTGCAAGTGTGCTGGTTTCACTGTTATCTGAACAACAAGGCACTAAATCACAAAGAGGAAAAAGTCAGCATGTTCTCTGAAAATACAAATAGATCCGTGTCAGGAAGAGCTTTGTCCAAGAAAGGGAAAAGACACCTACCCAGAGGACAAATCATGGACACAAAACCTGTAATTTAAAAAAGTTAGTTTCAAGAAATGTTTGAGCTTATAAATATGATTGTTAGATAAACAAAGCACAGAAAAATCCCATGTGAGTCTTCTTTAAAAAGTGCACCTTTCAAATGTGGTCAGTCAACATACCCCGCTCTTTATCTTTGTTTCTTATATAAGACCTGATTCATTAGTGGTTATGGGACTCACAAAAGAAAATGAGAACTGCCCCCCACCCCACCTACCTCCTTTAATTCCATGATGGAACAAAACTTAAGCTTACTATGCACATAAGAACCTAAGTTAAAATGTGTACAGGGCTCCATATCCCTTTACACCTAACCACTGTTTAGATTCTTCAACGAACAATCGAAATACAGCGTCCTCACCCAGAACTTAAAGGAAACAAACTCCTCTTACCATATATTCCATGTTCGCAGCTGGTGGGAACACTTTCCCCCGAACTTGATTATGGTAATCAAGAATGGCGATCATGTCATTCTGCGAAATGTAGCGCTTCCGCCTGGCTTTAGGGATATCCGCAGAATCTAGTTGTGCTTTTAGTGCTGCTTCAATATCAGTGAAATTATTGGTTGGCGGGGATGAGTCAGTGGAATTGAGTAAGACGACTGCACTTGCTTCACAGAGAAGGGAGAACAGGAGTGCGCTGCTGACTGCAGAGATTGCTATCATTTTGAGGGGTGGAGAAGAGGCCACCGAGTTTGCTTTAAAGCAGAAAGGTAGAGTTAGGGTCTATGAAAAGAAAAAAAAAAGGGGGGGGTCCAGTGGGTATGAATTTACAAAGCCATCACTTGGGAGCATTTATTTGATTTTCTCTGAAAAATTCAAACAAATGTTGAACTCAAGCCTAGGAAACAACCTATATAGTAGTCGTTATACATTTTACTTGGTGTTATGAGTCAGATACCTAAGAGAAACTGCCTATAGCTAGAGAAAAATAAACAGTGTGACTACAAACCCTACAATGAATGTGAACCACTTGCCCCAAATGCCTGTACCACATAATGCATTACTGCACATATTCAGAGGGAACTCTTTAGGAATTGAGATTACTCTTGAGAGTGAGAAGGAAAAATGCATCACAGTTAACAACAGAGAATGTGCTGATAATGTGTCCCAGACATATATGGACACCAAGTGATAGAATACATACCAAAAAGTTATAATAAGCCAATCTCATTTCTAAAAAATAAAAATAAAAATGTGAGCTAGTATAAAATCAATGCATGCAAAATAAACTTGTCGAGCTAAAGAGCTTACCTCTGCACAATGCCAAAATGAATATACTGTTCTTCCAAAAATTTAAAGTTCTTTGCTAGGTTGTAGCATGAACTCTTGTAAGAGTGTGTCTTATTACAAACTCAGAGAGCAAAACTCTGCAAGGTTTGAATGCTGCTGGCTGCAGGAGCAGCTAACAGCTTTTATATGTCACAGTCTGCAACTTCCAGAAAGGGCAGTCTTTCTTAGGGTCTCTCCTAGCCAAAATCAAAGGGGAGGGGTTTGGGATAGAAAAAACAGTGATTGGGTGGCAACCTTTTTATGTGGGTGGTGAGGAAATTGAGTCACACCCACAGCTTACAAAGTAGAAACCATAAAAGACAAACCCCTTTTTCTCTGGGCTTCTACCTTTTCTGTGAGTGGTTAATTTTCCTCATTTAATGCTTTCTAGTTCCTGGTTCCCATAAAAAAGGAGAGAAAAAAAAATAAAAGAAGACTGAGTTCTTGAAAACAGAGACGGCTGAGTAACAAGCAGTACATTTTTTTTTAAGACAGCAAATGACATGGGAGCTGAAAAGAGCAAGCTGATATTAAATCAAGAGATCAGCTCACATCATTAATCTGGGTGGCCACAAATATGATTCAAGAGGAATGCCAGGCAGATCAGTAGTAGCCAAACTATAGCATATGATATTAGGATAATAGATGCTCAAGTGGTTGTACTTTCTGTCTCCATGTGGCTTTATTCTTCCAGTTTATGTATTTATTCTCTCCCTTTGTTTTGTTTCACCCTCTCTCCCCTTTTTCTTTCCCCAAAGAGTGAGGCAGCAAATTGCCTGCCTTTTACCTGCCTTGTATATAATGCAAATAGAGAAGCTCCTAACAAAATGACAGCAGCCAAGATCACATCTGTTTCAGGTTTAAAAACATATAGTTGAAATCTAAGCAGAGTGGGGTTCAGCCTCTCAGGAAGCATAGTGGAGGGCATAGCACAGAAGCAATGAAGAATTTAACAGCAGCAACTGGCTGACAACAGTTAGAAGTTCCTTCTCAGAAAGATGGCATTGGAGCAAAAGCCGTGTCCAGCAAGACAAGTGCCAAGAATGTGAATGTTAGGGCAATCTGCAATGGAAGGACCCTCAAAAATGCCATGTGTCATGGTATCACTAGTAAAATGTGGACAATTCATAGTCAGTGGCAACAGGAATCCTGGAAAATACACACTATTCAGTTTAGGAACTTACTTAACCTGCACTGACTTGTCCAGTTTGCCAATGTGATTGTCTTCTGCATATTTCGGCAGGAAGAGTACTATGTGAATTTACAGTCATCAGAAATGATGGTCATGTGGTTAGAAACACACCGGACTGGGAGCCAAGTTTCCTGGGCTATATTCCCAGTTGGGTCTTCAGCAGTATGTGTGGCCTGATGCATATTGTTTAACTCTTCATTGGTGCAGCCAAAAATGGGAGGAAAAAAGGTACATATCCTATGGCGAGATTGACGTCATCAAATTCCTGAAGAGAACAGTAAGGCATTTGAAGCCAGAAGTTTCTCTGAATTTCAAAGTACAGTGATGAGATGCAGTCTTAAATGTTAACATGTATCAAAGTTCAAGTTTCACTATATTTTAGCAAGTATTAAGCTCCTACCTAAAGTGAAGTCATTTTAGGAGAGCTTAAGGTGCAATACTGAAAGCTGTAAACAGAAATTAATTAACACTGTAGAATTGAAAAGGCAAGAATATATAAGCACAGGAGGTAAGCAGGAATAATAACAAAAATTAGAGTAGCTTGAGACAATGCATGTGGCTGCTCACAGTTACAGATATCCAACAAATGGAGCTGTCCAGCTAGTGTCTTACCCCTTCAGAAGGTACTCATGCATGGCACCTTGAATGAATCTCAAAGACACAGTGTTAAGGATTCCTGAACTAAATAGGAAGTTGGGCAACATACTCTCTGGGGCCATCCATTCAAAGATCCTAGGACTTTTGAGACTTTAGTGCTAGCACTGATTAACCTATACCTTTCAATATATCTCATATAGCTGTCCAGCATATATAGGACTAAAGGACTCTATTGCCCAAGGAGATGAGCCTTTCTTCAGGATGGCTGAGCTGTTGCTTAGAATCTCATAAAAATCAACCATTGCCTTCAAGGTTACCTCTCTGTCATGTACACAAAAAGGTACTATCTCTTGAAGTTTGACTTGACAGGCTTCCATGGAGATCAAAATGCATTCCTTAAGAAATGTGTCTGAACCATAAATGGGTTTTCTCTAAGAGGAAGTACAGGGATAGAGGAGGAGAAAGAGAGAGAAGGAATTTCTGAGTTGGACCTAAATGGGAGATGACCTCTTAGAGTCCAATTACATGAGGACAGAGCTGATAGTTGCTCAATCCTGAGACCCTGAGGCATGTCGATGATTTCAGATGTCTTTCAACACACATGGATTATATTGTGGAATTTCAGACTATTAAGGAAACCCACAAGGCTATGGAACCATAAAAGAAAAGACCTGTGGGAGGAGAATTAGAAATTCTGCTTCCAAGCAGACGTTATTGCCAGGAGTATTTGAAATGCTTTGGAAGTAATTTTAATTTTAAAATACTTGCAAAATTAAGAGGCATACATCCAAGTTGCCAATAAGAGAACTATTAATGAACAACTAACAATGAGGTGGTTCTTTATGAGATCTCTTCTTGAAAAAGACCACTAACGTGTTGAGAGACCTTTAGGAGAATCCTTGCCAACAGCGACAGAAATGGAATGTAGCTACATTCCTGAAAAACACAAAAACACACATATAATGTATACAATTAGTAGCAATTTTTGTCTGTCTTGAAACCTGTGAGAAAATGATTGTGACTTTTGAAATGAAATAAGATACAAATATCCCAGAATGGCACACCTGCTTAATCAAAGGCACTCCGTGTGTGTCTGTGTGTGTCTTTGTGTCTGTGTGTCTGTACAAATGTATGCGTGGCTTTGGTCTAAATCCTTTCTAATCAAAATTTGTTCTATGGACTAGTAACATAGATATCGCAGGGAGCCTTAAGAAATGCAGAATTTCAGACACTCATCCCCTGAATCAGATTGCATTTTATTAGGATTCTCTGATGATTCATATGCGTTTTAAAGGCTTGAGAAGTACTATCTAAATCACTTTTTTTTCAGAGACCCAACTATATGCCTATTAAATAAGACATTGTAAAAATCCATTCCTCTAGTAACATGGGGAGAATCAAAGACAATATAGGTGTACACAAGTATCTTCGAAATGGGGAACACAAGTCAACTTCTACTTTCTAAGGAAGAAAGGTCACTGGGAAAGGTACCTGCATATAGTATCTCCCAAAGAAATTACTTAGTAGTGTTCAGAGCCTTTTAAGATTGTTATATAAACCTTATTTGTAATTTAATTCATATTAATTTATCACAGATGGTTGAAACAATGGAATGCAGTATACATGAAAGTGCTTTGTAAATTGTGACATGCTATATAAATAGAAAGTATAATTGTATTCTGTCACCCCCAGGACAGAAGTCCAAATCATCCTTTGTGCCCTCACTCTTTCTCACCTTGCTTCATATATACACTAACTTTGTAAAACATGTGCATATATTTTTAATTGAGCATCACTGACACACAGTGTTACATTTGTTTCAGGTGTACAACTTAGTGATTTGACAGATTTATACATTTTGCTACATTCACCACAAGTGTAGTTACCATCTGTCCCATTACATTATCACTCTTACAATATCACTATATTTCTTAGCTGTGACTTTTATTCCCGTGATTTATTCATTCCATAACTAGAAGCCTGTATCTCCCACTCTCCATCACCCAAACCCTTACCCCATCACCCTTGGCCACCATCAGTTGTAGATTTTATCTCTGGAATATCTCACCAATCCACTCCCTTTTAAATACCATTTTTATGACTACTTTTTTTCATTTCTCTACTGTTCAATTTTATTTCTTTAGTTAGTGGTTTTTATTTTAATACAGTTTAACTAACATTCAGTGTTATATTAGTTTCAGATGTACAATATAGTGTTTCAACACTTCCATACATCACCTGGTGATCATCATGACCGCAGGACTCCTTAGTCTCCACACCTGTTTAATCCACCCCCCTGCCCTCCTCACATCTGGTAATCACCAGTTTGTTCTCTATAGTTAAGAGTCTGTTTCTTGGTTTGTCTCTCCCTCTCTCTCTGTCTCTCTCTCTCTCTCTCTCTCTGTCTCTCTCCAAATCATTATTATGATTTCTTAAAGTTAATCCCATTATCTTTTCCTAGGATTTTCCAGTGTCTCTCCTCTCATTCAGCAGGCACGTTGTTTTTGGTTACCTTCTTAAAAAGCAAATAAAATAATGTCACTCATGCACATGTAACTCTCTGTTGGCTGCCCATTGGCCATAGAGTCAAATTCAATTGCTTTCACCTGCCTTGCAAGGGCCTTGAGAATATAAATCAATTTACTTTGTAACCCTTACTTGCTGAAACCATTCCTTTCTATTTCTGTACCCCAGCTTTATATACCCCAACTACAATTAACCACTTTCTTTTTCCTGTTAGAATCAATAAGTTCACAAGCCCATGCGTGGTTCATTATTTAGGTAGGGTAACAGCCTTCTTGTCTTGGATAATGAAATTATTACAGGTAATTTTATGTTATCATAAAAAGAGGTTAGTAAACAGTAAGAAAACATTGCATAAATTGTGTATTAACTTCTCTTTAATAAATTTTTTTCTTGCTTAATGACAAATCTCAATAACATTCTGGGGTCATCAATATTTAAAGATGTCTAGGTGATCTTTGCAAACTTTTTTCACCAATTTAACCATTAATAATTACTAATCAATCTAAAATGTATTTGGGGGCAACTGATGAAGGGTGGAGGCTTTGTAAGAATGATAGAATTTTCGTGTTTAATATGTATGTCCATTTATAATGTCATAGAGGATCATGAATTTATTGGATTCAGAAAATGTGCAGAATAAACCTAAAAAATATTCTCAAAATTTGAGCTCTCTAAATAATACTATATATAGACATAATAATACCAAAATACTACATTTCTAAAATAGTTGATAAATTCTATAAAATATATATAGTTATAATTTATTTAGTTATATTACATGGTATTGTGAAGCCAGATTCAAGTATCTGTATTTCAATTCACCATTATCTCTTTTTTTAATCTTTCTTACAAAAAGTGATTAGGAACTAAATGTATCATAATGATATTTGTGTGATTATTCCAACTTCTGTGTGTTTGTTTTTCTTCAAGTAAAACAAACAAAACCACACCCAAAACAAACAAACAAAAAAAACCTTTTAGATTTTCTGCACTTTAAAAGCATAAAAATTAACAATATTAAATGTGACCAAATTTGAACTTTCTCATTGGAAATAGTTCTGAAAACCAAAGCAGCCCCTTAAGTTCCTGACAAAACTTAATTTTAAAATAAACAAATAGGGGTGCCTGGGAGGCCCAGTCGATTAAGCATCTAACTCTTGGTTTTTGCTCAGGTCATGATCTCACAGTTCGTGAGATTGAGCTATGTGTTCGGCTCCACACTGAGCATGGAAACGCTTAGGATTCTCTCTCTCTCTCTCTCTCTCTCTCTCTCTCTCTCTCTCTCTCTCTCTTCCTCTGCCCCTCCCCTGCTTTCATGCTCTCTCTCTTTCTCAAAATAAATAAACATTAAAAAATAAAATAAATAATACAAAATAATAAAGAAGAATTGTTAAATGAATATTTAATATAAGAGTAGAGCAAAATTGTTTCTTATTCATCTAAGATCTTCAAAATTTGCCATTCATCCAAAAAAGGAGAAGCCATTAAAGAATTTGCTACAAATAAACAAAAGAATAAATAAAAGTATGAGATATGTACTCCAAGAAATTGGTTCTACATGAGAATTAAAAAAAGGAAATTCTCATCATATTGGTGAAGGGAAGTATCAGAACACAAGCTTTATATAATCTGGAGAGCAACCAGTCTAGATTGGAAAAAAACCACAAAAAGCCCCAATAGAGAGTGTTTCCAAGGAAAAATAACTGAAATTGATGGGCTTTATAATACTTTTTAAACATGCTGAGAGTGTGTTTATAAAACACTGTAGGAGGAAAAAGAAGTATAATTATAGAATACTACATGCTATACATAATCCTATGTACTATGGAATGCTGTTTATTTAAAAATAAATTAATTTATTAATAAAAATTAATTTGGTCAACAGTGCAGATTAAATATGTTCACTGAGCTAATAAACACATGACAAAAGAAGAGATTTAGATAAAAGAGAAACCACACTGGGATTGATTCTGTTACAGGAGCTTCTAACTGACAAGAGCCTCTTATCTTAATAACTCAATGACTGCACTCCTAGAACAACCCTGCTGTTTTAGAGGGTCCTTGTCCACCTTTTTTGTCCTACTGAATATGAGGCTATGCTTTCATCTTTCTATATAATTCATGGAGTAAATGAGGCCCTGAATGAACATGTATGTAGCAGTTGTTACCGTGGATATTTCATGTTTCTGGATAAGGGGTGGGCTTTAACTCATCTCAGGGATTCTCTTAATGCTTTAAAACAAAGTGTATGGAACACCATGATCTATGGTTTCTTTAAGGTCAGTAAAAGACAAAGGCACTCTTTCAGTTTTCTGATCAATCCTTAAAACAGGCACATATTTTTCTCTACCTCCCTGAGACATCCTTCAGAAATCTTGGGTAATAATCTCAAGACCAATGTGTCTGGTGGATAAAGGAGAATCTCATAGCTTAACTAGACTTTATAAATTTATGGACTTTGACAGCCCTGAAGGAGGACAAGCATGAAGGAGCTCTTCAAACAGCTAGCGTGTTTGTGTTGGTGTCTGCGAAATAGCCAGCTGGAGACCTGTGTTATTTTCCACTAAGAGGCTTGTAGATACATCAGACTTTAATGGGTATGAAAGATTGTATAGTTAAATTTGTAAACATCTGGCTCCAGGAGATATACAAAAATCACATTCATGGTGAATAGATAAAAGATATAGTTACAGTGGTAAATTCTGGCATGAAATATTAGTTATATCTGGTGAAACACGTGAAGAATCCAAAGTAATTTATAGGCAGATGGTTTGAGTTGGGGTATGTGTGTTGGTTATTTAGTGAAGGGAAAACGGACTCAGATGTTAGGATCATCCAGAAATTGTATGGTTATCCCACAGAGACAAAAAGCCCTCAAGTTCTGTTCTAGTCAATAAAAAAAAAACGTACATCTCCACCCCCTAATGTTTAGGAAGTTGATGCTAGAAACAAAGAACTGTACAATGACCCAAAGATAAGATATTTATTTTCCCAGTGCCAAGAATATATCAAAATAAAATCCAAGAGGTTCATGTTGTGGTCAAGTAGACTGAGAGATTTTAATGCACTTATTCATGGCATAATTTCAGACTTTTCCTATAGTGGGCATTCAAAAGATGTTTGTTAAATTTGATAAATAAACAAATGCAATATAAGCATGGCCTTTTCCTAATCCAAGACCTCAGCACACAGCCAGGAAAAACTTGGGCTTTCCAAAAGCCATCTGCACTCCAGCCAGAGTCATCAATTCTCTTTGGTCCTTTCACTCACTATGAAGAAGGTCTGGATAAACTTTGTGGGAAAGTCTCATTAGCTGCCCAGTAAAAATTTAGAAATGAACATATGGGGTGGTTATATTAGGCTGTGTGGAGTCATTAGTCAGATTATGTATGGCAAAGTACTTCATTTGTCATTCACACAGAACATGATTAGAAACGTGCAGTTGGGCAGCTCTAGTGAAGGGTGACAGGAAAAGAATTAAATATGTACCATTTGAGACATTTGATAGTAACCTCCGACTATCTGGTAATCAACAGTTATGACAAATTATGCTGAGTAAAATTATACATAATGGGTTAATATTCCAAAAATGATAAGCTGAAATAACTATTATTCTTCCCTCAAATCATGTTCCCACAAAGCCTGCCTGCCACTATGGCTCCAAGGAAAGGAACAGGTTAATGATATATCAAGCATGAGGAGGCTAGCACATAAGAGAAGTATTTTATAGACAGAAAAGGAATAAAAAGAAAGCATTTCTTATTCCAGAGAACAGAAGAAGGGAAACAGGAAGATAAGCACTACAGTTATAAATCCAGGTTGCAATCCTTGGAGATAAAGCATGGATGGAAAAAGGTAGATACTTCATACAGAGCAGGAGGCCAAATGTAGAAAGGCTTTGACTCACTTCTAATATGGGCTTTTACAAGGAAAGTACATTGCAGAGTGCCCCGTACCAGTATGCCATTCCCACTGAATGGAGTAGTGGCATGGATAGAACGGCATATTTGCCAGAGAGAAGAGCAAATATGGTAGATGGCTAATCTCCCTCTGATCACAAGTATCACAGAAAGCAATTTCCTGCATGTCCAGGGGTGGAGAGTTTGGGGAACAGAAGAGGGACAACAAAGAATGAGGTAACCTTGTAACAGAGGCCTCAGGTGGAGATGTAAAACCCAAACCAAGAGTGTGAAAGAACAACCAGATTGAAATTCTGAGGACCAATGAGAGCTGAAATGAGAGCAAAACATCAAGGGAGGGCCACTGGACTCCATTCTAAGTGATAGGCTCAAGTTTCACTACAATTTTAAGAGCAGATGTTAACATAAGGCCTAGCTACCAGGCAGTGCAGGGAACTTTGACACTAATTTGACTTTGACTAATTAGCATCCAGAGGACATAAAAACAGACACAGAATTAAAAAGCTCTATAGATTTCATCTACCCCCAGTGTCCTCGTGGCTAGAAGAATGGAGGAGAAACCCTGAACTAAGTAGTACTTACCCCAAAAAGATTGAGTTAATCTGTGTGTCTGAAATTCCTCCTTCTGGCAAATTTAAGGATATATTTGCCCCTAAATCCGACAACCTAGCAGTGAGGGCTTTGGGAGAAGATTAGGGAAAAGAATAGAGCTAAATTATTTTTGGAACAATCTTGCACTGTGATGTGTAAACTTTCAAATACTTTATAGATGTTTACATAGGGTTGTTTGGAGAACCTATCTGGATCGTCTAGATGTTATCTCTGGATTAAGCTAAATGTTAACAGAGAGCCACACTTTTGGACTACATTTCTTTCAGCCTGCTGCAATGATGCTTAACCTGACCTGAGCATTGGGACTATGTCTCAAGTGTAAGAATGCTAACTTCAAGAGGAATGGTGCCATCTCAGTAATTCCAGGGATATTGTGAAGTGTGTTGTCAGTCACATCATTTAGTGTTTCCACCAGAAGTCTCAGCATGAAAAATTTATTTCTTATACATAATAGGAAAAACTTTATTTCTCCACCAGACTTTGTAAGTTTTTCCTTTATGTCCATTTCAAACCTTGTAATTGATTGTGTTTCCGTTTCTGCTATGGTTAACAGAAACTGACAGTCCATTTCAGCGCCCATTGTTGGCCCTAGGATTGTATATCTACGTATTCATGTGGTTTTATATTCCTGGTCTGTTTGTATTTTTGCCAGCCATCATTTTAAATTATTATCTTTATTTTATTTACTTTTTAAATTTTTTAAATCTTTATTTATTTTTGAGAGAGAGGGAGACAGAGCGTGAGCAGGGGGGGAACAGAGAGAGAAGGAGACACAGAATCCGAAGCAGGCTCCAGGCTCTGAGGTGTCAGCACAGAGCCCAACATGGGGCTCGAACCCATGAACTGTCAGATCATGAGCTGAGCTGAAGACGGACACTTAACCGACTGAGCCACCCTGGCACCCCACAAAGCTACATCTTTCTGAGGGCAAAGTCTGATCTCTCGGTTGCTATAGTATGCCATCATTTTGGAGGAAAGTGAGGTTTATATAAATAAATTATCAATTATTAAACAATTATGAATTGTTTACTCAATTTTTAATCCTCTGTTGAGCACTAAAGTTCACAACAGAAATAATAATAAGAAATCAATCACCCTGCATTCTTAGGGTCTTATATATGTTATGGGAAAATTGCAGAAGATAACTTGTAATTAAATACATTCATGCACAACATCACTCATCATCAGAGAACTACAAATTAAAACTACAATGAGATATCACCTCATACCTGTCAGAGTGGCTGAAGTTACCAACATAGGAAACAACAGATGTTGGCAAGGATGGAGAGAAAGGAGAACCCTGTCCATGGGAATGCAAACTAGTGCAGCCACTCTGGAAAATAATATGGAGGTTCCTCAAAAAGTTAGAAATTGAACTACCACTAATAGAAATGACCCAGCAATTACAGTACTAGATATTTACCCAAAGGATACAAAAAATACTGATTCTCAGGGGCACATGCACCAATGTTTATAGCAGCATTATTAACAATAGCCAAATTATGGAAACAGCCCAAGTGTCCATTGACTGATAAATGGATAAAGAAGATGTGATTTTATAAGTAGATAGATATAGATATAGGTATAGAAATAGATATAGATGTGGTTATTACTCACCCATAACAAAGAATGAAATCTTGCCATTTGCAATAACATGAATGGAGCTAGAGAGTATTATGCTAAATGAAATAAGTCAGAGAAAGACAAATACCATATGATTTCACTTATATATGGAATTTAGGAAATAAAACAAATGAACATAGGGGAAAAAAAGGAGAGAGAGGCAAACCATAAAACTGAATCTTATCTATAGAGAACAAACTGAGGGTTGTTGGAAGGGACGTGGGCAGAGGGATGTGCTAAATGAGTACTGAGTATTAAGAAGGGCACTTGTTGTGATGAGCACTGGGTGTTGTATGTAAGTGATGAATCACTAAATTCTACACCTGAAACTAATATTACACTGTATGTTAACTAACTGGAATTCAAATAAAAACTTGAAACTAAAAATGAATAAATAAATAAGTTCATGTACTAAGTAATAGAAGAAAGTCATCCAGAAATATTTAAATGGAAGATAAATAGCCAATATCAGGTTAATTGGGGATTTCTTATCAAGGTATAAAAATTAAGCTGAATATAAAATATGGCTAAAAATAAAATTGATAGAGGTGAAGACAGAGCCTTCTACATAAGGGGAATAGGTAGAAATTAGGCACAGAGACAAAAATAACAGAGTAATTTTATGGGACAAAGTGATTATATGTAGCCAAAGAATAGGGTTTCATAAGTGGATCATTAATAAAAGTTTCAATCTTCAAAAGTTTTAAGCCTAGAAGCTTGGGCGGGGGGGTGGGGGGAACACTCTTACTAACAATTTGGGAAGAAAATCCCATTTGAGTAATAAAAGGGGAAGCTTAATTTGCATGTGTTGAGTTTGAAATGATATCCACTTGGAAATATCAAGCTGTGGAGTTAGAGACACGGTACTGGGAATTGGGTAATGGTCAGGATTTATTATGTTGGGCCAGATGAGCACAGGACACAGAACATGCTTGCAGGTCAAGTTCTGTCCAGAAACCAATCAACACTAGAGAATTACTTAATATGTGAATAAGTAACTTATCTTAGTCCAGTCAAGGGAGCAGGTGTAAAGTTTGAGAAAGTTATATAAATGAGAAAAAGTAGTGGAGAAATCTAGGGGAAAACAAAGCAACACCAGAATGTACAATCTCTCATTTGAGGCCTAAAGTATATGTTTCTAGGTATGGATGGGTGGTTAGATAAGAGTGTGTGCATTTGGAAGTAAACAAAGACTAAATTCCATAAAATTTAGTAGACTGTGATTACAAGAAATGGCCCTGGACTTCCAAATATATTCTGAGAAGACTAGAAATAAATATACTCTTCAAAATGGGGATGCAAATGAAAGCCTTGAAATTGTACTAGTTAAAGTAGTTTTGGTAAAGAGAGAAGTAGGTCAGAGAACAGTCTTTGGAAAATGACAGGTGTTAAGAAGCAAAAAGAAGAAAATCAAAGGAAGGAGATGAAGGAATGATTAAGACAGAGGACAAGAAGGAATTATGTTGACTGTCTTTCAACTATAATCATACACATCATGTTTCACCCTAATTTATCTGCATTTAAAGATTATATCAAAATAAGTAAATATAATATATTTACTTATTTTATAAGCTATACAGTCTAATATTACAGAAAATAGAGGCCTTGACTAATTTGAAGGTGTCATTGTGCAGAGCTGGTGTTCCACACACCTGTAGTTACTGATCATAACACATGTTTTGAAGAAATTTCAAGACTCTACTTACCACTTAATCTTACCACTATCTACTGTGGTGGAACTCCATGCCCCTTCTCTGATGTCAATGCCCAAATTTAGAGTCTTTAATGAAATGGGCAACAAATGCAAGGTGAATGTGTACAAAAGGCCAATGGTAACACTAATTTATGATACCTAAAAGCGACTTTTTAATCTTTTATCCCTACCAATTCACTTATATCCCTATCAGATATACCCCTTGAAAGGCTGATGGTCTGCCTCATGGACCTCCCAAATCCCAACCAACCCACTTCCAGCCTCTAATTCACCTTACCTTCCTAATTCTCTTAGACCAAAGGCTCTCAAATATTAGCATTATCAGAATCATCTTGAGGGCAGGTGAAAACACAGGTTGCTGGGGGTGCCTAGGTGGCTCTGTTGTTTAAGCATCCAACTTTTCATTTTGGCTCAGGTCGTGATCATGCAATTTGTGGGTTCTCCTAGCATATAAGGCTCTGTGTCAGCACAGAGCCTGCTTGGGATTCTCTCTCTCCCTCTCTCTCTCTCTCTCTGCGCCCCCCCAGGTCTCTCTCTCTCAAAGTAAATAAATAAAGTAAAAACAAAAACAAAAAAAAACACAGATTGCTGGTCCAGGATGGGAGTAGGGTCAAGAATTTGCTTTTCTAATATATTCTCAGGTCATGGTAATACTGCTGGTCTGAGAACTATGAGCACTATGATTTAGAAGCAGATTGTACTTATTTATATAGCTAGACTTGTTAGTTAATGTTGTACTTATCTCCTTCAGAAAGTAATAAGGTAAAGAGAAGACTCTCTCTTGTTCATCTCTGAACTCTCACTGGGCTGGCACACTACCCAGTACAATAATAATGGACAGTACAATAAAAATGGACAGAATGGACAAATTTACCCTCATTTCTATCTCTCAAGATTTTTTTTATGTGTATGCCTATCCTCTAACTTAGTATCCCCCCACCCACCCCGTATTTAGAATAAGAACTACCTCTTCTCTAAAAAGTTAAATCTTCAAACTTGTGACTTTAAAGTCTTACATTTCTGGAAGGGATGGATAATGGTAGAAGTGAGACATGTCCACAATTATTCCCTCTTCCTTTTCCAGGATTTCAGTATTTTGTCTCTACTTGTTTACTGTTTCCTGACTGAAAATTTATACATGACCTGCTTATTTTAGAACAATTTTTGGATATTGTTTTCTAACACGTTAGTCCACTCTTCCTCCCTCCACCTTTACCTTGTAAGTTTGGTATGCCTTCAGTCTCTGGCCTTGGGTCCTCAATCATGTCACAATATCTCATCAAGAAAGCTGTCCAGACGTCTTTGTGTTCAGACTGCACCTCTCACTCACACTGTGACTTCATACTCTACACTGCTTTCTACTAATTTCATACTCCACAATACCAGAATAATTATTATATACTTTACAAAATATTTTCTTTCAACTTCTCTGTCTCTATTCATGTCACTACTGGTCACCTATTCCTAGTATATAATTTAGCCCAAACCTACCAATTCCCCCTTGAAATATCTATTTATTTATCTCTATCCATTTAGACTTTGATTACTCCATCTTAGGCATCATGGTATGGGATGCTCAAATAAATGCTCAACTAACTACTTGACTTCAGTTTTTTCTAAAGCCTATATAACCCATTTACCAGAATTTCATAAACACCCTTACATCTTATTATTCCTCTGTTTGAAGTTCCAAAAGACTCTTAGTCCACAAATATAAATCCTTCTTTCTCTGTCGTGCTATCGCTTCCTATTTCCCATGAATACTAGGCTAGTCAGGTCAGTTGCCTCCATGTGAGAGGATGCCTATCACAACCTTGGTGACTTGGCTCAGGGTGTGTCTTTAGTGGCATAAACTCACGTCCTCTTTACCTCTACAAGTCTTCTCTATAGGTTTTCCAGATTACTTCTACAAATTGTCTCAAATCCTTTGTCTCAAATCCTTTTGGAGACAAAATGAGGAAGTATAAACCAACATTTATCGCACCTGGAACTAATACCATTTTATTCTGTATTTGATTTTATGCTTTATTATTCCTTATCTATCATGTGTAGAATTAATCTTCTAACTGCCGCATGATCATAAATTTCTTTTGGACAAGGATTATAATTTCTGTAGCTTCACAGTG
Organism: Lynx rufus; assembly: GCF_022079265.1. NCBI lineage: Eukaryota > Metazoa > Chordata > Mammalia > Carnivora > Felidae > Lynx > Lynx rufus. The sequence continues at coordinate 26,241,658 of NW_025814826.1, read as the reverse complement.
CCTAGAAAAGTAGTTAGCACATAATATTAACTCAATAACTACTTTTTGGCTGGTAAGTTATTTGCACACCTAAAACTCAAAAAGAACACATCTTACCTTAATGAAAAGTACAGATCAGACTATAAGTGAAAGAAAACTATATAAAAAAAGTTTGAATTGTGATTCATATAAACCTTTAAACACTTAAAAGTTATCTTTTAAAAAAATGACTACCCTTGAACATTGGAAGTGAAATTGTCTTACACAAACCACTACATACAATCTTTATCTCTGACTAACAGGAACTAAAGCAAAGAGAACAATTTCACAACATTGTGGTGGGAAAATCATCCTGTAATACCCACTTTTCTTGCAATTTTCAGATGTTTATTAAACAACGTTTTGATGTGTACATACTCCCTGTAACGTCAGCCATGTGGTCCTTCAACTCCTCCAAGTTTGTGTTGTTGGCAGAGGGCCACATCTTCCAGCCAATCTCCCAAGGATCTGAAAAGTAACGAGTGGTACTCAAAAGTTGAAAAACGCTGTAACACAAAAAGTTATATTTTTCTTTCCTGGAAAATGGTGGGAATTAATCCATAAGATATGCCCCGAGTCTTCTTCCTTCTTATCACTTCCTAGCCCTAAAATACCCGAAACTTGTACAAACAGAAGCTTCACATTTACCATAAGTTTTTCATAAACTTCAGGGTGAAAAATAAGAAACAAAATAGCAGGGCAGATGAGAGCATGTACTCTGAAAACATGCACCTGCCCTCCAGCACACATCCTGTACCAATACTTCACAGTCCTCTGATTGTCAGCAAATTACCCAACTTTTCTTAAGCCCAAACTTTCTTCTCTTTAAAGAAGGGATAATAATCTACCCCACACAGTTGTTGTGAGAATAAAAACAAATGACATATGGAAAGCATTTAACACAAAAATCCATACATACACACACACACACACACACACACACACACACACACACATACACACATTCCACAGCACATTTAGGGTGTCTCTGCTTATGTCCAAAAACTCTAGGAAGAGGGAGGAAGTAATCTGTGGGACGGAGGAGGTGGAGGGCAAGAGAGGAAAGGAAGGAGAATGTCCAGATTGTTAACAAAAAGAAAAAGGAAACATGTTCTTACAATATTCTAATTGGCTTTAAGTGGTATCCAGTTGAGAAGATAATCATAAAGAGAGTAATAGAATTTAAATTTAAATTTAATGTGTGGAATTTAATGTAAGGAAAGAGAGAATAAGGAGACTCGAAGGAAACAACTATAACTGAGGGACACAGTTTCCCACACTGCTCATTAGTGCCTTTCTCGGCCTCAGTGTGAGGTGTTCAGACTAGGTGCCATAGGAACAAATGTCAAATCCTGGAGAAGGTTCGGATTGAGAAAGCTGGAAGAAGGAACTGAAGAAGAGAGTAAACAGGAATTTGTAGAGCATGTGGGCTGTCTCGGCAGTAAAATGATTCAGTTGGGATGTCTGGGAAAACCCAGATGGCTGGACACACCAATAAAGTCTTGGTGTCACACTGTCCTAGCACATTGAGTAACATTTAGAACGGGACAGACTCAACTGTCCTTTGGTCTTTCTCCTTGTTCCATTTTCCCACCAATGCTGATGACCTTTGTGCTCACAGAGTATCTGTGCATCATCCGAGCTACATGAGTCCATTGAATGATGCACTTGTTCAGAAAGAGATACATATGACTATCCAAATGTTCGGGCCAACTCCAGAGGGTGCCAAGCAAGATCCACTTCAACAGATCATAATTTATACTGGCAGCTGGACAAACAAAAGCAGAGTGACGCATGAACCAGCTTAAGAAAATTGCCAATCCTCCACCAACTGCTTGTTATATTACTCTTAAGTGTTTCTAAATAGGTCAGTTAGAATAACATCATGTGGGCCATAGTAAGTCAGAAGAAAATAAATGTCACTTTTAGCAAGTTGAATTCTTCCTCTAAATGCCTTCTCTTTGGTTCTTTTAGTTAACCATCATCTGGTGAAGGGTAAAAAACAAAATTGCCATGGTTTTGTAGTGGTCAGCAGTTTCTATGATTCACATTTCAACGTGGCCCTGTGACAACAGTGGGTCTTTTCCAGGTGGTTTTTGGCATTACCTACATAGCTGGTCATACGATGTATTTTGCTTTGGAGACTGGAAGAATAATAACAATGACCCCATCTCTCAGAGAACCACAACTGCACTCTGGCAGAGGATCTGAGCCAAAAACTCTGAGATTGTGAGCTCTAGGATTGTAAGGAACTCCAGAGTCTTGGGTCATCCAGCCTCTCCTTCCTCAATATTCAAATGACAAGATAATCCCTGGAAGTGTCCCAAATCAGTTCTTCTGGCTGAGATTGGGTCTCACGTCAAAAATGATCTCTAATAAGATTTTAGCCAGATGGGATTGTGTTGATGGTTATGCACATCTGGAAATGCAACCAGAGGGACTTTGTCAGCAATGATAACTATAAAGTTGTCTTCTTTTTGCTTGTATATGCTCTTCTACGTATAGTGCTTCCAGAGTCTAGTTTTGAAGTAATGAAAAACCAAAACTAAAAAGGGGGAAAGGGGACTTGAAGGGGCATTTTTTTCTTTGGGTATATGAAGATGATGTATGACAGTCATGATCTTTTTTGAACATAGGGAAACAGAGATCCCTAACCATTCTTAAATACCACTAATTCAACTTTTACTAACAATTGTTAAGTGTCAATTTTTAGGGTGTAAAAATTTTTATTCTACATTTTACATTTTTGTATTAGAAACATGTATGAGGTTAGACAAAAAGAAAGTAAGAGATAAAATTCCTCCAGGCAATAATAAAATTAGGAAGACAGTGATGTCAAAACAATAATTGCTTAGCTGGTGCTGTTGTGTCTGTTTACTTGAAACTAAGAGTAAATGACAAATTATTATACTTTCAGAGAAAAAGTGAGGAAATTTGCTTTGCAGTCACCTTAAGCAATTATATGTAAGAGTGGAAATTATCTTAGGAATTATTCCATCTCTTTTCACTTGGGAAAACAGGCAAACAAACATCTATACCCAATTCAGTTAAGTCTCCCTCCATAATATAAAAAAAGCTGCACGCAATGCGTGCTCAATAATGTTAAAAAATGGGAAACAATCAATAACACAGATACTTGAAGGTTTGTTCCATTGATAAGATGGCATCAAGTACGTGCTGGATGATAAAGGGACAGAAGAAAACTTGACACACAACCTCAAGTCACGCATGCCAAAGAAATAGCAGCTTTAGACAAAACAGTGGGACCTGAGAAAATGACAGATCAAGGTGCTAAGAGGAAACTCGATTAATTTCAGTAACCAGGATTTGTCTAATGTCATAGGTGCTGAAGTTTAGTCCAGGAATATTTTAGGAAGGAGGTTAATTCACATGCAGTTAAGGTTAAGGAATTAGAGAAGATTTAGGGATAGGTTAAAGGGGACATTCCTTACAGGGAAGATAGCATGTTTATGACCCAGATGGATGGAATAAAAATGATGACTAGTGAGCAATAAATTGCTAATTGCTGTTCTAATTTAGAATCTGGAACGGGATGCAATCAGATGAAAAGAAATGATTACTATAGTATCAGTATACAGAAAGTATTAGGCAGATTATTGGGTTAGAATTGGAGGGGCACCTGACTGGCTCAGTTGGTTAAGTGTCTGACTCTTGATTTTGGCTCAGGTCATGATCTCTCTATTTGTGAGATCGAGCCCCACATTGAGCTCTATGCTGACAGCATGGAGCCTGCTTGGGATTCTCTCTCTTTCTCTCTCTCTCTCTCTGCCCCTCCCTTGCTCATGTTCTCTCTCTCTCTCTCTCTCTCTCTCTCAAAAATAAATAAATAAACATTAAAAAAAGGAAATGGATATGAAGTTCACACATAAATTCTCAGCAGATCCATCCTATTTAATATAAAATCAGGTTAAAATTGCAATTCTGCGGAGTGTAGAAGACCACAACAGGAATCATCACAGGACAAAAGAAAAGGCATATAGAAGGAGGCAAAAATAGAAAAGCAGGTCACTCTTAAAGGATTTCCAAAAAATACTTTGAATAAATAAATTAAGAATTAAATTGTTGAAAACTAGTGATAAAAGTGTATTTGATTCAAAAACTAAAAAATACTTGGCTTCTCCCTTCATCACTGTTATGTTCTGACCTCTTGGTAACTCATCTCAGTCATGGAGAAATTGCTACTTGATGTATTGCCTTTCTTTCCATTCAAGTTTCTGATATTATCTTAAGGAAGTCTATCATTTCACAGAACAGTCATCCTGGTATTTTTATTTTGTAAAGTATCTTCACTAAATCTAGTATCTCTACTCTGTGACCTTAGCAGCTTTCACCTTCATTTCCTATTCTACAACCCCACCTTCCCAGAGTCACGTTTTGAGTCTTGTCATTAACAGGAACAAGATTTTTGCATGTCAAAAATCTTAATCTCTGACATCCCATTTTGTGACAATGGTTCATGTTGTAAAGACCTCAAAATCTGGGAAACAAAAGTGTGGCTATGAAAATAAAGCTAACAACCTTGGATTGAGCTGTGGATAGCACTGTGTCCAGCCTGAGAAATATGAAGTCCTACCTATTCAGTGACTTAAAATTATTATTATTTTCATTGTTACTATTATTTATTGGTAGAAAGCTAAAATTTTTTGGCTAATTCTGGAAAGCATTTTTTTGACTGATTATCCACAGGAGGGCACCTAAATGGTGAGAATGTGAACTTAAAAAACTCCAACCTCAAAGGACCCCAAGAAGGATCAATATAAAGAGAACCACACTTAGTCATATTATCAAGTGATGAAAAGCAAAGACAAGAAGAAAAATCTTAAAAGCAGTCAGAAAGGGGAAAAAAAGACTTAAAGTGGAAAATGACAATATTAACAGACCAAAAGATAAGAAATGACATCTTTAAAGTGCTGGGAATAAAATTTATCAACCCAGAATTCTATATCTAGTAAAATCATTCTTCAAATATGAAGGAGGAAGTAAAGACATTTTCAGATCAAAGAGTCTTAAGTAAATCCAACACCAATAAACCTGCATTATGAGCGGTACTAAAGGAAGTTCTTCAAGATAAAAGGAAATAGTACCTGATGGAATCTCAGATCCACAAGAAGGGATTAAAAAGCAATGGATGTGTTCAGTATGGTTCTGGAGTTAAGATCTTGTGATAAACAATGGTTGAGAAGTTACAGCATTTTCAAGTCATTTTCCATGGAGTGCATGGAGGTAGTATGATTTCTGTTATGAGTATATATGTAGTGAATAAATTTGATATGTGGATGTTCCACAACGTAAATATGAATTTTTAAAATAGAGATTGAAAAGTGGATGGGCCTTTCTTTCTTTCTTTCTTTCTTTAGATTCTGTTATTTTTTAAAAATTTATTTTATTTTATTTTAGTTTTTTAATTTACATCCAAGTTAGTTAGCATATAGTGCAACAATGATTTCAGGAGTAGATTCCTTAAGGGCATTTCTTTCTATGTGGATTGGGACAAAGCTGACCAAAAGGATTCAGAAGCCCAAGAACACTGTTAAAGATCTGACTGCTGCCTTCTTAACTTTAGTGTAGATGATATTCAAAGTTTCCAGGATTCAGGCGACCAAAGAAAATAATTCCTAAATCAAATACATGTTAAAGACTGTAAGATATTTTATTTTGTGATTTGGGGTAACAAGATTAACCTAAGTGACTCTCAAGAATCTATAGGAAAAGCCCAGGTCTGGTGCAGGGACAACAGTAATTATCTTTACTTTGAAATGAATGCAAAAGATGTCAGAAATGTGACATAGACTTTTAAGGAAGCAATCTGAAGAGTTCTTGATACTTAGAATAAATAGGTCATACCCCTTACTTACCAACAGACTGTTAATCTCTACCCAATCCCAAACCGACTTCATTTTATTTTTTACTATTACAGGCTAAAATATATTCTAACCAACTCACACATACCCACCACATAATTACAAAGGAGGATTATATGTTCCATATATGTTGGAATGTACTATGTACTAATGCAGAAATGTACCATGTGCTAATGTAATTAAACTAATTTACATTGCTGCTTCATTGCAGGGTGGGAACAGGAAAATCTGCTCACTGAATATTTAGTATGTCATATTACTTCATATTTATAAATTTTAAAGGGTGTCTAATGGCAATAGTTCTTTAATTATCAAACTAGAGAGTTAACAATGGAGATAACCAAAATATTGCTTATTCTTAAAACAAAATATGAATATCCTAGAACAAACTTTAAAAACCCCAGCATATACTTTTAACAGAGAAAGGAAGACTATGTTTGAAATCTGTGTAGATAATTTAGTAGACAGGTCTTCGTTGGAGCACGAAGACTCATCTGAGATTTTAGCAAGCTTATCAGCAGAAATGGTTTTCATGATGCAGTAAGTGCCCAAGCAGCTCAAGCTCACATGCTAATTACCTCCTTCAATTTAAATGGAAAATCCTCAACCTAATTCCATAAGCCTAATCAGTAGTAGGATTTCATGATCATTTTTTTTTTGCATAGCTTATACTTTTGATTCATCTTAAATTTTTAAAATATTTTTTTATTTATTTTTGAGAGACAGAGAGTGAGCAGGGGAGGGGCAGAGAGACAGACAGACAGACAGACAGATAGACAGAACCAGAAGCAGGCTCCAGGCTCTAAGCTGTCAGCACAGAGTCTGAAGTGGGGCTTGAACTCACCAGCTATGAGATCATGACCTGAGCCAAAGTCAGACTTTAACCAACTGAGCCACCCAGGTGGCCCTTGATTCATCTTATAAAATTGTTCATTTAGAATTTTTTTAGGATATAAAATAGAAGATAAACACTTTTGATGTTTCCCAACAGTGAGGAATATGTGTATCTATACCACTCCATTTCTTCCGGACAACTTGGAGAGAAAGCAGAATGTATAAGGTGTGGCAGTTTTTTTCCCACCTTTCTTCTTTCATTTACTAACTAAATCCCAGATGTGGATATTTAGTCTTGCTTTCCCTCCACTGGGAAATTACCTCATGCCTTCCCTGACTCATGAGCTATATACACAGATACTGTAGGTCATTTCCCGCTAAAGTATTATATTTTGGGAGCAGAATACTAAAAAGTTTAAAATAACACAAGTACCACGGTCCAAAAGTCTGAAATTATCTTTGGAAAAGTCCATGATATTTTATATTGAAAAAGTAGAGTGAGAATTTTTACCAGTTAATCAAGACTTTTATTAAATATTTATGTGTATTATTAAGTATGATACATAGGCATTGTATTTAAGAGGAGCAAAGCTAACAAACATGAAATAATAATGCAGTAATACATAGAAATATGTAACCAAGTGCTAAGTGTATACATACACACACACACACGCACACAAGCACACACACACACACACACTATTTGTTTTATTTCTCTGAAGAATCCTGACAAATACACATGGTTATCTGGGTAATTTGTCTTAATTTCCCCACCATACTAAACAAAATTGATGAAACCACATATTCTTAATCTTGTTGTCTTTGATACTGCCTAGCATAGTAATTATAGCAAATGATTCAGTCAGTTTTGGAAAAAGAGTAAACCAATGAAGACCCAAAGTTGAGTGGCCCTAAGGAATGGACATATATGAAAATAAAGAGAATATGAAAGAAACATATACTGTAAAAGTCAGTGCAGCATAGAAAGTTCTGTGTATTTATTATTGAAAAATTAGAGGAAATAGGAAATTAGTGAAAGGAAGGAGGGCAGAGAATAATAACATTGAACTGTATTTGGAGGTTGATTAATTGGCTTCCTTACAATTATTATTCTTTTAGTACAAAGCAGTGATATTGAATTTTTGAGACTAAGAAGGAACAGCAGGAGGAAACGTGTGAAGAGGAAAATGCAAATAGTTGAATAGATATCATGTTAGTACGATTTTCCCATTTGCTTCTTATGTAGGCCTGGTCTTTTAAAATGGCTCTTTCTTCTTTTCTGTTTCAGTAAATAAGACTGCCCCAATGCTATCTCGTGTTAGCAATGTGAAAAATCATGATTCTCACTTTATGATCTCATATAATTATCTTATTAGTAGTACTGGTCCATTTTCTCTGTCAACAACATAGATATAAGAAACAAAAATTACTTAAAGCTTCTAGAATTCTGGAAAAGGTAATGGAAAGGTTTAAAACAATAGAGGTAATGAGTCCTCTATCCAAAGCCCACGGATTTAGATAAAGATCAAACCAATGTTGACTATCTTTAGTTGTACAAATCAAACATGAATAATATTAATTTTGGAATAAAAATAATTTGGGGTATGCTTATTTTTATGAAATTTAATATCCCAGATGACTCAAAGAATCATAGTACATAAAAAATGAGATTACCTATTACTATTATCAGTCTTACTGGATATTTCCACTGTGTCAATTCAGCATTAGACTAAGTTTGATCTACCATATATTGAGCATCCAATAATGCTAAGCTTATACAAGAAACGTTCTGAAAATCAAATTTAAAGCAAGAAATATTATCCTAAATATAAATGCCAATATACTAAGGTTTCAAAAGGTGAATTAGCTTGTCAACAATTAAATAAGCTAATAAATTTGAAGCTGGGATTCCAGCCAAATTCCTTTGACTCCAAGTCCAGTGCTTTTTCTGATTCCCCTCTGCTGGATTGTGTATAAATTCAAAACTTTTTTAGATGGCTAGGTCTTTTTTGAGGCCAAACAGAGAGACTGTTTTGATATGTTTTAGATAAGTATGAGAAACTTGCCTGCAAATGTATTCCAAACCATCTTTAGAACTCTGGCCACCACTTATTCTAACTCTCTGCTATTGGGAAGCTGCATCTCCCAACTGGGTTTTGTTTGTTTGTTTGTTTGTTTTAATTTTTTTTTCAACGTTTATTTATTTTTGGGACAGAGAGAGATAGAGCATGAACGGGGGAGGGGCAGAGAGAGAGGGAGACACAGAATCGGAAACAGGCTCCAGGCTCTGAGCCATCAGCCCAGAGCCGACGTGGGGCTCGAACTCACGGACCGCGAGATCGTGACCTGGCTGAAGTCGGACGCTTAACCGACTGTGCCACCCAGGCGCCCCTGTTTGTTTGTTTGTAATCACAGAGACAATGGCAGGATCACAGTATGTTGGTTGCTTCAGAAAACTGGTCCTATTGGTCAAAGGACAATTACTTATTTGATAAATAATTATTGCCAGCTTTCAAAAAATATAAATAAATGATGAGGCACTAGGAACATTTGCAATTAATTTAGATCCAAAAATTTCTGTGTAAGAATAATTCTTCAGGGGTTTAGAAATAAAATATTAAGGCCAAACATTTACAATTTGCAAGGAATAATTGCACCAACTTTACAACATGGTCTAAATGAAACATAAGGTCTTTTAAAGGATTAATGGTCATTATATTCAACATAATCTGTAAGAGTAGTGAGATGAGTGTCTAAAAAGCAAACATAATGACCAGGCCACAAAACTTAGCTCAGAAATTCACTAACAAAACAGCAAAATAATCAAGCTTATCACAGTTGTTTAGATATGTCAAGTTAATCAATTCATGAGTTCTTTTCTGTGGATTTTGTTAAGAAAATCAAATTGAATTTAAAAAATGTAATTCAGAGACTATAGGAATAAGTGACTGTAGGAAAACAAGTGATTGATCAATAAATATTTCCTTACTTTTAAAACCATTTTCACAGAATAACCAGATAATACAACTCGTAGAACAAAACCAAAACCATAATGAAATACAGGAGAGAAGACTAATTCTACACTTGCTTAAACTGATGTTGTACTAATCTAGACCCACATGTGATATCATCATTACGTTACATGAGCATTAAGATGTGTCCTGTGTCTGTCTCTTCCAACTCATTCCCCTGAGTCTCTTCCCCACTTTTTCCCTTTAGTTGACTTGCTTCTTTCCACTTCTGACACAGCATTCTGAAAACACTTGGGGGAAGGGCATACTTCTTCCTATTCCAAAGTCAACTCAGCAACATTAGGAATTCTCTGAGAAATATTTTCCTTAAATACATATGACTCAGGAAACAGTTTATAATGAACATCATTTTTTCCTGAAGGGAGTATCATCTATTTTCTTATTTTGAGGGTAAAGAAATATATGCAATCTATTTAATTCTGAAATATTTACACAATAGAAGTGAGTTGTAGCATAGCTAATCTGAACAGTGAATAGTACAAAAATAATTTACAGTAAGTTAATAATAATACAGTGAGAAAAGGTTTATTTTCTCATTTTTATTTCTTATGCAATTAATTACAATTAATATTTCTTCCTGAACAGGGTAAGCCCAAATAAAGAGCTCAGATTATCTCATAGAAAAATGTATTCAGTAAGTAGCTTCATGTATCTGAGTTGAATGTGAAAATTTAATGAAATGGTGGTTGCAGAAGCTTTCAAAGAGCAAGTCCTGAAATTAGGAAAGGAATTCAGAGAGGAAAAAACAAAGAAAAGTGATAGAAAACAGCATAAAGCATAGAAAACAGATTCTAGAATTCCAGGAGAGTACATGAAAACTCAAGGAATCAGAAAAAAATAAGGAATCAAGAAAAGCGAGGAATTGTTTAATATTTTCAAAATCTAGCTTGCTCAACTTCTTCTGAGAATTACTGAAAATGCACAAAGGATTCATGAAGGGAGATAAATGATGTATTCTTTTAGCTCAGTTACTTATCCTAAGTGGATTAGCAATGTACATGGGAAACTTAGTAGATTTTAAAGAGTCACAACCAGAGTTTATCAACCCACAGACATCTGATGACAAGATGGGAAAGTTCTCTTGGATCCTAAATTAGTGTCCTTGTAAGCTTTTCAATGCTCCTCAGAACCAGGAAATTACACTAGTTTTCTTTTGGTTGCTGAAATTTGGCTTTTAGTCAGAGTTAAGGGCAATGTTAGGTGTAAATCATAAGAGTACTTGTTCCAAATAAAATATTATTTTTGAACTGGGTCTTAGACTAGACCCTCATATATATCAGCTGTTCCCAGGCGGAGTAGCAAAAAACATCTGTTCAAAAAACATTGTTTATTTTATTCTATCTCCTAATATTGTGCTTAAAAATGATTATAACAATACTGGGGGAAAGACCTGGCTTTTCTGTTTGCATTCATAGCAAAGAATATTTTATTTAAATAATAAAGCAGAGGAATATAGGATCAAAAGCAGTTCTCCAACTTTTTAGTTTCTAGAAGTTGTGGACTTTTAGTTTTGGGTGATGGGAGTCTGTTACACATGTTTCCTTATCTTTGATCTTCCTAAGACTCTGTGCCCTCTTCCCTCCCTTCTCTTCATTGCTAGCCCCTGACATGTTTCCCTTACTTTTGCCTAGCCAGTTTCCCTCAGTAGGCTCTATTTTTCAGTTCTGTCTATGGACCCAGACACATTCCAGAGTGGGGCATTACATGCATAAGAACTTACATTCCAAATCTAATGGGTCTTGAAATTAGATCTTGTTGCCCACAATGGTGAATTCTAGTTGCCAACTCTGTCTCTGAAATTTGGGATTCTGGATGACTTCTTTCCACTCCACTTGTGACACAGGGCACAGTTCCTGTCTTGTGCTCTTAACAAGCTCATTCTCCTTAGGAAGTGAATACACCTTGGGCCCTGGTGGTTATTGGGTTTGCTAGCCTCCTACCCCAGTAGACCGGATTGATTTTATGTCAATTTCGGCTCCTTGATCCATAGTAGATTAAGAATACAGTAAAATCTTGGATTGTGAGTGATTTTTCTGAGTTCTGCAAAATGAGCAAACATTTATAATAAATTTCAACTTGATAAATGAGTGATATCTTGCAATATGAATAGTATGTGACATCGAATGTCACATGATCACAACTAAGACAATGGTTCTTCTCTCTCTCTCTCTCTCTTGCTGTGAGATTGTGGGTGATCATCTCCGATGCTCAGATGCTCAGTCTCAGGCAGCGGTGTTTGGCAGAAATCAGTGATTTCTCAGAATGTTGGAAGGTGCCCATAACTGGCACTAGTGTATTTTTTGTCACTTCAAAGCACCTATGGACAGTCCTTTGCTTTTCCATACAAGAGTAAGATTTAGGAATGCTTTGCTTCATTCTAGGTCCCTTCATAGGTTCCTTGTTAAAGTTGCACGAAAAAAGGATTCCATTGGGCCGATAGATAGCAGTGATTCCATCCATTAGTGATAGTGCAAGTCATCCTACACAATACCCCTCCTCTCTCTTATCTCCCTCACACCAGCCACGAAGGTTTTCAAAGGTAAGCGCAGGTTAATTTGTTTATTTTTCCTTATATTTTGTATTTTCTTTACTATTTTGTATTACAGTATGGTAATCATTTTTATATGAATATTTTTGGGTTGTGGAACAAATCATCTGAGTTTCTGTTATGGTGAAATTTGCTTTGATATACAAGTGCTTTGGGTTACAAGCTTGTTTCTGGAATGAATTATGCTCGCAAACCAAAGTTTTCCTATACATTCTAAAATCTTCCACCAGAATTAGCCAGTTTTTTCTTTATATTTTAGGTTCGTAAATATTACACACCACAAAGGAAAATTTACATTGTTAAGGAATTTCAGAGAAAGAAAGGACTGATCTGGTTCTCAAGGATCAGGAAATTCTTTTTGATGCTAATGTCTCAGCTGGCTGGACCTTGAAAGATGAGCAAGTTTTTAGACATATGGAGATGAGGGCAAAGAAAATATGGGAAAAGGGAATAGTTTAAATTAATTAAAGCATGGATAATATACAGGTAAGTGTAAACATACCTGATATACTTAGTGGAAATGTAAGCTCTTTATATAAAAATATGGGAAATGCATTTGGAAAGGTAAAGAAAGCTAGATTATGCCATGCTAAAACAATAAAGTTTTCTGAACAGGAAAAAGAAAGGAGAAAGCTACAGAACGAATATTTATTGAGGGCATATTATATACTTGGAATTTCTGTGTTCTTTTATTTAATTTTTGTTCCTTTGAAGACAGTCCATTCACCAAATATCTGTTTGGCTTTCTTTCTCAATGAGAAGCAATAGTGAAGGCAGTGGGGATATAATAAATTAACGGAGTAAATCGGTTCATATACAGCCAGAGATGTCAATCGCACAAAGGGTAAGCAACATACCTAAGATAGTACCCTCCTGGTAAGAATCAATGCCAGGCTCAGAAACTATATCCATCTGGCTCTTACACTGATTTATTGTTTGTTGTTTTCCACTCTATCATGCTACTTCAAATCATGCTCAGAATCAAACTTCATGACGATTCATCTCACAGAACAGTGTTCATTTTCCATTTCCTGTACTCCCTCCTTATTTCAGGCTCTTATTCTTGTTTCCTGTAACTGTGGACATCTCAGCTGTTTCTCTGAGTGCCCAGTGTAAGCATGACTTCCTTCTGAACATTTCCTGATCCCCCATCACCCGCAACAGAGCAGCCACACGTGAACTGTTACATCACAGACGAGCCACACCACTAACATGGTCCAATATTTCATAACCAGTTTCATGCTTAGTAGCACAAATATTTAATTCTCCTACTTGATCGTAAGTCCCTGGAATCTGAGGCTTTATAAACTGATGGAAATGTTTTGGGTTATGGAAACAATAAGTGGAATGGCCCCTCCCTTGTTTCAAATGAGGCTGTATCTAATAGAAAAGTCACATGTGTACTCAGAGACGCTATAATATCTCTATAGAGTAGAAACAAAGAAGTGGCCTCTTTATATGTGTAATAACACCTCACATATAAGCAGGCAAATAGTAACTATTTTTTGGACAAAATTTAAAATGTTCATGTACTTATTCATGACAATATAATTTCTGATATGTTGCTTCAGAAGTATTCATTTTAAAAATATGAAATGTGACATATTTCATTTTAAAAATGTGAAAAGAGACATTACCTTACACTTTTCCTGTTGGGAAGCAGGAATGTTCTTCCTACTGTACTCAGCTGTGCTTACACCTTCCTTCTTCAGAGGTCTAGATTTGAGATTACCATAAAGTTGGCCTTCATTCTGTTTGCTTTTTCCATGCCACTAGCAACAACATTTTCCTGGTATTTCTATTGAAATACTTTTGGCTCATAGTGTTTGGCTCTCTGGCCACAGGGTGCATGCATGGGAAGGGGTAGAGGTGGGGGGAAGAAAGGGGGCAGCTCTACAGGCTGGCAACAGAATCCTGGAGGAGAATGTATTTAAACAAACCACACATGGTATTTTCCCAAGCCCCCAAGTGTCTGGATCTCATCTCAACTGAGAATAGGGAAATAAAGACAAATGTCAAGACTGCTTGCCTTTAGAAAACAGAGTGCCTTGGTGGTCTCGGTGTAAAGAGTTCGTTTCTAATGCTTTAGAAAGCATTATCGTAAGTAAATACATTCAAGGACCCTCCTTGAATACATTTAGTGACTGTCCATTTATTTTCATGTAGGACCCCTGAGTTTCACTGAATGGTTTCCAAGATATGGGTTTCTCTAAAAATTTGGCAGAGAAAGGGAAAAAGGGTACAGCCAGAAAGACCTTTGTCATCAAGCTCCACTTTGTTTATACTAAACAATGAAGAGCAAAGCAAATGAAACATAGATATCTTTTTTGTCACTATTCAAAAATTTCTGCCATGGATAGAGACGCATGCACATGCTCCTTGACTACTTTTCTCAGCTTTTAGAAATTGGTCTTCCTCTTGAGGAATGTTTTTCCATTGGCCTTGATTTGTCCTCTGATTTGACAGCTATTCTAAGCCAACAATCTCAAGTAGTTTGAATATTATTTGGTGACAAGTTGTTCCAATTTTGAGAACTTGAAGGAATCAAAAGCCAAAGATATAAAAGATTGTGTGGTAAGTTAGCATCAGAGCTACAGTGTTCACCTGTCTTTAGAACATTATGTTCATAAAACTATATGTATATATATACAAGGTAGTGTAGTTTGCATCATGAGATGATCCAGTATTGAGAGACTTAGCTCCATTACTTACTAATTGTTGACCTTGGGCAAACTATTTAAGCTTCTTAGCCTTACCTTCCTTATCTGTAAACTTTGGGTAACGGTGCTCACCTAAATTATTATTAGGATAAAATTTAATGTGTAAACCACCTAGCAGGAAACTAAGTTCAAAGCAGGAGCTCAATATTATTATTGATGTTGTTTTTGTTAACTGTCCCAGATTTATCTAAAGAGATAACTGTAAGGGTTATCCTGGTTAAAATAACCCAAAAAGATACAAAAACTTTCCTGGTAGTTTCCACATGAGCATTTTTATTTCTTTCCCTCCCCCTGTCATGACTTCAGTATGCTCACCACTAGTATGATTCCAAAGCAAAAGGTGGTCGATCAGCTGGATACCAGAAGAACAGCATTATTTCATTGGTTAAGTGCTGTTTTTTTCTTAACGTTGTCCCTTGTTTCTCCCTATATCACAGTCTTTAGTTTTACACACCATTCTTACCATGAAAGAGGAAAAGAAAGTTTATTTAGTTAATCTATTAATAAGCAAGTCAGTTGCATTTTAAAACCATCAATTCTATTGCTTTGTGAAATTGTCTTTTTTCTCTCCCACTGGACCAATCGATTAGATTGTAATAATACAATTTGTGTTGCTCAATTATAGTGAATCTCTCTGCTATTTTCTGTCAAAACAAAAACTGTATTCTTTTATTTAACAAGTATGAAGAACTATTTTCTTCACTAGTTTGTCATGGAATCATGATTTAAGTGTCCACAATAGTGATTTGATTTTAAGTAATTAGTGTGATGGTAACATCACCAAAATGGGATTTGGATAAAGGTTGTGAGCTGGCCACTAACCTCTAGTAGCAGTGCAAATGTCATTTAGGAATTATGTTTTTCAATAGGAATTTGATCTGGTCTGTTTCAGTGTTAGAACACAGTGCATCATCCAGGAAGTGTGAAAGCTCCTTGTCATTTTAGTAACAAAGGGTTAAAGGTTTTGTTCAGCTTTCCACATTTGAAAAGACTATGTTGGCACAGGTTGTTTTTTTTTTTCCCCCAAGACTTGTGGAATGGTTTGATAAGGGTTGGCCCATAAACAAAGTAAAATATTTGCCAAGAAAATTGATATCTCCATGTTTGCTTTGTATTATAAGCCTCTTTATGAATTTTTCTAACGTTCTATATTTCATCTATGCTTTGGAGACCTGAATCTCTCATTATTTTCGAGGTGATTGCTTTTGTTCTCTCTGTAATCTCCGTGATTTAAATTCAGTGTACAAGCTCAAAATTTGTACCTAGAAATCACATGCTTCTCTGAGTCTATTCTAATGGCCTATAGCCAATCAACACAAAGATTAAATACGGAGATGTAAGATTTTTTTCCCTTGTTAGTATAATTGGATATGCTCAAATGGTGGCACTAAATTTTCTACCTTCCCAACTTTTTCTTGGAAGAATAAACTTACTAAATGCATTAGACATAATTAAGCAATGGTGCCAGCATTGTTGCTCTTGTTATTTCAGTGAGAAAATGTTGCCCTTGAGGAGGAATACTTCCAAGAATGACCAGAAAAAAAATAATTAAAATGCTCCTGGTTTTTAGTTGGCTTAACTGGGTATTACCAGTAACTCGTTTTTGTTCCTCTGTAATATACAAATCATCTCCTTTCTACATGTCATCATGGATGGCCAACATACTTTCGTAATACTTCATGTGTAAGAAACACCGTCCCTCACAATAACAAGGGCCAGGAATTTACTGAATAAAACCTGATGCTTCCCAATCATACCTAACATCCAGAGTGACGAATGTCATATCATGATGGCATTAGCTGGGCTAGTGGTAAGGAAAAGGGAGGGGAGGGGATATTTTAGAATCCTCCTTAGTTGATTATATTTCCATACCCTATATCATTTACCATCTCATCCCCGCAATCAGTAAAAACAACAGAATACCCAAAGAACATTGAGTCACCTCATTTTCACAGAGGTATGATTGGTTTTTTGAGCACACAAGTCAATGTGGGATCTTGGACACCATCTTGAGAACTGCCTGCCGTGGTCTACAGTCTGCAACTCAGTGTCCAACACGCTGTTAGTCATCTAACCCTCTAAAAGAGCCTTAGAATTCATATAACATCCTAAGAAATTCTGCTTATTTAATGAAGTACATGCAGGAGATTTAAATAAAACATTTCCCTATTAACTATCAATTTAAGAGATTTTCTGGGAAGTTGAAATGGGAGATCCTTTTGGACTTGAGTAGTCTTGGAAATTTTCATGGTTGTAATAAGACATGAACAAACACTTCTGGCTACCTCCTTGTTTATTGAATAGTGAAGTGCATCGCTTAATTTCTGACTTGTGAGAGTCCTTCACATACACTTATTTTGTAATTATGATTAAACAAATGATACGACCTTGATGTGACAATTAATTAAAGTTCTTACAGTTAGAGCAGTGGTTCTCAACCAGGGTAGTAGTGTTCTCTTCTACCCCTGGCCCTATTCCAAGATGTTTGGCAATGTCTGAAGACACTTTTCATTGCTATAATTGGATAGGGTGATGTTTCAGTCATTTAGTAGGTAGAAGCCTGGGATGTTGCTAAACATTTTACAATACATGAGGATATGCCCCTTTTCCCCCAACATAGAGTTATCTAGTCTAAATGGCAATAGTATAGAGATCGAGATACTCTAAGTTAGAGGTATCATAAAACAGGGTAGGAAGTAGGAGAGAATTTACCTCTTAAAGTTATTCTACTAATTTGCTACTCCATAGCTTCAGTAGGATCAATGGTCACATTCTTTAGGTTTCTGTCATTCATCCAACAAGATGTTTTATTGAACCTGCAATGTTTCAAGCATGAGACAAGTAATCATGAGCAAATGCAGACTGTGTGCATGCCCTTGTGGAGCCCAGATCAAATTATCGTATTAATGAGTATATAATTGCAAACAGGAACTTTTAAGGGAATGGAATTTGATTCTATAAAAGGAATTAAGACAAGAAACTAACAAAATCTATGGTTCTAGAGAAGACTTTCTTTGAAAATGAGCTTCAGCTGAGATTCAAGAGTTGAGTTGGTGAAGAGTAGGGTAGGAATATTCCATACATAATGCCTTGTAGCTAAAACACAGAAATAAGGGGGAATGGCCCCAGAAGAAGCTAAAGAAAACACAGACCAGACAATGCCATGCCTGTGAGCCATATTAAGGATGTCATCTATATATAAAAAGCAAGGAGAAGCTATCAGACAGTTTTTATGCAGGATATTGGAAAGACCAGGTTTACTTCAAGATGGGTGAGCAGTGGGATTCAAAAAAAGTTTGCTCAATTTCCCAGTGTCAACCTTGAGGAAAGACTGGAATTTCACAGTCCTCTATTATAGTCTTTTCCTATCCAATACTTTATCAATAACTTGTATGAAAATATAGAAAATATGCCAAACAAATTAATAATCCTGGAAGGAAACCCTACTATTATAGGTAATAAAAGACTTAAAACCCAAAATTGCCTCAACAAACCAGATCACTGAGTTAAAACTAAATGAGTAAAAGCAGGAGAGATAAATGTAAAAACCTCAATTTGGTCTTTAAATAATTGAGTTTAGAGGACCAGTTATAGGATTGGCTCTTGTAGCTGTTCATGTGAAAACATCTAGATGTTTTCGTTTACTATGAGTCATCATTATGCTATGGTTGCCTGAAAGAGCCAATACAAGCTCAGGTTAAGTTAATGAAATAAATTACCTCTGCATATCCAGCCCATGTGGAGAATATCGTAGTCATGTCTGAGTGCCATAGAAAAATCAGGACATTTAGAAACTATAACACATCCATATAAAGGCAAACTGTATAGTCCAGGAAACTGAAAAAGAAATTATTTCATGAGTCAGAAGTCAAAATAAATCTCTTGGAGAAGAATCACAGAGGATTAGAACATATGGCGGTGTGAAAAGTTCCTCATTATTTGAAATTTAAAACAGAGGCTTAAGATTATTTCTTTTTCAGAGCATTCTGAAGAAGATCTCTTAACAGGAAGGGGATCTCTTAATTGAACTAAACAGGAGTTTAGTGATTTCTTCTGATTCTGTCACTGAATCCTATGAGCATGAATCCTCATGTTCTGGTTGCCAAATATCTGAACCCTCTCTACACGTGGTAAATTTCTCACTTCGTGAGTCTGTGTGGGAGACAGATCCTTTCTCCCACTTGAGAAACTGAAAACGCTGAATCTTTATTTTTACAGTCTCCCTTGCGTGGAGGACATGGAATTCATAATTATACCTCAGTCAATCAGAAGTACCTGCTCCGCACATTGTCTAGTGAGCTGACAAGGCAAAAAAACAAATCTTTTTGGGAGCCACTGGTTCCATAAGATCCAGAAGAATAAACAGTGGGCAGTGGCAGCCATTCAGCCCTGAGCAGCTGCAGCTGCACCGGTCTCATCTGTAGCCTCCTTTATGGTCCTGGCTGCAGCCCAGCCTCCCTTACTCCTGCCTGTTTTCCAAGCTACGTCCTTTAGCTTTCCTTAAGATCCTATTCTCTTCTTCCCAGTATCATTTTAATTGCTATATTTTTAGCCTAAGTCATGTGGATTTGGTTTCTGTTCCTTGCATTGGCATACCCAACCATTACATACCCAAATGCATATTTCACCTACTATTAAAATCCACATTTCTATGAAGTGCTTAAGGACAACAGATATCAAATTCCAAAGTGAGGCTCCCAGTCGCTACATTCAAGTTTACAAAGGGAGTGGCCCCAAAGCCTCTTTCTTGACTGTGCAAACCTTAACCCAGATCAAGAATATGGAAATAAAACAGAGGGGAGAGGGTTTGGTGGTGAGGATATTGTTGAAAATACTTGAAAACTTGCTTGCTCACCAAAATGTATTTGCAACCCCAAACTCAATATTTGCTGCACTTTTGTGGCCATTCCTGGACATGTGCAGAGCAGCAAAAAATTTGAGTCACCCTATGCGCACATTCCCAGCTGGAAGCAAACAAGGCAATGCTCTGCTTTCTTATTTCAGTTTTCATACTGTAAACAAGTGTCCTTTCCATATTTAATGCTTTGTTCTCATTTTTGTGCTCTTTGTTGACGATTCTGCTGCTAAAATAGTCATAAGCATAGTGTCGAAGTACTGCCTAGTGTTCTAAGTGCAAGAAGGCTGTTATGTGTCTTATGGAGAGAATATGTATGTTAGATAAGTTTTGTCTAGACATGAATTATAGCTCAGTTGGCCCTGAGTTCAATGTTAACGAATCAACCACATGTTTTAAGTAAGAGGTCTTTAAACAGAAACACAAGTAAGGCAAGGTTATGTATTGATGACTTAATGAAAGTGTTGTGACCGGAGATGCAGAAACCTAATCCCATATTTCCTGTAGGGTCTGTGGTGACTTTATGGAACAAAACTACCACAAATAACAAGAATAGACTGTTTTGGAGACAACAGTTTCTGCACTGAGAGTCCTTATCACACCGCAAGGGTGAGAGGGGAAAAGTGTGCTTCTCCAAGTCACACCGAGGGCCCTCACAGGACCATTTGAAAATTTTCTGTTTTCCAATCTAGGGGGTATGATGAACTGGTGTCTGACCCCAGGACATTAAGCCAACAAAAAGGAAGGCTGTTGACTGCAGTGGTGACATCCCAAGTTCTGCTGTTTGGGGAACAGCCTTCACTTCCAGTGTGGCAGAGCATAAACTAAGGGAGTATTTCCTTATGGACAAGTAGTGGACAACACGGAAGAGACATTGCCAGAATATAGCTGTCTTAGGTACTGTCCAATAGGACTCCCTACAGGGGAAAAAGGGACTCCACAGGAAAAGACTAAATATGTACGTCCAGGACCTGTGGAAAGAGCTGCAAGTGGCCACACAGAATAAAGAAACTGTAGAGAGAGGTCCAGTAAGGAACATCTGTCTGGAGGATCCATAAAACGTCCTTGGACAGGAACAGTCTATTTGCCAAATCCAGATAGTACAAAGCCCCACTTCTGTTGTACTGGGAAGAATTGTTTCTATCCTTTTGTCTATTCTCTCTCTCTTCCATCTTGCTTCAAACATGGTGGGAGTTTGGAGAAACAGATGGTGAGAGGAGACCAAGAAGCTCAAATGTGTAGGGGCGCCTAGGCGGCTCAGTGGGTTAAGTGTTCTACTCTTGATTTCTGCTCAGGTCGTGGTCTCACTGTTTCTTGAGTTTGAGCCCACCTGGCTCTGTGCTATCAGTGCAGATTCTCATGAGATTCTGAGATTCTCCCTCTTTGTCTGCCCCTCCCCCGCTCACACTCTCTC
Source organism: Lynx rufus (assembly GCF_022079265.1). NCBI lineage: Eukaryota > Metazoa > Chordata > Mammalia > Carnivora > Felidae > Lynx > Lynx rufus. The sequence goes on along the minus strand of NW_025814826.1, from coordinate 26,220,355 downwards.
TGTCTCTCTCAAAATAAATAAGTAAACTTAAAAAAAATAGCAAAACAAAGAAACCAATATAACTTCCTTTCCCACTAAAATCTCCAGTCCAGAGCAGAACCAAGGGAGGAGGTCAGGTTTAATATTGAGTCTGTGGTTTGGTTTATTACGTGCATGGAACTGGGTATTTTAATTTCTGAATTAAGGTTGTGTTTGTGACTTTAGTGTGTCTGCAGAGCTATCATAGACGTGTCACAGCTATCATACAGGAACACCCGGACTGGGAGTGGTGGGAAATAACGATGGAGATGTACTTTGATTATGTCGTGAGTTCATGCGTGTGCAGCTAGTGATCTGTGCTCACACAAGGTTTTGTTGCTGCACTATTAGATACCAGAATGCTGGCTCCAGTGCTGGGTGTAAATCCTGGTTTACCTCATGACTGTGGTCAAAGTGTGTAGCCTCATTAAACTTGCACTGAGTCACATATGAAGTCGAGATGACAACAGTAGTGGCCACTAAGTGGCCACTACATTGCCACAACTCTTCTTTTTCAGACTCAGAAATTCAATTCTTTTATCTATTACTTTACCTGATTTTCTCCATCAGTTTATCCATTTCAATTCCACCCTTTTCACATTTAATTTTATAACATGCTACCAAACTTGAATATAAAACTTTAAATGTTCTAACCCTTGCTAAGTGTAATGAAAGCATTATTTCTCAGCATTTAAGTCATGTAACACTTCACGCAATACCGTGCTGTACTTATTTTTAAAAATACCTCTCGCATTTAATAGTTAAAATATTATAAGACAGAATATTATATTATAATATTTTTAAAAGAAAGCATCCTTTTAGCAATCATTGGTTGGTTATACAATCACATGGGTTTCATTAGTTTTCCTTTATTATAAACAGCTATGGAGCCAATTCTGAACTTAGCAATATAAAGGGTTTCACTGAATTGAATATTTAACTTGTGTGTTTACTTTCCACTTGAAGGGAGTCTACAAGTAGGGTTCAAAGTAAAAAAATAATAATAGTAAATGATAATACAAGCAAATAAGAAATTTAAAACACAGTTAAATGCTTGAAAAGATATCAAAATTATAAATTATGAAGTATCCAAATCCCTCTTGTAAGAACGTAGATCCAAGAAGGGAGAGAAGTCAAATGGGAAAGTATTCATCTTGATTTCTCTGACGTGTGGCAATTTTCCTGGAGAGAGAGGAGGTTTAAAGGAATTCAAACATCAAAATACTTCATTTACACAGTAGTTAGGTGCAATAGAAAAAATAAGCTTTATTAAAGGAGAACTAACTTTTACCTTTTTACTCATTTGAGGGCAACTTAATTATATAAATGCATTTGAGTTTCAAATATTTTAATTTTTGCCAAATGACCTTTTATCTATTAAAAAAGGAAGGATCAAAGGAAATGATAGTTTTTAAGAATATGAATCTTAGTTCAAATGAGATCTGATCATAGGACTTGAAACTTCATCTGAACTCAGCGATCCTCATGTAGTTGGCAAAATCTGATCAACTCCTGGAAAAGAAACATGTTCAGGGCTATTTTTTTTTTAAGTCAAAATTTGAAGTGGCCTAAAAAGAAAAAGTCAGAATACTCATAGTAATTGTAGAAATAAATTTCAAGACACTTCAGATTTTTTTTTTTTAACTTACAATGTATTTCCAGGTCACTAAGGAAACAAAACACCACCACTGTGTTTTACTACTTAATTGGTCAAAGGCTTTGGAAAAAAAATATTTTATATATTCAACAGGCTCACCTCAGTTCTATTTGCATTGGCAGATCAAATGCACTTGACAATGACTACATCAAACACAATCAGAAACTAGGATAAGATTCTAGAAGATGCCATAAAAGAAAAAAGAAAGGAATGTTGGAACAAATTTATAACCAGATCAAAACAGTAAGAAGTATCTAAAATGCTTCTTCCATTGTGAAAATGAATATTTGATATATGGCCATGGAAGAAAGAACATTACAAAGTTTAATGTCAACTTGTACTAGAGTACAGTATAGCAGTGGATTTAAAAAACACTATTATGAAAAAAAAAAAAAAACACTATTATGTGTATTAAATAATGATATTTTTTCAGTGCTATATTATAAAGCATTATTTCTTTATTTCACCATATTATATTCTGTATATAAATCGTCCATCAGATAATGAAATTCTCAAAAACACAGGCTTTGTTTAATTGATCTTTATATTTCTGGTTTCTAACACATTACCTGCCTCAAGGAAAATGTTTGATGCAGGAATATTAAATTAATTAACAACACTATTTCATAGTGATACCTTAGTTCTAAAGGGCTTAATAAAAATGTTATTTTATATCTTTTTAAATTTAATTTAATTTAGTTTTTTTAAGTTTATTTTTGAGAGAGAGAGAGAGAGCATGAGTGAGGAAGGAGCGCAGAGAGAAAGAGAGAGAATCCCAAGCAGGCTCCATGCTGACAGTGTGAAGCCCAATGCAGGGCTCAAAGTCAAAAACTGTGAGATCATGACCTGAGCTGAAATCAAGAGTTAGTCACTTAACCGACCGAGCCACCCTCAGTGGCTCAAAATATAAAGATATTTTATATCTTGGTATAGAAAAAAATAGAAGAACTTGAAGGCAGAGGCCTAGGTTCTAATTTCAACTTTTCAACAAATTGTGTATCTGTTTCTGTTCTTGATTACATGAGAAGATTAAAAGGGAAATGCAATAACATTTAAATGGCTCAAAAAGAATGAGTAAAATCCTAAATTAAAATATGACACATCTAGAAGAATAGTATGCCTCTTCAAGTAGAGTTAGTTACCCAATAAGGAAGAAGATATGGTCATTTGTCTAAATTAAAAATAGACCATGTGCCATGAAGGTGTTTCCTCATTCTGGGCTGAAGTTTTGGATTACTTTCAGTTTTGAAATCTTAAAGGAGCCTCTTCTGAGGACCAGCCAAGATTCCCAGATCAGCTGCTAGAAGTATGGGAGAATGACAGCATCTTCCCGAATGTTTGCTAGGAAAACTTGCAACTAAAGAAGAGTGGGATTGTAGTTTGGTGGGTCATTGCTTATTACTTTTTCTGATTTTCTATAATTTCTAATTTCTTAATACTAACTGCAGTACTTTTATAAAAAGCAAACACAAAGGCATTTAAGTAGGCATATTGTTCAGAGTCCCTCGATCTATAAAATAGAAGGAACTCTATTGTTACATAAGAAAAAGACAGCGCTATATACAATCTTTTAAATATGGAACATTGATGGGGTGCCTGGGTGGCTCAGTTGGTTAAGTGTCTAACTCTTGATCTCTGCTCAGGTCATGCCCTCATGGTTTGTGAGTTCGAGCCCCACACCAGGCGCTGTGCTGGTGGTGCAAAGCCTGCTTGGATTCTCTGTCCCCCTCTCCCTCTGCCCCTACCCCACTCACACTCTATCTCTTTCTCTCTAAAAACAAACAAATAAACATTAAAAACATAAATGTGGAACATTGACAAAGTTAGACATATATACACAGACAAGTTTGCTGGTATGGTAGAAATAACAATTATTTGTCAATATGAATTTTTTTCCAGACATGTGGAAGAATCACACCTCCCTTCTCTTCTGAAATTGAACAGGCCTGTATGATTTGTTAGGTAAGTGAGATATGAACAGAGATAGTCAGTGTTGCTTCTGAGTAGAAGCATTTATGAGCTCATGTGCCACTCTGCATGTATTCTTCTCTTGGCCCTCTGAATGATGAGACTGTGGATCTCTTGTGGTGTAGGACAGGTTGCCAGCATGTCAGTCAGCTTAGCTCACAGGTTCCTGTGTAGGAAACCATTGACTTGGAGAGAGCCTGTTCCTGCAGCAGGCCATACATGAACAAGAAATAAACTTTTGTTTAAGTAAGACACAAAAATCATGGTGGTGCCTGTAACTACATTGCCTAGACTTTTCTGATTAACATCACTGGTATATGGGGTAGCCCAAAAGACAAAACCCTTAAGGATGATATGAACCCTTTGTAAACTTGCTGAATTAGAAAACCGGAAGGTAATCTATGGTAGGAATTGAGAGTAAGGATTCATGGCTTATTGGGTACAGTAAGCTTGTGAATCAGGTGTTACAAATCAGCTCATGTTTGAATTCAGCCTTTGTTACTAGTCTGTTGCATGGTTTTGAGCAAGGTTACTTTATGTATCACCCCAATTTATTACCCCATTTGTAAATTAAGAATAATAATCTAAAAATTGACCTGGGGTTATGTTTATGTTGAGGTTATGTCTAAAGGATTTAGTACAGTTGACCCTTAATACATTCTGTTTTTTCCCTGTATTTTTTCTTTATTCATTTAACCATCTGCTATATTCTAGGAAAGGAAAGGTAATGTTCTAGGCTCTGAGCCTACAACAATGGACAAAGCAAAGAATTTCTGTCCATATGTTGCAATGGAATGCAAAAAGCCATTTTTTTTTTTTTGCATTTTTCCTTCTCATTCAATGAGAGGAATTATATGTTAGTGACCTTCCTCTGGAGATATTCAATAAGACCTTTAAAAGCTTTTTAACATTCAGTATAGTGTGTGGATCAGACAATAAATTTACTTTCTTTAATGGGAAGTAAGACCAGACCATAAGCTGCAGAAGGTAAGGAAAAATACCTGCCTTTCTCACAGCTATACTCTCAGTGCTTTGCACAGACCCTAACCAAAAACAGAAATCCTCTAAATATTTGTGAAATTAATAAATAAATGAACGAGTGAACAGATTAAGTGTGCACCAACCAGAAACCAGAATAAAATGTGTTGCCGACAACCTATTTTCTTCCTTTCACTCACTGACTCACGTGATAAATATTCACGCTCTGCTTTGGGTGTCGAAGGTACAGCAGTGAATGAAACCAAGTGTCTTCCTTTCACTCACTGACTCACGTGATAAATATTCACGCTCTGCTTTGGGTGTCGAAGGTACAGCAGTGAATGAAACCAAGTGTCTGTCACCATGAAGTTTACATTCTCTGTGTCCTTAAAAATTATTTTTGATGACAGATGGGTGGATGGGCCCATTTATTTTCTGAAAATAAGTTTATTTAGTGATCCCACTTCAGTGGACTTTGGTAAATTGGAGTGTCATCAGAGATTAGTCTAAATACTTGCAAAATAGTTGGCAGAGTAGTACAAGATTTACTGTGTCTACAGTTTTATTTTTTTAAAAAAAGGCACTGATATTTGCATTCAAACTGCACTGCTACATCTGTCATTTATTTCCACATTATTAGCCCATGGTTTGGTGATTAAGAATGCTTTGGCCAGAGAGGAAAAAAATGACTAATTGAATTTGTTCTCATAACAATGACTTAATCTTCTGCTTTTGAAGGAAATAAACAATAACAAAAGCAAAGAGTCAAATCTTAAAGTAAACTCATGGTGCTTTGAAGGTAAACAAGTTAACTGGGTTTTTTTTTAATTGATTTATTTATTACTTTGAAAGAGAGAATGCAGGTGGGGAGGGGCAGAGAGAGAGGAAGAGAGAGAAAATCCAAAGCAGACTCTGCCCTGTTAGCAGGGAGCCAGATGAACTACAAGATCATGACCTGAGCCTCAAGAACCTGTGAAATCATGACCTGAACTGAAGTCTGATGCGTAACTGACTGAGCTACCCAGACACCTCACAAGTCAACTGTTTTAACAAAATTTGGGGTGGAGGATGTGCGAGGTAGTGGTTAATCCAGATACGTTTTATGTCCTACAAATAAGCAAGTTAGTGCTCTAGCCTGGATTCTAGATATAGAACTTACTGACCCATTCTTATTTTCCCTATTCATATCTGCTTCATGAAAATGAGGAAATACCCGGTGTAAAAGCTGTAGACAGGCAGACAAGTTCTATTCCTTTTTACTCCAAAGACATTAATTATAAAGAGTTAGTATAACATACAGAGTGTATTGGTCTCTATTTCTTTTGCTAAATAGTAAAGGTCTTATTGGCTTCGTTCAGTGATTCATGAACTGAACAGCATCCCATCTGGTAGATGGAAAGGAGCTATGAGGAGCTGTACAAAACGGAAGAGTTTTATAGGCAGAAGAGGGAAGAAGGAAGTTATGGTAGCAAAAAGTGGGCTAGTTACAACAAGGCCACTTTAGGGGATGGCAGGGGTCTATCCAGCAGATGACCTCACTAGTGCTGACCAGGTTTGACCAGGTTTGACCTCATTGACTGGTTTAAGGTTCCATTTCTGTGAGAGCCAAAACTAATGAAGTATTGTCTCAGTTTGGTGGTGTGGCATTTAGCATAAGTGACTCCATTTTGTGCCAGATGTCTTGTTTTTACCAGGGAGATCTCCATTGGTTTGCCACTTCTCTTTCACTCTTTTTTAACAGGATGTGGGGTTTAATTCAATTCTTTTGCTTGCTTGTTTGTATAATTTATTACCTTCTTTTTTTTTCCCTAAAATGTTCGATTCCCTGATATTTTCGGCAGGTTTATGTATTAAAAAATATTTTCTATTAAAGTATAGTTGACATGAAATGATACATTAGTTTCAGGTGTACAACACAATAATTTGAGAAGTTTATATATTATGCTATGCTCACTATCTGTAACAATATGGTACTATTACAATATCATTGGCTATATTCCTATGTCATACCTTTTATTCCCATGACTTATCCATCCCATAACTGGAAGTGTCTTGGCCACTATTTTTACTATCTACTGCTAATTGAAAAAAACATTTTACATTCATGGTAATATAGAAGGGATTAATTTGAATTTAATAAGTATTCATAATCACAAGTTCTGTTAGGCATTTGTAGCTAAGAGACCTTGGTAAAATGCCAAAACTCTGCACTTGTATCATAATATTACATATCCAAAATATCGTCCACAGGTTAAGTAAGGTGATCCACATTTAGTGCTCAGCACAATATATCACACCCACAAAATTTTCAGTAAATGTTAGCTATTTTTATGGCCATCATTATTGAAGTTTCTCTTAACAAGAGGAAGAATATTTTTTAAAGAGCCATGTTGTCTTACTCATTATCAGAAAATTGATTAAATTATCTTTTGATGACTTACAGCAATACCATAATATTCATATTTATTATTACATCATAACAACACATGCCCAATAGTAATACTTTTTATGCCACAACTATTAAATGCAAATTTCTAATTTCTAATATCATCAAGGAATGTCACACTTTCAAAATCTTTCTCTTCTCCCTCTGCACGTTAAACATCACATCTAAATCTCCACTCTTTTTTCTAAGGATACTAAGTCTGCTGCCTTAACAATTTTTTCCTAAACATTTGCCAAGTGTAAACTTGGTATGATGCTGTGTAAGGAAAGCTGTCGGTCAATATCCTTCAAGTCAAAGTTACACACTAGAGTCATATCCTATACAGTAAAATAGAATGGGAGCTAAGGCTATCTTCATAAGCCCTGTCATCCTGAAAGCAATGCATTGTGCCATAGAATCTGCAGGAAAGCAGTCCAAACTGCAAGCCAAACCAATCCTGGGCACGACTGCAGCAATGGCATTGTCCAGAACCTTAAACACTCTGGGGGTAGGAATACACCACTGATGCCTTTAGGTCAGTTGCCCAGCTTTGGTGAGTCAACGTCTTTGCTTCTAATGTCCAATGTAAAGGAAAAGTGAAAACCTGAGCCCATCATTTACTTGACAAACGCAGTGTTATCCTGACGTGTAAGCTATTCCTCACCCAATTGAGAGATATTACAAATCTGCTAAATATCTCTGGAGGTTGAAAACTGGATTTGTCAATGCATCAAATACAAGAATGATTATTTATAAGATGCTGCTATAAAGAAGACACGGTCCCTGAGAATTATCAGAAATCAGAATTCAGAAAAAGCATGTGATGTCGTACCTGTCAATTGACAATATCTTTTCAAACAAACGTTGGCACTTAAGAACATAGAGATGAAAGCAAGTGCTTGAAGACTAGACTTCCACATAGTTATGTCTGAAACATAATCCTCTAGTTGGGCTCATTCATTACTGAAAAGCATTGGCGACCTCAGAAAATATTTCCCATGTCTAAAATAAATATGTACAATAAAGCAATAAATAAGATATATGTTAGGAAAGAAAATTGTGGTGCTATTATTTAAAGCTAATGGAAACAGACTTCTATTAAAATGTTAACTATAGCTTTGAAGATTGTTTCCAAATATCATTAGGTCTGAAAAAACATTTGGCCACAAATCATGTAGTAGTCTTGCCTACAGCTATAATGAGTATTATATGCTCCTCACCCTGTCCATCCTCCATGTACCATCTGGATTTTCTTTACTTGTTCCCCACATCAATAGGTTAATCTAACCATACAAGTGATCCTGCATGCCTAAAGTTTGTTCTAATTTCAGATTCTTCCCCCTCTTGATGTTTTTCAAAATCTCCTTAATTGACACAATGTATTATCCTAACATCCCACCCCTTTGTTTTCCCATTCATTCTTCCTCTTCTCATCTCTTTTAATCTCAGCTCAACAAGTTGTATCTCCTCTCAGTTTAGGTGTTTCTTTTTTATACTTTAAAACTTCTATTGTCCACTTCAATTTCATAGTTCTTTCTGTGACCCAGCTTCCCTGGATTGATCCCTGGATTTTGCATCAAACTGCTTTATCTTACCTAGGCTGTTTCTCATCTGACCTTAACAGTCTAGTGATTATCCGCGAAAATTCCACTATCGCTGATCTTTGGCATATAACTAAAATCTCCAGATATGGAGTAACAAGAACACAAGCTTCTGTTCTGAATGCTGCACCACTAACACTGACCAACCAAATAACGCAAAAGCGTGGATGAGTTTACTACAATTATGTTAAGCTCTTTGCCTGATTTCCATTAGGATAGCTTTGTTTTCTCTTATCCTTTGTGCATTTGGACCAGCAGTTATTTTCATGAATATACTAGCTGCAGCTGATTGCAATTTAATGGAGAACACTGAGCTCCCAGATCTTAGTTTCTAATACCTGTTCCAGTAAAAGAAACCAGGATTTCTTGGAGGAAGGGCTGATTTTAGGACTGGGGCAGAAAATACATAAAATGAGCCTGGAGCATTTGTAGTGCCAGAAGTTAAGAAAAAGAAAACCTGCATTAATGGAGATATGTCAAAGGGACACAGAAACCAACCAAAAGAGTTCACAACCGCTGAAAGATGGAACAATTTGAACAACGAGATAAAAGAAGTAGTATTGGGGGTGCCTGGGAGGCTCAGTCAGTTAAATGTCCAACTTTGGCTAAGGTCATGATCTCATGGTTTGTGAGTTCGAGCCCCGCTTTGGGCTCTGTGCTGACAGCTCAGAGCCTGAAGCCTGCTTCTGATTCTGTCTCCCTGTCTCTCTGCCCCTCCCCTGCTCGTGCTCTGTCTCTCTCTAAAAATCAGATAAACATTAAAAAAAAAGTATTTAAAAAAGTAGTATTAGATTATGCCAAGTGTAAAATAAATGTCCATGAGTGTATATTGATATAAATAAATAATAAATTAATAAATTAATGGGGAAAAGAGACAAACCTCTCATGCAAAGAAATCCCAAATAATTTATGTAGACACTCTGCTCTCAAGAAGGGGAAGTAACTCTCTGCTACTTAAGTGTGGATTGCATATAGTGACTTCCTACCAAAGAGTAGTGTGGAAAGAGGGGGAAAGGAGTAACTTTACAGCGGAGAGAACTGGAAAACTACTTCAGCCAGAATCAAGATCAATATCAACAGTGATGTTATATTGATGCTGTCAGCCTGCACTTTTGATATGATGTGATGAAATGGCACTTTACCTCAGTCGTGTTCTTCCAAAACACACAATCCCAGTCTAACCATGATTAAAACTCTTGACAAATTTCAATAGAAGGGCATTTAAAAAAAAAAAAAAACACCTGACCAGTACTCCTCAAACCCATCAAGGTCACCAAAAGCAAGGAAAGTCTCAGACATTGTAACAGCCAAGAGGAGCCTAAGGAGACAGAACAATAAAATGTAACATGGGACTTTGGATGGCATCTTGGAACAGAAAAAGACATAATGTAAGAACTAAGGAAATCTGAATAAAGTATGAATTTTAGTTAAGGATCATGTAGTTATATTGATTCATTAATTGTAATAAATGCATGGTAAGACATTGATAAGGGAAACTGTGTATAGGGTATATGAGAATCCTGTACTATCTTTTCAATTTTTCTATAAATCTAACAATCTAAATCTAAATCTAAGAAGTAAAATCTATTTTAAAAAATCCAATGCAAGGCTAATGGGGAAAGAAGAGGACAAAGAAAAATGATGTTTTAGGAATTGTCTTTGGGAAAAAATTTAAAGCGTGAAGAGGATATCTGCAACAAAGGATGGATCCCGTGTTAAGCACCTTGAAAATTAATTTTGTTTAATCTACACAGCAACCCTGTAATGAAAATGGCTAAGAGGTATGCAGTACTTACTCTGTTCTATGCATGTTATACACACCAGCTCATTCATTCTCAGAATTCTTTTTTTTTTAATTTTTTAAAATTTATTTTGAGAGAGAGAGAAAGAGAGAGGGAGAGAGGGAGGAGCAGAGTGAGAGGGAGAGAAAGAGAATCCCAAGCAGGCTCCAAGCTGTCAGCACAGAGCCTGATGCAGGGCTCAAACTCACTAACCATGAGATCATGACCTGGGCTGAAACCAACAGTCAGACGCTTAACCAACTGAGCCACCCAGGTGCCCCTCATTCTCAAAACTCTATGATATTGCCAATATTATAATGCTATGCAATAGTGGATGATACCAAAGTACATAAATGTGCATTGATTCACCCAAAGTTATAGAAAGTCACAGAGCTGGGATTTAAACACATGAAGAAGAGAAGGTAAAGGGACACTTTTGCCCTTAGTCAGTTGCCTTCATTGCTTCACCATTAAACCATAGACTGTTTTATTTCATAAATATTTCAGATTAAAAAACAACAAACTGAGGTTTAGGGAGACTTCTATTTGCCAAAAATCACATGGTAAGTGACTGTAATCCAGACTCTGTATAGGCTTTGTCTGACTCAGATTCTTAACCATCATATCACAGAGCGTCTTGACATTATACCCCCTTGGAACAATGAGATTCATATATATACCACATACTATGTAAGTCCTCCATTCGGTCTCTACACTGAATTTACCTTCTTCAAGTTTGAAACATTATCTCCTATTTTAAGTCCCAAAGTGGGTCAATACACCTGAACAATAAACTTCACCTTATTCACATCTTTGGGCTGTTTCAAAAAAATAAGCTGATGATTCTGTTAGTCTTGTCTTTATAGGATTTGAGTTCCCACGGGTATTGACCACCGTTGTATAAAAACTGTAAAATCCCTTAGGTCATTTGAATGTACCAGACCCTGAACTACTCTGGTGGTTCCAGTCTGTCCTTAATTAGTTATCAAGTAATAGAAAGAGAGTAACTTGGAGTATACACTATCTTCAAATAACCCATGATTTATGGCTTTGACAAAAGGGAAAGCTTATTGTCAGCTTTACTTCTCATACATTTTTGGTGATTCGTTTTAGAATTACCATTGGCTAAACTCTTCAGGAAATAAGATTTCTTATTCTGTGTGTTTAACTCATAGGTCCTTTTCTTTATACTAAGCAGCCTGAATATCCTGCTTTCATTTTTCTGCAAGCTTCTTGAAAGACTCACTCCTAATTATTTTTGCATTCTTCTTGTGTCTAGTACCATGTCTGGTATATTATAGTGTTTAGTACAAGTTTGTTGATATGAAAGAAGTTTAATACATTGTTGAGGAGGACTGTTGATATAGACAGCTCCCTGGTACACAATGTATTGATCTTTGTGTTCCCTTCTAGAAACTTCGTGCCTGGTAGCAGATGATAGCATTCTGTAAATGTTTTTATAGTTGAATAAACTGTTGCCTGTATTGTATCTGTTCCTGCTTTATTTGTGCAATCCATCATCACATAATTTATACACATAATCCATCATCACATAACACACATTTAATAAATAGAACAAGATAGATAATATGGTTTGGTTCTCAACTCTGTCAGTCACTTGGTAAATAACCTTGGAAGAAATAATTAGTCTTTCTGAGTCTCAGTCCTTTCACATGGAAAAGGAGCAGAATATGATGATATGAGATAATAAACATAATAAATATGAAATACTACTGTGTCTGGCACATAAGTGCTCAGTAAATGTGTCTTAAACCACCCTAATGTTATTTATTAAATAATATAAATAAATCATATCTAGAGGCTGTAAATAGGTAAATACATGTTGGTTGTATTTGTAACATACATATGGTTCTAATAGCAGTGATGCTGATGATAATGGCATAGAAAACTCAGATCTAGGGAAACAAAGGAAAGAATGCACTGGGAAAGAGCAAGAGAGGGCTTATGTAAGATCATTTGTTGGCAAAAAGAGTTATGTCTGTGTCCTGAAAGGGCTTCCGAAGTCAGGACATGCCCGCAGGAGACCTCTGGATTCCTCCCCTCTCTCACTAGCTAACCTTTCCCTTGGCCTCCTCCACCTTGGCTTTCCTGGCCTGCTGCATAAGATCCAGATTCTTTTTTAGAATGGTGTGGGCTTGTTTGTCCAGGCTTAATTCTTAGGAAAGCAATTCAAAATATGCTGCACTTTTCAAGCAATCTGTAGAGATTGGAATAATAGAGAGGAGTGTGTTGTTTAGCCAAAGAATAGCTTTTTCTTTCTCTTTTATCCATCAAAGAATGAATACCATCTGAGCTGAACTGAAAAGGCTGAGTCACTGTGAAGTCACACATTCTGAGCATTTTTCCAGGACCATGAAGAAACCATGACTGCTGACTTAGAAAAAGCACGGGGAACTTAGATGCTATTAAAACTACATAAACTTTTTAGTGAATCTTCTGGAATCCCATGCTATTGTTAAGCATGCTCATGTAAACTATTAATAACAATATTGTTATTCTAATAAACCCAATTGAATTTTTGAGAAATAAATATAGACTAAATTAATGGGCTAAATATTTTCATATATGTGTGTATATTTATATATATTCACACACATATTTAAGATCTGGATAAAATACTTAAGAAACTGCTGAAAAAGATGTATGAAAAACCAACAAATATATTGGGAATTCAAGAAAACAGAATATTCATATATTCCCACCAGGAATCTGATCAGGTAGATCTTTTCTAGAGAAAATTTACCATGTTTATAAAACATCCTATTTCTATGACATAAACACATAACATAGAATGTAGTATATTAAAAAAAAGACTGGAAGGCCATTTTCAATAATGCGAATAATGATATTTTCTGAGTACCAATATTAAGTGTGATTTTTATTTTTATTTTGTGCTTTTTCAAATTATTAACAATAAACATGTATTGAATTTGAATGCCATTGTTACTTTGGCTATTGCTATCTCTCACTTTGGCATTCATAAAAAGATTAAATAAGAAATTGTGAAAGAAATGACATAAATTAATCACACCCACTGAAAAAGAGGTCTCAAAATGTAGGCTTTGGTGAGGATGACCAGTACAATGGTGCCATCTTTATAGATGTACTGGACAGTAAATTAAAATTCTTAAAATGTTGTAATTTAGCTGAAATAAATGCAATTAGTTCTAGATAAATGCCAAAGGAGCGCTCTAAAAAAAGATTTTAAGCAAGAAAAAAATAATTGTATGTTGTAGGTTCTTTTTCCCACTGGTTTTCTATGCACCAGGAGACATGTCCTATGAGGAACATTTTATACAATAGAAATCTTCCTGGCAGTGAAAGCATATTTTCTTGGAGAAGTCACATGATAGGTACAGGGGTATAATGGGAAGGACTCTAGTTTTCTATTGTTTGCAAAATTTGATTTGTTTTCTGAACTGCAAACTTTGTATCAAAAGAATTTTGCAAACAATAATTCCATAAATCCTACTGCTACTCAAGGCTATGGAAATGCAGAGTCCAAAATCAAACTTGTTAATAGGGCCTTGGAATTGCAGAAGTATTAAAGAGGTGAATGCAACTTAAAACGTTTAACTCACCAAATATACTTTAAAAACCTAATAGTAAAATTATAGCAAGTCTATAAATACAGTGTTCTGGAGAAATACAGAGTTAGTGGAAGAAGGTGAAAAGAAAGTCATAAATGTGGTAGCATTTTTAAAACTGGGTAGGAAGCTGGAGGGAATTTTGTGCATGTCCTGATTTTATAAACACTGTCCAGAGAGCTAAAAATATTTAGTTAGGGCAATGTAACTAGTTAGGGACAGATTAAAAACTAGAATCCACATCTCCTTTTTGCCAGTCCTGTTCTCATTGGTTAGTCCAGTCTCTACCAGTCATCCAAGCAAGGTAACACAAAATGGCCTTGAGCAAAAGAAGGAAGTAATCAGTACACTGTGGGTCATTCAAAAGTATGCTTTAAAGAGCTCATAGTCAGAAGGTTACTACAGTTTCCAAAGCCTGATGCACTTGCCATTGTCTATAGTTAAAAGATAATGAACACTAACCCTTTTATAAATAAGCCATGACTCATTTTAACAAATAATGTCAATTCCATAATAGGAACAGAAATGTTGTGGCAATAAGTACAGCTTTATTTCTGGCGTAATTTGAATTGGTCACATCCAAATTTATTGGAAATAGAGTATAATACAATGGCTAAAGCCAGGGCTTGGGAGGGTAAGGTTGGGGGGAGGGGGAGAACCTGTCCATTGAGCAAGGTATTTTACCTCATGGTACCACTATTTCTTTTCCTATAAATTAGGGACAATAAGAATAACTATAAGGATAGGATGATAGTGTCTATGTAAAATACTGTAGCCTGATGTCTGGTTGATAGGAAGCTCTCAATAAATGGAAAATATTATTATCAGTATTACTACCACCGATAATAGCAGAAGTGGTAGCAGTTGAAGGATCCTATAGGGTTCTGGAGCATCCTGGGACACAACAGAGGCAGATGAGAAATTTAAGACACCTTCAAAAATGCCATTTAGGGGGCACCTGGGTGACTCAGTCCATTAAGCATCTAACTCTTGATTTCAGCTCAGGTCATGACCTCGCTGACCTGAGCGAGGGGTTCATGGGATCAACCCATTGTTGCTGAGAGCCTGGAGACTCTTTGGGATTCTCTATCTCCACCTCTCTCCCTCTGCTCTCTCTCTCTCTCTCTCTCTTTCAAAATAAATAAACTTTTAAAAATGCATTTTAGATCATTAGAAATACATAATTCACATTCAGAGAAATATTTTGTAAAACTTATTTCATGTTTCATTTCAGATTTTAGCCCCTTTTGAAGGCAAATAACCTAGTGCTTTCCTTGTAACCAGAGTGAATCATCCAGAGATTTAATTCCATGTGAGTGGTTTAAGATAACTCAATCTAAATTAACAAATGACCCTGTATAATGTAAAGATGAGCTAAAGGCATTATAATCATGAAAGTTAAATAATTCATTGCTTACATTTCTCCTAAGCAGTTTATTTCACCCTTGTGTTTAAAATAACAGTAAAACCTTGACTGGTGAGTAACTTGTTCTGTGTGTTCAGCAAGACAAGCAAACATTTCTAATGAATATTAACTTGATAACTGAGCAATGTCTTGCAACATGAATAGTACATGATGCCAAACATCACATGATCACAACTGAGCCAATGATTCTTCTCTCTCTTTCTCTCTCTCTCTCTCTTCCTGCAGGATTGTGGATGATCATCTCCCATGCTCAGATGCTCAGTCTCAGGCAGTGGTGTTTGGCAGAAATCAGTGATTTATCAGAACGTTGGAAGGTACCCACAACTGGCACTAGTGTATTTTTTGTCAGTTCAAAGCACCTATGGAAAGTCCTTTGCTTTTCCATACAAGAGAAAGCTTAGGAATACCTTGCTTCTTTCTAGATCAGGCTGCCTACAGATATAGACCCTTTCCTCTGCTGCCTTATCCCCAGTTACATTAGATACAGTATATGACAAGATTTTATTAATACTGTACTGTAGCCAATATCCGTGTGAGCATACACAATGGCCCCCATGCAGGAAAAGATTCCACTGGACCACTAGATAGCAGTGATTCCATTGGTGTTAGTGAAAGTCATCCTACACAATATCCCTTCTTTCTCTTGTCTCCCTCACGCCAGCCATGAAGGTTTTCAAAGGTAAGTGCAGGTTAATTTATTTTTCTTTATATTTTACATATTCTTTATTATTTTTTATTATATTACAGTACTGTAATCATGCTTATATGAATATCTTTGGGTTGTAGAATGAATCACCTGAGTTTCCGTGTTTTCTTATGGGGAAATTTGCTTTGATACACAAGTGCTTTGCATTACAAGCATGTTTCCAGAACTAATTATGCTCACAAACCAAGGTTTTACTGCACATCTGGAACGTGATTTCACCATTACAGACTTATGGGATTTTTAAAGTTGTTAATGGTATTCATGTATATGTATTTTGCCATGTAAATATAAATGCAGCCAATAACCAGTTTGAAAAATTCAGTGATGTATGGGTAGTAGGGAGTACTGTTAATGTCTTATGAATGTTATTACCTAGACAAGAAAATAGAAATCATGAGAATATGCTGAGGTGTTTATGACATGGACTGAAATATATTCTATGTTTCCATATGTTTAAAAGTATTTCTGGGACACCTGGGTGGCTCAGGTGCTTGAGTGTCTGACTCTTGATTTTGGCTCAGGTCATGATCCCAGGCTCATGGGATGGAGCCCCACACCTGGCTACGCACTGAGCATGGAGCATGCTTCAAAAATTATCTCATTCTCTCCCTCTGCCCCTCTCCCTTGCTCGTGCTCTCTTGCTCTCTCTCTAAAATTAAAAATAAAACTTTCTAATTTGCAATATCATAATACGGTGTGCAGGCTAGATAATAATATAGCATCGATGTTATTTCCCTGATTTTGATAATTTTACTTTGGTTAGGAAATATATCCTAAATTATTTAGGGGTAAAGGATGTCATATCTGCAACCAACTCCAGAAGGGATCAGAAAAAAATCAATACTCATAGAGAATGAGGGATAAAGCAAATGTAATAAAATGATAACATGGGGGCTCTAAGTGATGGGAATATGAGAATTTTTCACATTCTTCTTAAAATTTTCCTTTAAATCTGAAATTATATTAAAGTAAAAAGTTGTAACAGGGCTAATTTGCACCAATGCTCTTGGTAGGTTTTTACAATGTAGACAAAGAGAACAGGATTCAACGCAAAGTAAAGGAATAAATCAGAGACCAGGAGCAATAGAAAACAAGTAACTCAGAGGGTCTTGAATAGCAGGTACAGTGTGCCAGGGCACAGTAGTCCCGTGGGAAGCTAAGTTAGGACATTATAGGCAGGGGATTGAGAGGAACAGACTGCATTCTAGAAAGATTACACTAGCAGAAGTGTGAACCATTCAAGACAGAAGTCAGAAAAGCCAGTTAGTAACTAGCATAATAATGTAAGGCGGGGGAGGGGTACAGGAGCTGAATGAGAGTGGAAACCATACGGAGGAAAAAGCAAGTCTGATAAAATGTAGTAGTTCAGGGCCCAGGTTCTGATTTCAAATCCCAGGTGTGCACTTCCTAGCTATGTCATCTTCCGTGAGTTACTTAACCTTCCTGAGATGTAGTTTTCCTCATCCCCAACATAGACAGAATAGGAGTATATCCCTCACAGAGTCATTAGGATTAACAAAAAAGATTAATAATACAAGATGCGTAGGACAATTTTGTAGCACATAGATAGGACCCAATAAATTAAAGGGCTCAGTAAATTTAAAGACTCTTTAAATTAAAGGACTAGTAAAAGGATGCGCCTAAAAAAAAAAAAAAATCTTATCATAGGCATTATCAAGATCTACCTACTAATTAGTTTACATTTTTCACCTGGGGGAATAACAGTACCACTCACTTCGTGCCCAAGTTTCTCTACCTCTGTATTATAGGATATCAAGAATCCTAACCTCTACCCACTAGATACCAGTAGTTGACCCCCAGTTATGAGAATCAGAATGTATCCAGATATTGCCAAATGTCCCCTAGGGGAAAGAATCTCCCGCTTGAATGAGAACAGTGAGCTAGATGATGAGCAAAGGAGAAGGGTCAGGTTTGGCACAAGACATCAGCAACAGGATCCACCACTGAGATCAGCGTACAGGGTGTTAGGCTACCCTGTACCCAGAACTTACTACCCAGAACTTTCCTCACATCCCAGCCATCCCAGACTGACTCCCGTAGGTAGATTGTCCACCAGGAAACTGCAGCTATGGATGAAAAGGGTGCTATTGCTGAATTGCCCAGAAGTAACATGTTTTAAAGGATGTTTAAAATGTAGAAAATAAAAAAGGCAGACTACAAAATGGTGTTTTTATAATTTATATACATATATATATATATACATACACATATATATTTATGTATATACACACACATATATACACATACACACATAGGCATATAAAAAAGGGTAAGATATACAATGAAATGTTAATTGTAGTTCTTGCTGGATAATTTTTATTAATTTTTTCTCTATGCTGTAATTCACGATTCACTCCAAGAAATAAGGAGGGAAATCTATGATAAATGTCATTTTCAAGCTGGAAAACTAATGGAATTTTAAGATATTAGAACATTTTTCATATAGTGAAAGGTTAAAGAAATTCTTTTATTTCAAAGTATCACATAATCAAAAGAGGTAGAGACAGGATCACATCTTAATCACTCTTACCAAATATATATATATATATTGACTTTGTGAACCATGACTATTTCAACATTTGGAAGGATGAAACTAGAATAAAGCTTTGTCGTATTGTTTGCAATAGATTTAATGAAATGACAAGTTTTATATAAAAGTCAGTAAGCCTTAGAAAAATCAGTATTTCTGACACAGTCTTTAACTCATTATTTACTCTTTGTGGTGTCATCATGAGGATGCTATATCAAACTGTCTAAACATTTGACAAATTTCTCAGAAGGTTGGACTGACATTTTTTGGTATTTTGGAGAAAGAAAAATAGCCATTTCTTTTTCTTTTTTTTTCTCAAAGAAACTAGAGCACTGGAAATTACAAGCTTCTTTTCAAAGGGAAAGAGCTAAAAAATAAAAATAACCATACCTAAGCAAGGATTGATTAGCTGTAACAAAGACTAAGTGTTGTTAAATATATCAGTTACATCTCCAAATGTTCTAATCGTGTTCTCATTGGAGACTCTGACTGTTTATTGGACCTAGCTTAAAGTTTTGAGATTGTTCATCATTAGCTACATGACTTTGGGCAAATGCTTTAACTTCCCAGCGTCTCATGTTCCCCATCTGTAATAAAGGGATAAAACTGTTCCCCCATCACTAGGTTAAATGAGATAAGGGAGTGTATGAAGCAGGACAAGAGGCCATAATAAAACCAAATCGTTTGTATTTTAAGTTTATTTATTTGTTTTGAGAGAGAGAGAGACAGAGAGACAGACAGACAGGCAGAGAGAGAAGGAGGGGAGGGGCAAAGAGAAAGAGAGACAGAATCCTAAGCAGGCTCTGTGCTGTCAGCGAGGAGTTTGATGTGGTGCTCAAACTCATGAACTGTGAGATCATGATCCCAGCTGAGATCAAGAGTCGGTCACATACCCAACTGAGACACCCAGGCACTCCTAAAGCTAACTATTTATGGCAGCAGTGAATAAGCCTCTAGGTAATCCTCTCCATCCTTTACTTTTCTCATGATTCTGAGGGAGGCAGGGTGGAGAGAAGAATGCTATTAACTCAATGATGCTCACACAGGTACACCATGCTTGTAGTAGCATCAAAATCTTTGAATGAGCTCCAGTGCCTTGAACCATACGCTCTTCTTCTGCCACACTGTCCTCATACCCATGGCTGCAATTCTGGCTTCACCCAGCCTGGGCCCCATCGTTATTCATCTCATCTACCCATTCACTACCAACTTAAAATGCTTTGCACTTTGGTCTTTCCTTTTCCCACTTGGCCAGTCTCCAGTCTATTCAGTCTTTTCTAGGACTGATCAGTATTGCCTTATTCATGTTCTCTTGCTCATTTGGTAAATATTTACCTAAAACCTAGTAGGAGTTAGTAGGTACTAGATGGTGGTGGTAAAAGTGGTCATCAGTAAACGCAATGCATATTCTTTCTTTCAAAACTTATGGACTTCCAGAGAAAAACAGACATTAAACAAGTGATCATAAGCATGTTTATTTGTCAGTGTAGATTCATTATTCATCTGGTTTTCTTTAAGGTAGCAGGAAAGGCATGGCTTTGAAGTACACAAAGCTGAAACCAAATCTTGGTTCTGCCATGCTCTTGCAGTGTGAACTTGGCATATATATTACATTTCTTACCTTTAGTTTTCTCATTTTTGGAGTGGGAACAAAAATATCTATCTCATGAGATTTCTGTAAACCTTAAACAAGGTAGTGCAGGTGAGAAGCTGTGGTAAAATAAAGAATTTTCTGGTTCCTTTTTTGCCAAGGGACAAAACCCTTAGGATTTCCAGAGTCATAGGAATGTCTTTTTTGTCCTATAAGGTAGCTCATGGTGGGCCCCCAGAAAACTTCAGGACAGGGATGGCCACTGGAAAAACCAACCAACCAAATTCATGGTTAGACATTTGGGACTCTCCAGGGAAGGTAAGAGGACTGGAGATTGAATTCAATCACGTGGACAATGATGTATTCAGTCATGGCTACATAATGAATGCTTGATAAAAACTGTGAACACACGAGCTCACTGGGGTTTCCTGGCTGATGAACACACTGTGCCTGGAGGGAAACAGGCTCTATGAAGAGAGGGCATGGAAACTACATTCCTTTCCAGACTTCATCCTATGTGTCTCTTTATTTGATTAGTACCACTGATTTGTATTCTTTGTAATGAAGCTGTAGTTGTAAGTATAGTATTTTTTCTGAGTTCTGTGAGCCATTCCAGCAAATTATTGAACCTAAGGGAGTTGTGGGAGTGTCCAAATTTACAGCCAGTTATTTGAAAGTGCAGGTGGCCTGGGGCCTCCCACACGTGGCCTATGTCTGAGGTAGGGCAGCCCTTTAACTTGTGGGGTCTGTGCTAACTCCAGGTGGTTAGTTCCGGAATGAATTGCAATTGATTTGCACCTCCAATTAGGGTTGAAATGAAATAAGGGCTTAGATCAGTACCCAGCCACATGATTGGTCCTTAGTAAATTCTAATTACCTTATGACATCACTCCAGTTCTGTCATGCCCACCTCTAACTTTATCTCTGTTATCTTTTATCCCAAGTGGCTGCTTGGAGAGTTTCAAACATTATCATGCCCATAAGGAGCATGCTTTTGAGCACAACATTTTAGTGCATGAACAAAAACAAGGAAACAGATGGGCAGAATGCTGGAAGACAATGCATCTGACTTTAAACTCTTAAAAGTGCCAAAAGAAGCTTAAAGGCTAGGAACCAGTGGAACATTTTGTGATTTTTTCATTAACTGTTTGATGTTGAGAAAATCTGCAATGTCAACTGTATCCATCTTATAAATTGAACTGTAGTTCTTCAAATACTGCATACTGGCCCATAATCAAAGTATGACTTTCCCAGAGCCAATGTTAACTACAATGGCTAATATGGTCAGCGACAAATAAATCTTCCCGACTGAAACCACGTATTTGCGGTTAACAGTTTAATCTTTTTAGGAGTCTTTTGGCATTGTTTATCTTCGACTCTGCCAATATACACACGACCCATCACTTCAAAGACTGTTCTACTGCTGTTTCAGCAGCAGATGAACTGTAAATGTATAAACATCATTGTAAAGACCAAAATAAAATTACATTTGATTTTTTTTTAAATAAGGTCACTTCAGTTTTGGAAGACAAGCTCAATCTCTAGAAACCTGTTCAGAATTATTTTCCCTTAGGGGCTATTATAATTTTGAAGAGGTAGGGGTTAGAGTGGGAGTTAGGAACTGTTAGTTCTCATGCTGATTCAGCTGTGGATCCCCTGGATGACCTCATCAAGCTCCTTCATTTTTCTGGTTGTCTCAGAAAGTGGAATAAATGATCACAGCATGTCATGCTGGGACATTATGAGAATGAGGAACAGCCAGCTCTAAGATGGCAATGGCTGATCCAATTGACAGATAACCCAAATGTGTTACTTTAAAGATGCTTTATATATATATAAATATATATATATATTTCCCTTCATTCTCCCACCTGATCCTTTAATAAGTATACCCATTTATAAATATAAATATAGGTGATTTAATGTTTGCATCTTTTGCTTCATTTGTGCTAGAGTTGCTAGTAATAAGTTCAATTACCAAAAGACAGATACAATGGATAAAATAAATTCAAACAATCCAGCTCTTAAATAGTTAAAAGTGTACTTAAGCCAGTACCTCTTCTTCATTTCCCTTTGCTTTCTAACTTCCAGGGATCCTCCAAGGACAAGGAGTCCACAGCTCATTTTCAGGCCTTTATCACCACCTATCATCATCTGAGGCTGAAAACCATTCAAAGCAATAGCTTTCCACCTCTTCCACACCTCTTAAACTCCAGTTCCACCCTCTTCACCTTAACCAACATTTTCCTTCATTTCTACACAACCCATTTACCTAATGATCTCTAAACTCTCAAAATTCTGTATCCTAAATTCAAGTCTCCAATTCTCCCTTTGCACATCTCGCTACCAAAGCTGAGCCTCCAAGTCAGAAGTTTCAATGAAACAGTAATTGCCTACCAAATATTCCCAATACCCTGTGTCTTCTCTTGTTTTCACCAGTCTCCTTGCCAGGCTGCACAATTTCATCAAGGGTAAAGATTTTCTACAGGGGTAATCAGTGATAATAAATGCTGCTGAGAGGTGAGGAGACAAGAAAATAAGGAAACAGAAAACATGCATTGGATTTATTTTATTTGATAGACGCCTTGTAGTGCTTACTATGTGCTAAGCACTGTTCTAAGCATTTTACAAATGTTGTTTGATTTAATCCCAAAACAATTCTCTGAAGTAGGTACAATTATGTTCTCCATTTCACAGGTGAGGAAACTGCAGCACAGAGGCTAAGAAACTTGCCCAAGATACAGCAGAAAAGTGACAGTTAAAATACAGGCTGATTTAGAGCCTATGTTATTAAATACTAATCTATAATGCTTTTGCTTTGATATCAGGCCGTTGTTGGCAACCTTTTCCTTTTCTTAATTTTCGGAAAGAAATTTCAACAGAGTGGGAGTAGGCAGTCTAATTATAATGTGCAACATTAATGACTTCTACGTTAATAAATTTCTTGTTGAATGGAAGGAGACACATTAAGAGAAGAGGTTTTTTTGTTTGGTTTTGGTTTTGGGGTGTGTGTGTGTGTGTGTGTGTGTGTGTGTGTGTGTGTGTGTTTGGCAGAATTATACATCCATAGATAGAGATGGACGTTGCAAGGAGACAGGGAATAATTATTGGAGTGAGATTTCAGAAAAAGTGAAGGCATATGTGAGATGATTGAATCTAGGTAGAGGAGGATGTGGGACGCTTCTTATTCAGCACCTGAGGAAAAGGGCTTTCTTCTAGTCCTGAGAGTAAGATATGCAAAAAAGACTATTTGTAGTGGGAAAAGTGAAGAGGAGTTAACTCAATGATAGATGAGCAATAGTATCACAAAGCCAAAAGAGTCTCTGTAAAATGAGAAGAAATATAATTGGAACAGTCAGTTTAGTGCAATCTCAGGACTCCGTCTAGAAACATTCCTCAGCCTAAGTATGGAACAGGAGAATCCCTGTGGCATTTAACCTTTCTAAAATACTGATAAATTTTATTTTACAATAAAAGGTTTTTTGGGGTAAACCAAATGAAGATAACTGTTGTATACACTTTGCAATAGTAAAAATAAAAATCTAACTTAGGAATCTTAGCAGCATATACTAAAGAAAACCTTAAGGATTCAAGTGCATAGCAACACATTTCTATATTAAAAGGCAGAGTTATTATGATTGGTTAATGCAACCACTTTGGCTTTTAATTAAAAATCTTTATCTGGGGGGTGCGCCTAGGTGGCTCAGTTGGTTAAGTGTCTGATTCCTCATTTTGGCTCGTCATGATCTCCGTTCTGACATTGAGCCCTGCATGGGCTCCGCACTGGGTGTGGAGTCTGCTTAAGAGCCTCTCTCTCCCTCTCCCTCTGCCCCTGCCCCGCTTGTGCTCACTCTCTCTCTCAGTCTCTCATAGCACACACACACACACACACACACACACACACACACACACAATCCATTCATCTGGGCCCTATGTACCAAATATTAATTGGAATTATTTTTACTTTAGTTTATTTAAAATTTAGATTAGTGAGTTAAATTAACCCAGTAAATTAATATTTCTAAATGGCTTTTAATAACTTTATGTGTTAAAAAATGCATTTCTTCTGATGAGATTCATAGCTGGAAATTCATTTCCCCCATTTAATGTGCTTTGTAAAATGCAACATGGCAACTCTTTCAGTCCTTGGAGCTAAATATTCACTGTGTAAAGTTGCCATTTTAGGGAATCATGCAGGTGAATCTGAGATCCTCTCAGGGACAGTCTTTAAAGCCAAATAAAATTGAGGCAGTTTTCACTGAAAGTTTTTACAGCTGTCACATATTATGAAATTACATCTGTTAAATTTCAGTCCTGGCCCACAGCCAAGAGACAAAATAATCAGTGACTTATTTGTATATTGCATATTTGTATTATTTGTACATTGCTCATAATAAATGACAAGAAGAGGCTGTTGCTATGTATTATTTACTAATAATGCATATTTACTAACAATCTCATCTCTTATTTACTAACAATCTGGAGTTTTCTTGGCTGTCTGCAATTAAGACTCATGTCTTTAAAAATTCAACAAAGATACAATCAAATGCTTGTTGAAATGGCTCAGGCACTTTAACCACAGTACATAAATATTGAAAAGAGCTAAAAAGTCAGAAAGAAAACATCTTCCCACTAACTGTCAGATGAACTCTTTGGGAACTCTGTGTAGCCTGTCAAAATTTAATGAGTTTAGAGAAAGTGTTGATCTGGTAGCTGAGTTGAACAGGGGCCTAGTGCATGAAATTCACCTGACATAAGATGAAAAATTCTCCCAAATGTGAGCCAATAGTGAGGATTAGCAAATTCCCTTGACTGAGAACTATGGCTTTGAACTTCATAATTGGAAATAAATCTTTTACAATGCTGAGCTATTTTTAATAGTAGTTTTTGAAAAGTCTGCTGACAATGTATTTAGATTGGGTGAGCCTTTAAAACATAAGACAGATATATCAACAAAGATATGAATTATGGCACATTTAGTTAAATTAAATCTCTCCATGAATCAGCCTTCATTTCTGTATAGTGCTGTTTATACAGCATCTCTGTGTAAACAAACTAACAATGGTTGCAAGTTTTTCAATTATAGGCCAAGTATTTCACTAATTAAATTTGTCACTGTAATTATAAATGTTTACATGCACACAAGTTCTTTCAGTTCATTTTATCATAATATAAGATGAATTTTGCTTGTGTTTGTGAATAATTTATGGCAAAAGAATGTGATACAGTTGATTCTTGTTTTTCATAGCAGTCGTGTTCTATAAACTTGCTGCAAACCCTGAATTGGTGAATACTTAACTATTGCGACTAGAGCAATACAGGATTATGTTCCCACCAGCCTCTGGGCACAACATTTTCATCACCCTATCAATACATCACCTTGTTTTATGTGTGTTTCTGCTTAAAGACACCTTATTTAATCTATTATTGTTGATTCACTAACATCAAACTTAGGATGAACAAAACTTACCTAACACATGCATTTTCTCTGAAAGGTACATTATCACAGTCTTCTTGCACTTAGTAACACTAGACTATGTTTGGAATCACTAACAAAGCACAAAAATGAGGACAATCTCGTCATAAAATAGCATCAGCTAGACAGCAAAAGGGCACTTGTTTACAGTATAAATGCTGAAACAGGGCATTGCTTCATTCAACATCAACTGGTAACATATACATCAGGTAAGTCAAATTGTTCACCACTCTGTAAATGCGCATGTCCACAATGACCACAAAGTTGCCACAAATAGTGATTTGGGGTTTTAAATAGGCTTTAGTGAGTAGGCAAATAGGCAAATATGGAATTCATGAATAACAAAAGTTGACTGTGTTTTAAAAATTATATCTAGGATATTTAGAATTCTTAATAGAAATTAAATAATTTAGTGAGGAGTGTAAAACTGGGGAAGGAAAAATTACCTGTCTTTTTTCTCATCTCTGGAAACAGGAAGCGTAGGGCTAGATAAATTTTTGCCCTTTCTTTAATACTGTAAAACTGTTATTTCTATATTCACATGATGGCATGTTGAAGCATAATTAACAGCAAAGGTCCTTGTAGACGTTTTCAGGTCTCCTTATCTAAAAAGCTACTAAAACTATACTTTAAACATATTTGTAAAGACATCTAAAGTTGTAAGAAACAAGTTGTGGTAGTCCTCTTTCCCTTGAAACCGTGAGAAGAAACTTTTCTCACAATAAATTAACATTAGCTGTCCTTTCTTGGAGAAAAACTCAGACCAAATTAGTTCAAGTCTCTCAAAACACAACAGAACTCCTCCTGTTGATGACCTCTCATTTGTTTTTATTAAATTTAATACTTGACATTATAATTTGACATATCTATCTTTAACATTATATTTGTGAGTCTTGTTCTTATGATATTTTAACTAAGCAGGCATAATATGCACATTTAAGATAGTCTATGGTTGTAAAATCTACCATAAACCATGTCTCAGATGCTGAATTTTTCAGAGGGAGAAAAGTTAGATTTTTACTTGAGAGTCTTTCCTCTTTCCATTCCTTCTATACAACTGAAGTACTATCTTTGTTAGGGAATAGAATTTGCTAGTAAAAAAGATGTAATCCTAGTCTTGATTTTCACTTAGGTATTTACTTTATTACAAAGAAGCCATATGACTAAACCACTTACTTGGTATAAAATATTACTGCATTGGGTATTATATGTGAGTGATGAATCACTAAATTCTACTCATGAAAGTAATATTATACTATTTGTTAACTAACTATAATTTAAGTAAAAACTTGAAATATTAAAAAAATTACTGCTAAATACCACTTCAAAGTGATCAGAATGCTTATTTCTGAGAATGCTTTAGAACTGATATTATCACACCCAAAGGAAACAGTCATCTTTCACTGCAATATAGGAATCATTTGACAAGCCTGTTTCAACAAAATGTCAGGCTGACCCTCCACTGAGATCTGTGACTTTAAGAGAAAAGAAAAATGCAATTTACTTCCATTTCAATTTATAAAGTCCAGGCAAGATAGGGAGTCAAGGCACTGGAGTAAGTTGTGAATGCACTATTTAAAAATGTCTCAAAATGCATATCAACGCTACTCCAGATACAGCCTACAAATTCTTATTTAATCCTGTGTTCACTTTATGATGTCTAAATTGATATTATCTTGAGATATTTTCACCAATTGTGCAGTCATTTGTTTTGAAAATTACTGAACAGCTGGCTTTCATCAGAATTCTATTTCAATTAAAAAGGCACTACATTATTTTTTAACTTGGTGATTGAAAGTGGCATCATTCATTCCCCTGTGAGATCTTCCAGAGTAAGGAAAGATTTCTTATGTCCATCATGCAGTTTACAGAGCTTTCAGTCATAAAAGTGAATCTCAAGGAATTATAGAATCAACATGGTTTTGCCATTGGGGACATATAGAAAATGGCAGGATGCTGCAACTTTGAATCATCTTATACATTTATTCTAACACCTTTCAACATATGTAAATTTGATAAATCTTACCTTTGTTTTCTCTTTTCCAGGTATATTAATTATGACAGAAACTTTATAATCATAGCTGTCAAAAAGCTCATTGAAAATGATATCCATTGGTATATAAAGTTTAGAAAAATCACTCTCTTGTGTTTTAGAATTAATGCAGAAAGGATAAGGTGACCCATCAGCTTTTAATGTAAAACTCAGCAAACCTACTTCTCTCTTTCCAACCTGACATAATAAAAATGTAATTATGCTACCCACAGATGAATATCATATATGTGGCCTTTGGAAAGTCATGGAAGTGGTAGAAAGGAAATATCTGTTCACAAATATTTTATTGCAGAATCTACATGACTGCCCTTCCCAACAAAATCTTAACCTTTGGCCTTAGAAATGGGAGCAAAGAGTAGAAAAGGAAAAACAACACCAACAACAACAACAAAAGAAAACCTTCTCTGGGTAATGTCTACATTGCTGGTTTTCTATCAAAAAAGCTACGTTGTAATATATTCTTTTTTTTTTCAATACATGAAGTTTATTGTCAAATTGGTTTCCATACAACGCCCAGTGCTCATCCCAAAAGGTGTCCTCCTCAATACCCATCACCCACCCTTCCCTCCCTCCCACCCCCCATCAACCCTCAGTTTGTTCTCAGTTTTTAACAGTCTCTTATGCTTTGGCTCTCTCCCACTCTAACCTCTTTTTTTTTTTTTCCTTCCCCTCCCCCATGGGTTTCTGTTAAGTTTCTCAGGATCCACATAAGAGTGAAACCATATGGTATCTGTCTTTCTCTGTATGGCTTATTTCACTTAGCATCACACTCTCCAGTTCCATCCATGTTGCTACAAAGGGCCATATTTCATTCTTTCTCATTGCCACGTAGTACTCCATTGTGTATATAAACCACAATTTCTTTATTCATTCATCAGTTGATGGACATTTAGGCTCTTTCCATAATTTGGCTATTGTTGAGAGTGCTGCTATAAACATTGGGGTACAAGTGCCCCTATGCATCAGTACTCCTGTATCCCTTGGGTAAATTCCTAGCAGTGCTACTGCTGGGTCATAGGGTAGGTCTATTTTTAATTTTTTGAGGAACCTCCACACTGTTTTCCAGAGTGGCTGCACCAATTTGCATTCCCACCAACAGTGCAAGAGGGTTCCCGTTTCTCCACATCCTCTCCAGCATCTATAGTCTCCTGATTTGTTCATTTTGGCCACTCTGACTGGTGTGAGGTGATATCTAAGTGTGGTTTTGATTTGTATTTCCCTGATGAGGAGCGACATTGAGCATCTTTTCATGTGCCTGTTGGCCATCTGGATGTCTTCTTTAGAGAAGTGTCTATTCATGTTTTCTGCCCATTTCTTCACTGGATTATTTGTTTTTCGGGTGTGGAGTTTGGTGAGCTCTTTATAGATTTTGGATACTAGCCCTTTGTCCGATATGTTATTTGCAAATATCTTTTCCCATTCCGTTGGTTGCCTTTTAGTTTTGTTGGTTGTTTCCTTTGCTGTGCAGAAGCTTTTTATCTTCATAAGATCCCAGTAGTTCATTTTTGCTTTTAATTCCCTTGCCTTTGGGGATGTGTCAAGTAAGAAATTGCTACGGCTGAGGTCAGAGAGGTCTTTTCCTGCTTTCTCCTTTAGGGTTTTGATGGTTTCCTGTCTCACATTCAGGTCCTTTATCCATTTTTTTTGTGAATGGTGTGAGAAAGTGGTCTAGTTTCAATCTTCTGCATGTTGCTGTCCAGTTCTCCCAGCACCATTTGTTAAAGAGACTGTCTTTTTTCCATTGGATGTTCTTTCCTGCTTTGTCAAAGATTAGTTGGCCATACGGTTGTGGGCCTAGTTCTGGGGTTTCTATTCTATTCCATTGGTCTATGTGTCTGTTTTTGTGCCACGTTGTAATATATTCTTAAGATCCAAGAGAGAATACTGAAGCTGACCTTGGACTATATTACTTCACTGTATTGTTTTCATAACCTACAAAGCAATACTTAACATAAACGTGAGAATAGAAAAATATTCGATGCAAACCTATGTATTATAACATTTGTCTGTGAGGCAACCAGAGAGATGTAAGGGTACGTGGTGTTTTCCTCATTCTTTGTCTCCACTAGTGGTTTTCAACAAGCAAGATTGAAAATGCCTACAACACTGGTGAATGTTCCAGCCCTTCATTGCTTTCAACCCATTTATGGACAGAGCCCATGCTGATGGACCTTTACCAAACCAAGAATACAGTTTTCTGAACTCACTCCTTCACTATGTTTGATCTAGTTGGAATCTGTTTTTCCTCAAAGGTTGTTTAACAGGTCCACCAAGTCACAGGCATAACTCCAACTTCAGACTGAGCTCTGCCTTTGGATTTTGGCTTCTGTTCCAATGTTTCAGCATGGGACTAGTGGGAGAGAATACCTCTAAAGACTTCAGAAATCCATAAAAGTTTTAATAGAAACCATTGCCTTCCATCTACTTCTTAAGATTAAGAATCATAGAAATAAACCAACAATGAGAACAGAGTGAAGCCATCAAACAGTAAAACTGGTCAGTGTATGAAAATTTATAATTTATGCATAGACTTTTTATTATATCAAATGGTAACTATAAAAAACATGTATTGTGAGAAAAGTTTTCAGGAGGGGATGAATCTGTAGAACTTGACTACTTCCCAAGGTATTATGAAGATAAATTATAGACTAAAAAGAACATAGAACTGAATGGAATCCATTTGGCTTTGTTTAAGTCTTTTTTTCCTCTTCTGATATATTTTCTTCCAAATTGGAAATAAAAATCTCTTAAAAATATATAGCTAAAATCTAGCTTCTAGGTGAGATGTACTTAATTTAGATGCTCCCTAGCTTTTACCCCAAAGTGTCAATCTGTTCTTTTTATCTGATCCTGCCATGTACACATTAGTCAAGATATGCCTGAATATGTTATTCAGAAAATAACTGGACCCATTAATATACTTGCATTATTTTTAGGTTTTCTTGGTATATAATGACTTGTTGCAATTTTCAAGCTAATGTGCTCTAATTGGTAAAAATGACTATTGTGAATCTCATGTTTTATTCTTTCTTGATTAAAACCTATATAGGTAGGTTTTTTTAACTTACTAATGAAAAAGAAATATAAAGCATCTTCTAAAATTTGCTTAGCCATAGCCATAATTATAGTAAACACTTATAAGATGGTTACCAGATGCCAGTACTATCCTGAGTTTAACCTTCAATCAATCTATGTGACAGTTACTATTGTGTTCCCAGTTTTACAAATGAAGAACCTAAAACATAGAGAATTTAAGTAACTTCCCAAATGTCATAAAGCTCATTTAGTGGTTGAGCCAAAATTTGAAGCTAAGCACATCAAGAAATTTTGTTTCCACCAACAGAGGTCCATCATCATAAATATCCAGATGTCAACTTCTGGATTATATGTAGACAAAATCCAAAACCAGATTAAATGACTTTTAATGACATTACCGAAGATCATACTCCTGAGATCAATGCACTCCTTGCTATTTTTTTTTTTCATATGACTAAAAAAAAGAAACTCAGATAAGTGGGCTTGGGTGGTAAAGTAGAAATTTTGAAGTCTACAGTATTTTCTTAATGTTCTCCCTTTTTCCAGTCTCCTTTTTTTTCTTCAATTTAGCTTTCACCGAATACCAGAGTTGGTTACTTAGGCCATATCTTGATCATGCCATTCCCTTTGAAAAACTTCCCATTTTTCTTCACTTTGAGCATGATGGAATTTAACTATTTATCTTGGGCAGTAATGCCTTCAGAAGCGTTGGTCCTAAATCAAGCTTCTCTATGGCTCTCTTTTTCTTTGTTCATGTTGCTCTCTGTGCCAAAAGTTCCATTAGGCATCTTCTCTTTCTTCTCCCCACTCTACCCTCCACCCTCTTTCTGCTTTGCATAGAGTCTCTACCTCTGTCTCTCTCTGTGTCTCTTTCTCTCTGTGTCTCTTTCTCTGTGTCTCTGCCTCTGTCTCTCTTATATAAACATACACATTTCTTCTCTAAGAATTAATTTTATAATTTTCCATCTGCATTCTCATGACACAGTGAGTATCCTTTTACTACAACACATTATCTTCTCTTGGAGTTATTTATTTATGTATCTGATTCCCTCAACTGAGAATGACCTCCCTGGAATCTAGAGCCGGCTTATTTATCTTTCTATACCTACCGCCCAGGGTTTTGTATATAGGAGATGCTTAATCAATGCAGTTGCATGAAATTGAACTGAACTGAGTCTAATTGGACTGAAGAATGTTTATTCCAAGTACATGAAAGAATTAGACACTATGCACAGCTCTGATGCTTAAACTGTTTCTAACAGAAAATGACTGTAGTTGTTTCATTCCTTTGCATCTTGCACAATGCCTATCAGTATTTGACACAGAAGTAGTGTCTGATACATTTTGAATGATTATATAAATCCAATTGATTTATCCAATATCTCTGACAGAGTTGAGAATAAAACTACTTTCTTAATTATGGCATCCTTGAGAGGCATCGACCTGGAGTTTACATGGATTTTGGCCCAGTCTGCTGGGGTTTGAATACTTGCTTCTTCATTTACTACCTGTGTGACCTCGAACAAAGTAAGCAAGTGTCTTACATTCTCATCTGTAGGATGAAAATGATATTAGTATAAACTTAATGGAATTGTTGGTAGAATTAAATGAGTTGATATGTATAAAGTGCTTAAGATAATGCCTGCCATATTAATCATCTTAGCAAAAGTGTTGGCTAAGATTATTTGTTGTGTCTTCTATTTTTTCTGTACTAACTCTGCATTCCTTTATGTCTATTGCAAGACACTTTCAAGAAAACGATAGTAGTTTTCCCATATGAGAAAATGCTAGAGTAGCCATAGTTATCTATATACAGTGCTTTTCTTTCATAAAATTGAAAAATACTCAGGAATATATTTCTTAATCCCTACAATGTCCCTAGAATATATTTTATTTTCTTTGTTCTGTCTAGTTTTGCAATATTTTTTATTATTTGTTATTATTTTTCACTGCAAAAAACACCATAATTGGACCTCATACCCAAAGATATGTTTCTCCAAATCAAAAACTATATGATACTGAACTAAACAAATAGATAAAATAATAAAAAATGGTAGAAATTTAATGAGGTCATACTGAATGATTAATGCCAAATTACCTTTTATCATAAAAATATTTTTCTTCTATAAGTGGCAATATTTCATTTCTATCATTGTTATTGTTTCTTCGTAATGAGGTCTTAAACTATTGAACTTTTCATGAAGAGCACTTTCCATGTCTTGTATTTCCAAAACATTTCTACTAGACACAGATACTAACCTATAGTTCTCTTTCTCACTTCACTTTTGCTTGTTTGAACTTTTTTGAATTTTCTTTCATTTCCTGACAGGATTGCTTTTCTTTCCTTGTGCAATAAAATTTTCATTATAGTTTTTGGATGGATCCTTGTGATATAAAACCAAACCCAAAAGATTCATCACATATCCAAACAAATCTGACTTTCTCAACTTTCACTTTTAGCTTCTATGTAAAAAGCAGCTTTGGATTTCTTCTTATTTGCAAGCACTCTAATATGAATTCAGATTGTAGATTAAAACAGCAATGTATGTGAGCTATTAATGTGGCTTTTCTTTAAAAAATGTCTTAATTTAAAACACATTTACCTTATAGCTTCTTTTAGATTGTTTTAGTATTTTGAGTTTTGTGGCATTAATTCATCTGTTTTCTACATCTGCTGACTCTTCCTCATGGTGATTTTCTTGTGAAGTTTGAAATCTATTAGAGTGGACTTATTTTTAGTTTGGTTTTAAAAATCCAGGTGGAGTCCAGAATGCCTTCGGTTATGAAATGATGGCTAATGGCTTTCTGTTGCTCGGGACTCAAGGAATGTCTGTGATTAGGGACTAGGTTTGAAGGTTAAATTCTCATAGCTTGTTACCCGTACCACCCAGGTAGTACAAATTTAGATGCTACATCAGCAGTGACTCAGATCTAGCATTTTTAATTTTTCAGAGTGCTCATTTTTTCCAACACAAGTCCAAGACAAATGGCAAGTTTTTTGTACTTTCCCTGGTAAATAGTTTGGAATTTTTTTCTAGGCTATGAATATATGAATATTCTAGGCTAGTCTTTAGAGATTTTTTTTTTATGTAAGACTCTCAGATTAAGATTCCCTCCTTTATTGGTGTTTGCAACCATTTCTCCAGTCTCTTGGTTATTAAAAACCCACCTCAAGTCACTAGGGCCTGTATCTTCTCTGAAATCCATGTGAAATGCCTTGGAATCAGCTTTCTGTGACCTTTTTCTCTTTGATTCCTTTCTTCCTTTTATTTTTTAAATAATGCCTGGTGATTTCTCTCTCTCTCTCTCTCTCTCTCTCTCTCTCTCTTTACATTTTACTTCCTCTTCAAAATCAATCATTATACATGAGAACATAATTGCTACTTAACATAAGACATTACAGAGAACACCACTAACCATATATATCTATTCTTATCATTGATCTATTTGGACATTAAGGCCTCTGGTACAAAAGTATGAGTGCCTTCCTGACAAAGGAAAGATTAACACACAAGATGATCTTGAGGAAATTCCCCTTAAACTCATCTTTTATGATCCTCTAGTTAGTTACCAGTTTAGAGCCTCGGAAATCAGTACTGCAGTTGGGAAATGAGTGACTAGAAAAGGCAGTTTTTCTAAATCATGCAGTGATCCTCATCACTTGTGAACTCTAGCTCAGCAAATTCTCCTACTGTCTATCGGTGAGCCGAAATCAACCTTGCAGCACTTTCATGATCATTCACAGACATGCACAGAGTAGAGAGGAATTTAAGTGCCTCTCACACATGCTCCCAGCTGAAGTTGCTGACGAGGCGATACTGTCTTCTTGTTTCAGCCGTGAAACTACAAACATCTTTTTTTGTAGTCTATTCAGTGCCACCCTTTTCAAATTTTTGTGCTTTTTGTTGGTAATTTTGCTGTTTAAAGTAGCATGCTTAAAGCACAGGTAGTGCAGGAGTGTTATCTCGCATTCTTAAGCCCAAGAAGCATGCTGCCTCATGGAGAAAATCTGTGTTAGGTAAGCATTGCTCCAGCATAAGTTCTAGTGCTGTTGGTCATGAATTCAAAGTTAGTGAACTGACAATACTGTAGATCCAGAACCAGGAGAGAAAATTGGCTCATCTGTATGTGAAGCTGGAAAGTGCTGGAAAGTGCTATGTCACATCTATAGTTTAAGATGAAGGTGGAGGGGGGAAGCTTTAAAATGGAAAATAAACCAGATTTGTGGATTTATGAAATAACCAAAGATAAAAACAAAACAAAACAAAAACAATATAAAACACATTGTGGAGAGCATTGTTATGAAGCTGAAAGCCAAAGAAATTTACAGTCGTGCTTCTTGGGGTTAGAAAAATGTTAAATCCTTCTCACCAATGAGGACTGGTTTGGGCATTTCAAAAGGTAATAGGCATGAAAAACATTAAATTTGCAGGCAAGTTCTTGCAATGAGTGGGCTGCGATAGAATTTTAAAAATATCTGTTAAGCGTTATACAGGGAAAGGTTATCTGGAAGAGCAGATTTCCCATGCTGATGAGACCAACTTATTTTACAAGGCTGTTGGCAAAGGAACCTATATAATACAAATGACCTCCAATGCCCTGGATTTGAATCATTCAAATGCCATAAAATTATTATTTATAAGAGATACATATTAAATATGGTGTCCATAAACAGAAAGACACCAAAAAAAAGATTATATATTGATCAATTGACAGAAATATGACCAGAGGTTCACAAGGAATGAAAGTCCCTATTTCTGCTAAGAGTAGTGGTTAAGGATGCACTAATTCATTGCTTGCAGCAACTTTATAAAACATTACTGTGAATAATGATAATTGACTATACCGCAGATAGTTAATGGTTATAACAGTTCAGAGAGAGTGAGTAAATCTTTCATTAACTACATTCAAGTGGAAATAAATACTTGAGTGTTACGACCAAACCTCAGATTTGAGAAGGATGCAAACACACAGAACTACCAGATCTTAGGAGACCATGTCATTCATTTGCTAGAAGCAATGAGCTATTTTCTAAGAGGAATTGGCCATATATTCAACTTTGCATCTAGTATCTGGATACCCATTAGATCTCATTCTTATATTACCATGGGTTTCATGAACTATCGAGATAGTTTAATAAATGCATTTTACTTAGCCTTCTAGCATAGCAGCTATAGAACTTTGTTTTACTTACATCCTTTAAGTCCTCTTTTCATACTAAACTATATGCTCCTCAAAGATAGGATCCATATCTTAACTTTTTCAGTATCCTTGCGTCTAATGCAGGTTATGCACAAGTGTATAGCAAGTGTTAAATATTTGTCAAATGAAATTAATGAATAAAAACAAAAATATAATTAATAATCTCAGAAATTGTAACAATAGATTTTTAAAAATCACTATCACAGTTCAATTTGAATTTCCTTGTGATTTCCCAGAATTGTAATTATGGATACTACAGATTGTGTTTTTAAAACTTTTTAAATTATGTAAATAATAGATGCATAACCATATGAAAAATGTAAACATTAAAGTAATGTAATAATGAAAAGTATATAGCCATTTGCCACCCATCATCTTTCTCTTCTCCCCAAATATTTTATTTGGTAAAGATAACTATAACTATAGTTAGAGGAAGCATGTGTAAACAAAACACACACACACACAGAGTTTACTTTTCCTTTTAGTATTTATGATGTATCCCAAATATTGATTTAGAAAATATCAGGTGTCCAAAGATACAGTTTTATTTTGAACCACATCCGACATATATACTCCTTCTCTGCAGTACATTCTGTCTACAATCTATTCAAACTAAAATGTGTTTGATATTAAGTTTTTCCAATCAGCAAAGACATTATTATGACTATATTTACATGACCTTTGCATTCTCCATTTCCTGTGAAAGTTCTGGGGAATTCGTGAGACTGCCATCTCAGTACACTCTAAAATGTTAGCTCCAAAGAAAATGTAATTTTATAACTCAAGAAATCTTCAGATTAGAAATAAAAGGTAGATACTTATCACAACTCGGAAGCTGTCAATGGAGTGCATCCAGAGTTTAAAGAGGCTTAGACAAACCCTGGGGATTATTCATATGTCAAGAACTCCACATCACTGGCAAGCTGAAAGGAGCAGCTTATAGTTGATTTCTCAACTTGGATGCAAACCAGTAACAAGATCATCTGAATTATAGAACTCTTGCCAATAGAAAGATGTCACTATCATATTAGACACAAGAACCAGACAGAAATAAGGAAACATCCCATGGTGCCGTTATATCTCCTCAGAAAAGTCCAGCCCATCGTCAATTGTTTATTACTAATAGCAGAAGAAACACGCACTGCTCTCACTTTTTATAGGTTGCTTCAGAATGTTCACCATTTTTGCTCATTGATCCCCTCTTTCAAATTAATTTTTAAAAATTCTATAATCTCAGTACTCTTCTATCATATTCCTTACTATAAAGAAAAGAAAAAAAAACTTAAACTAGGTCACTTGGCTTTCTTTCATATTGTTTCCTCCAAGTTCAAACATTTTCATCTCCTAATGGCCAACATCCTCTTAGATCAGTTAGACTGAATACATGCAAGCCTCAGCACAATTTTCTGTGCAGTTTCAGCCTTCTTCCAGAAAAATAACAGTACCTGCCACTGTAGAAAGCTACTCCACTTTCAGTCAATACCTGCTTTCCAATGAGCCTAAAGTGGACTTCTCCTTGGAGTTGGTGGGTTTGGGAGACATTCACCGGTTTTGTGAAAATAACTTCTGCATATAGAAAACAAGATTATTAATGTGACTATAGCTTCAACAAAGCTTACTGAGCACCAACTCTGTAATGAGTACACAATAGATAAATAAATGTGAACACACAAAACATGGTAAAGACATTTCCTTTAACTAAAATCATTTTTACGATTATCCTCTAACTGTGCTGGACTGCACTTATTCAAAGAAGTAAGTAATCCAGAAATAAGTACCACCACGGTTTGGGGAGACATATCATCCAGAATTTAGACCTTCCTGGATGTTTGCATTGAAAAGGATGGATTACATAACTCCTTGAGAGGATGTTCAGCATCAAATTGATAGAAGATAGGAGAAAAGCTCTGGAGACCATGAAGAGCCAGGGCAATAAAGATACTATGCCCGCTGGGGATGATGAGCAGATGGAGAGGAGAGTTGGTGGAAAGAAGAGAAAAGGAAATATAGTTATACACAAGAAGGAGAAGAATGATTGAGGATCTTGAATGACAAGTTCTCGTAAACTTATAAATAAATAAATAAATAAATAAATAAATAAATAAATAAATATAATAAATAAATAAAATTTACTCATTTATTCACTATACCCAACAGAATGTTTTTATATATTCATCAGGTTGGCATTATATAGGTAAACTGCTTCACTAGAATTGGGAAAAATAGGGCAGAACTAAACAGGAAAAACCAGGAGAACAAGTAGAAACCCTGGATTTAAAAACAACAAAAACCTGGAGTTTTCAGGGTAGTTAACAAAAGAATATCGACCAAGTTTAAGAAAGTAAGTTTAAGTCTGAGCAGTTGGGATGTAGGCTCATGAACCCAGGCCAGAGCAAAAGATTAGAGTTTGGAGTATGAGTGTTAATGGTGTTAAGCAAAAAAGTGTGGTTTCTAGGAGGTATAAAGAGGTTTAAATAACAGGTAGGAGGCTTGAATGCCTTTATAGGCAACTAGCTCCTACTCTGTTTCAGAAATAGTCCTGGAGCACCCCACATAGCCTCTACAATGGTCAGGCCTGAACCTTCAAGTTTAGAAAATAAGGGACCCCAGTGGGAGTAGGGAGTCCTTGAGTGGAGAGCAAGATAGTTTCCAACCCCAAATATCCAGAAATCTCATGTAATTCTTTGCCATCTATCCACATATTCTGATGTCATATGGACACATTCAGACTTAGAACAAGTGTTAGCCATGGGACTCTTGGGCAATTGTCTTCTTAGCAATAATGTTTCCCAATTCTGTTCTTGAATACTCAAGTGCAAATTTCATGACACATGAACTTTTCTGGGAGCTGAAGTTTCCCTACGTAATACACCTGCATACACTCTTTGTTTTCTTAGCAAATTGCTGCAAGTCTTTGAAAGATTTTTCTTCTTTTCCCTACTCTACATTTCCCCCGCCCCTGCAAAAAAAAAATTGATATTGTTGTAAATGGATTTTCTATGACATTTTAGAAATGAATTGGTACACTATCATATTACAATAGTGCTTTTTACAAATATGTATCCACCATTTAGAGATCCATAGATGTATTCAGAAAGAAAGCATATTTCTTCAGTGGGTAGAGGAGTCTGTACTACTAGGTCTGTTTTAAATAAATGTAAGAGTGCAATGGAAAAAGAAAGAAACCCAAAGAGTATTTTGGGAATCAAGGGACTCAGGGACTGTGTTTCTAAAACTGGAAATGTGTCACAGATCAAGAGACTTTAATCAGCTAGTGGGTTTGTGAATCTAGATATAAACTTGGAGTTTCCCTCTTCCACCTCACTATTTGTTAGTTATTTATACCATCTAAGGATATAAAATTGGATGATACTCTCAATTATTTAAAATTATAGCAAAGATACCATTAACATTTTATGCTAAAATGTGCTTTTTACTAATTACTTATTTCAAACAGGAAGTGAACCCTGGTGTCTAAGGGGTAAGTCTCTTGCCCATGGCAGCAAATTTCCATGTTGTGCTAAGAAAGATGCTATAAACTTCTTTCTAAACACAGAGGGTGTGCTAACCTACCAGTATCCTCTTTTATTTCACAAGCAAAATTTGGAAACAATATCAGTGATTTGACTCTTGGCCAAATATTTTTAAGTTCCCAGAATTTGAAAAGATCACCCAGTACTTTTAGTTTTAATAAGTCAATGAAATTATGTTTAAGGTCAGCACAATAAATAGGCCACACTTTTTTTCTATTTTGGATATCAGAAAGATCTAATTTCATGAAGCTAAGAAAATATATTCTGTTCATGAAACTTCACCATTAGTTTTCAGGCAATCTCACACTGTTTTTAAACAACCACAGGTGAGCAGTAGGCTGTGAAGCAGAATGTGTCCAATGGAGGGAACATGATACATGAGAACCGAGAAAGCATATTTTATTCTAGTATCTGCAGGATTTAGGACAAGTCACCTGCACACATTAGACTGCTCTTTCCTCATTTGGTAATAAGAGTTGCAAGTGGGTACTTTCCAAGATCACTTTCATTTTTAAATGACAGTAAGTCCTGCAGGTAAGAGACCAACAATTTCTTGAGGGGCAGGACTCTCTTATCTATGTCTGTACCCAACAATAAGAATGGTCCCTGCCAACCAGCTGAAAACACCCCAGGAACAAAGGAAGAACACAAACATTATGTATATTCTGTCTGTGACCAAGAACTTGTCTATACATTTATTTTAAATATTGTGTTTCATCCTCACCACCACCACCTCTGTAGAATTTCGATTGCAGTATCTCTTTCATACTTGGGTACACTGAGGCAGAGAGATGCCAATTAAATGATCCGAGTTCACACAGTAGAGATCAGAAGTGTGATTTGAACAAAGGTATAGATGATTCCATGTTCATTGATGTGAAACGTTGGGTTCTGGGAATGAATGGTCAAGAAACAACTCTTGAGATATGTTTGGTGCAAAACACGTGGTTTTATTGAAGCATGGCATCAGGACCTGTGGGCAGAAAAAGCTGTGCTGGGGTTGTGAGGGGTGACTGATTATATACTTTCAAGTTGGGAGTCATGAGACCCTTAAGATGTGTATCAGTGGGCTATATGCTTGAAGGATGATTGCCAACATATATCTTGCGGGTACAGAAATAAAGGAAGTTTCCAAAGGGATTTTCATATGTTAAAAAGACTTAAGGGATCCTGGAGGTCAGGCTAATGTCAAGCTAAAGTTGCCTTTTGCTTCTAGCTTTGCTATTTAACATCCATGCAGTTGAGTTCCTGGAGGAAGGTCACCCTGCCTGTCTCTTGTCAAGATTTGTCAATAGGCTGCAAAGGAAATTTTTAATCTTTTCTACATTTCCTTTACCTTTGTTCTCCACATCATCTTTGCTGTGCAGATCATTGGTGAATACATCTGAGGCAAGTATTTTTTCCAAGATAATTTACTTGAGAGACAAACACATACATACATACATTGAGAAAAAGAAATTAAAATAAATTGAGAGAATAGATGTGGTGTTCAACTGTGCTCTAAACTTTCGCTGTCTCTTGGATCTCCTCTAAAACCACAGCAAATCTGTCATCTGGCATCCTTGGAGGTCTTGCACGGGTCAGCAGGGGCTCCTGTACAGCTGTGTGTTTCTGGCACATTATAATGGGAGCTGCTCTTGTGTGGCCTCAGACATGCTGCTGTAGCTGAGGATGTCACCGTGCCAGCACAGGTTTTCTCTATCTCATTTGCAACTTGAGAAATTTCAAAATCATACTCTCTTTCGTAAGCTTTCTTGACCCACAGTTGAGAGGAAAGAGAAAGAGATTGAAATAATGACCTACAGGACTTTAATATCCTCCCTGCAGTGTGTTCTGAGGCAAATGTGATCTTGGATATCAGAAAAGTCAAATCTGATTTGGGGTATCTTAGAAATCACTATTTTCCAGTGGACATCACAACCTCTTCACAATGTTTCTTATATTTTCTTGGTGAAGTTACAGACCCATCTGAGAATTGTGGAAAAACCAGAAAATACTCGTATGTATATACTTTTAAAAATTTGAGGGGCGCCTTGGTGGCTCAGTCGGTTAAGTGTCCGACTTCGGCTCAGGTCATGATCTCGTGGTTCACGAGTTTGAGCCCTGCGTCGGGCTCTGTGCTGACAGCTTGGAGCCTGGAGCCTGCTTCCGATTCTGTGTCTCCCTCTCTCTCTGACCCTCCCCCCATTCATGCTCTGTCTCTCTCTGTCTCAAAAATAAATAAACGTTAAAAAAATTTAAAAAAAAATTTGAATTTCATAGATCCAGTTTTTAGCAGGTTGATACCTTAGCAAACTTAAGTCACCATCAAAATGGTCTTAGAGGTGGGGCGCCTGGGTGGCGCAGTCGGTTAAGCGTCCGACTTCAGCCAGGTCACGATCTCGCGGTCTGGGAGTTCGAGCCCCGCGTCAGGCTCTGGGCTGATGGCTCAGAGCCTGGAGCCTGTTTCCGATTCTGTGTCTCCCTCTCTCTCTGCCCCTCCCCCGTTCATGCTCTGTCTCTCTCTGTCCCAAAAATAAATAAACGTTGAAAAAAAAATGGTCTTAGAGGTTACTTATTTATTAGTGTTTACAAAAGTCACATTTAAATGTAGAGGAACTTTTTCCCTAATGTAAACCTCTAATACTAAGGTGCAAGTCACTGACCATTATCTGTCAGCTGGGATTCAAGCAAGAGTATCCTAACTGGTCCCCTGCTGTGGTCTATTCTCCACAATAGCAACTAGAATAGTTTGTGCAAAATGTAAATCAGATTGCATTCTTCTAATGTGCAAAATCTTCTATCGGCCTCCAAACATATTTATGCTTCATACCAGAGCCTACAGATCAGTCACTACCCACCTCTTCAACCCCAACTCCTGCCAACTTTACCCAGGCATCTCTAGCCTGTCTTGGCTGGGACAAGTTCATTCCCTCCAGTAGATCTTTGTAATTGATATTCCCTCTGCCTGTTCTCTCTTCCCTCAATAGTAGCATGGAACATTCCTTCACTCTATTCAGGTGTCTATAAACTTCAGCTTCTCAGAGAAGGCTTCTTCATAGTCTGTCCAAAATGGCATTACCCTTCCTATCCACCTTTTACTATGCATTATCTTTTTCCACCTTTAGTTTTATTCATAAAACTTCCTTCTACCTGGCATTATATTACTTATTTGTATATAAGTTTATAATCCATATCCCTACAATAAAAAGTAAGTTCTGTGAGGACATGAATGTAAATCAGTATACCCCAACCCTTGAATAGTTTTCTACCTCAGTCATTAAGTAAATGAATGGATGTAAAACACATTTTTTTACATATGTTTGGCATAATATTCACCATTACCAACACTAAGCAAATATTAACTTCCTTGACATTGTTTTCTCTCTCTGAGTCATGTAATTCAGCTATTTTTAAAAAATTATACCTACTAGGGTGCTTGGGTAGCTCAGTCGGTTGAGCGTCTGATTTCAGCTCAGGTCAGGAACTCACAGTTTGTGAGTTTGAACCCCGCATCAGACTCTGTGTGGACAGCTCAGAGCCTGGAGCCTGCTTTGGATTCTGTGTCTCCCTCTCTCTCTGCGTCTCCTCTGCTCATGCTCTGTCTCTCTCTGTCTCTAAAAAATAAATAAAATGTTAAAAAAATTAAAGAAAATTATAACTACTTATTTGCAGCTAAAATGAACCCAGAATTAGAAACACTAAAAATATAACATCCCAAAGAGTACATGAATTAATGCAAACAAATAAACAAACAAAAAACTGACTGATAGGATTCTGTTTCTACAATTGTTATTCTGTAATGGTCCACATGCTTCTGGAAGGTAGCAGTTCACTATTCTACTTGATGTCAGTCTTTGAAAAATGAGGACAATATGTGACCCTGTGTAAGCATGCCCAGAGTAGAGGTGAGTAAAAAGAAAAGGACCCTCAATAGGTTATTGATTGTGATTGTAAATGAAGTCACTCTTGCTCAACCCCTGGGTTTCTAGAGCTGGGGTGGAAACTGT
Source organism: Lynx rufus (assembly GCF_022079265.1). NCBI lineage: Eukaryota > Metazoa > Chordata > Mammalia > Carnivora > Felidae > Lynx > Lynx rufus. The sequence goes on along the minus strand of NW_025814826.1, from coordinate 26,176,756 downwards.
TAGAATATCATATAGAGGTCTCTGACTTAACAAATACACCGTCTTGAAAGATGGTACCCCATCCTTTCAGAATGTTTCCTCCAAGTTGGCATTTTGGTTGCACCTTTAGAAGTCTATTCAAGCATTCAGCCAGTCTATGGCTGGGTACCTCTAGATAATGCAGTATCTGATATGATGCGAGAATCCCATGGTCATAGGTCCAATCCACATGTCTTTCACTATAGAGAGGGCTCTTCATTAGATTCTATGACATACCTGTGTATCAAATATTTCATAATTCCTAGATTGTAAGACTGGTCAGGGCAGGAAAGGCAAATACATACCTAGATTAATTATCCATGCCTGGGAGGAAGAGCTGCTGGTTCTTCCATGATGGAAGGGCCCCAGTGTATTCAACCTGTACTGAGTATCTGGTTGGTCTTCTCAATAAATAGTACCGTATCTGAGGCTCAGTGTTGGTCACTATTGCTGACACTGAGAGACAATCCAATTGGATTTGATAAGTTAGAACCCATATTGTTTGGTTCATATGTGGCCTCGGTCTTTACCACTATGATCACTCCATTCGTGTATTTATCATTCTAATTCTAGGGTAGCCAATGGCAAAGGCTGGGTAATGTCAATTGGCCAAGTCATTTTGTCTACTTGATTCTTCAGTGTCTTGCCCATGGTGGATACTTTCCAGTGAGAGTTAATGAATAATATAAAATGTTTTCACTTTGTGCCTACTCCCATTTGCCAATTCACATGCCTATACTCCTGACCTCCTCATCTCTAATCTTCTGCGCCTTTTTCTTTGTAGGCACCTAAGAAGACAGGTCATTGGCCGCTCTCCAGGAATCTGTATATATTCTCACAATGGGCCACTTCTCCTTCCATACAAGGCAGATAACCAGGAGCACTGCTCACCACCCCACTCATAAGACAACTTCACTGTCTTTCAGATCCATTTCTGACTGTGGCAGTAATTTAGCTGCTGTCCATTTCCAGTTTGCACTGTAACGAGGGGCCACAATGTTGCTTTGGGTCACTGAGTATCAGTGCCAATGAGACGCTGTTTCCTGTAGCCTGGAAATACCTGGCTATTCTCCCTTTTCCCAGTGTATAGTCACTTGAGTAAATGGGTTGTTGGCCTAGTGGGAAAAGACGAGGGAACTGTAACAGTATCTACCATAGTGTTGCAGGGTCCTTTCTCCTTCAGTCAGTAGGTTCCAGATCTGAACACTGGTTCAGATCTCAAAACTTAGCGAGGGATTCTGACTTTTTTTTCTTTTTTGGAGATGACAACTCTAAGCCTCCTGCTTCTGAATTCTTGCTTTTTTCTTTTTCTTCCCCATTTTTAAAGGAGGAAAGGAGTAAATGTTAAGCAGTACACTTTGTCCTTAAAGACTCCATGTTCTATTTATCATCTCCACAACTGCCTGTGGGTCAAGGCCCTGTGGCTGTCCTTTCAATTTTGCTGGTCATTAGAGTAATTGTAGCCTCCTGGACTCTGGTGATCAAGAACTTCTACAAGGCCTTTATTACTTGGAGACCACATCATTCCCCATGGATGTTAACAAGACTGGCTATGTGGCTGCCTCCCTTACTGTCGTCCATGGCTTGCAGAGGAGGCCACTACCAATATTCTTAAAGATGCTGATGCATCTCTCTGGCAGTCAGATGACTACGCAATTGTGACTTTGAGTGAAGGAGAGAGGCAGGAAAATTTGGATGGAAATGCCCTAAGCTGCTGTGCCATCTAAGAAATGTTCATAAAAGCCATTGGGTAATTGTTGAGCCAAAGTTATAGGTCAGTGGAGTTCCTTGTCTCCCAGGAATAGGTCTGCTTCCCCAGCTCTGCCACACTTAGTCATTGGCTGGGAGTAGCTCAAAGAGGTGAGTACAATGATGAACTTCAGAGCAAAGCAATTTGGACCCTGGGTCAATTTTGCTTTCTGTAGTCAGAGGTCTATGAGGTGCATTTTCATGGGCCACCATATAATCTAAATGGTTAACCAGCAATAACATGCATGAATAAACTGTGATATATTGATTCAGTGGAATACTACACAGGAGTGAAAATCAACAAGTTTCTGCTATATATAACATAATGGATTAATCTCACAAACAGAATGTTGAGTAAAATAATCTAAGCACAAAAGAACACAAACTATATATTTCCACTATATGTTCAAAATCAGGCAAAATAGACCTATAATGTTAGAAGCTACACAGTGGCTACTTCTAAAGAGAAGGGTAGAATAGTGACAGGGTTTGGGTACATGTGAGTCTTTTGAGTTCCTAATACTTCTCTATTTTATGACCTAGGAAATAATTAAACAGGTATGTCCACTTTGCAATATTTGTCAAGCTGAACACTTATGATTTGTACTCCTTTTTGTGTTATACTTCAATAAAAATTTTATTTAAATTGAGATATATATATATATATATATATATATATATATATATATCACAAACCCCTAATTTTTAGCTTTTATAAAATGGCTTCAATGATTATCCTCATACCTATATCCATGTGAACTTGTGTGAATGTTTCTGCATGTAGATTTCTAAAAGCAGATTTTCTGACCACTATGAAGCTTTAAATTCCAACACTAAATATTAAGTTGTCCTCCAAAAAGGCTAGAAAAATATCTGCTCTTACCCACATCATGACTAATATTGACTATTAGCAATCATTTTATCTTCTTGCTAATCTTGCAGGTAAAAATAGAGTGTTGTTGTTTATGGGTATACAGTACACTTTGATGATCACTAATGATAATAAGCATATTTTTATGCTTATTTAAAATTCATATTTCTTCAACTGGAAATAGCTTGCTTATTGCGTGGAATTTTGTGTAAGGTTGTCTTTTCTTGTAAACAGTAGAAACTCTTTTTGTATTAAGAATATTTACCTTTTGTCTAATTTGCTTCATAAGGCACCTTGATTCATAATACTAAAACTAAAAAAAATTAATGTTTATTTATTTTTGAGAGAGAGAGAGAGATCGACTGTGAGCAGGGGAGGGGCAGAGAGAGAGGGAGACATGGAATCCGAAGCAGGATCCAGGCTCTGAGCTGACAGCACAGAGCCTGATGTGGGGCTTGAACCCACGAGCCAAGCTGTGAGACCATGACCTGAGATGAAGTCGGACGCTCAACTGACTGAGCCACCCAGGTGCCTATAAAACTTTTATATCATAACAAAGAGGAAATGTTTTCTTCTCCAATGACCGGAGGGCTTGTGCCTGGATCCTCTAAAAGTCATATCACACTATTAAGGAAAAGTGAAAGATAACAGTGGTTTAGGAGTAAATCACATCCTCACTTTATATTATATAGAACTAAAATTTTATCTTCTTTCAGGGAGTCCTTTACCACCTTGAGGCTTTCAGTGGTATTAAAATGAAATCCAGAAGAAGCTTTAAAAGTCAGGGATGTGTAGTAGGACTGTGTATATGATTACTCCTAACTCATCTTCATCTGTTGCTTTACAGGACAGTAATTGAAAAATAAAAACTTATTCACATTTAAATCTTTTTGGTTATTCTTACACCGTTTCTTCAAAATTTATAGTAATTATTTCTTCTTCTATTGTTCCTCTTCCTTGTCTATTATTAGCTGCATGTTCATACATTCATGACTGTAGAACACAAAAGGCAAGAGTACAGAAGCCCAAGGAGAATTTCCTTTAATTTAATGGGACTGTACCATCCTAGTTGGTGGAGTGAAGAGGAAGCTGGCAACATCTGTACCATGTTTCCTTATCCATGTTGTTCTTCACAGATTTAGCGTGTAGCAAATATTCCTTAGGTAATGGTCCTTTTATGTGTTCAAGAAGTTTGTACATTTCAAGATCTAATCTTCTGTCATGTTTCTTCCAACACTTAGGATCTAAAACACAAAACATCTAAATGTCTGACCTGATTTTTTATCTTTCTGCTTGATAGTTTTTCAAAATTACATAGACAAACTCACCATCAAACTCACCATAGAAATATTTATCGTTGCTGTTAACCGTAATTCACCAGTCCTAAGATACACATTATTTCACATTTTAACATCTCTGTAACTGGAGGGTGTCTTACAACTAATAGCACATCGTAGTTTAAATGGTAGTGTTTTTATTCATTTCATTTTTAATGTTACATAAAATAATGATGCACTTACAGCTAGTAGTCTTAAAGTGATGAAATCAATGATAGCATATTTTATAAAACCATTGAACTTTCGTTCATACTCAGACTTTCTAACTTTTGTTCTAGTGATTCAGTTTTTGGTGTTTAAAACTTTGAGTCTCTCTAGCAATCAAATCAAGAGAGCTTAGCTGTTAAAGTTCTTTGTGGGGTTGTTAAATGTCTGCCTGAAATGTGTGAACAATTACAGAGATGTGATTTTTGGAGCCAGCTATTCGTTTGCAACTTGGGAAAGTATTATTCAAGTAATGATAATATTTTTCTCTTTAATAGTTAGAGGTCTTTAATCCAAGTAATCCGTTGAATGTTTTACAGACTCTACAGATTAGAACTACATCTGCTCCTAATGAAATCTATTTACCTTTAGGGAAAAGCCTGGTGACTATTTATGACAACCAAAGGCAACACTATATAGTAAGAATAGGTCTGCCCTAAGAGCTAATTCTGACCAAAACAATAAGAAAAACTGGAAAGAAAGGATACATTTGTTATTGGAATTTAACTGGGACAGCACAGCAGATTTTAAATCTTAACTATCATCTCTAGGTTTTTGTAAAACTAAACTCTCTGCCTTGAATGTTCCATTTTTTATTTTTCTAATTTCATATCTTTCACATGTTAGTTTCTACTATTTGTCTCATGATTAGCTTTCATTTCTTCTGGGTAGCCTCTCCAATCTCTCCAAATAGGTCAAGTGCCCCAGTTAAACACTCTCTCCCATCCTACACTTACTCTTTAGTAAACTGTATTGTAATTGTGTGTCTGTTGGTCTATATTCCTCACTAGATCATGAGCCTTTAGAAGACAGAGAAGATCATGAATCATTGTGCATCAATTGTCTACCATAGACTTGGCCCACATATATGCTAAATAAATAGTTACTAAATAAGTGAATAAATGTATGACTGGCCATCTGGTATGGAATTCCTTTCAAAAAAACAAAGGAAGAAAGAAACAAACAAATCCACAACTAACTCTTTTTGACAAACTTAGATTCCTGAAGCTATCTCCAAGTAGGTCAAGCCAAGGAAAGCAGACCAAATCAGCCTGTTTCAACCCAGACTCAATAACCTAGAGTCTTGTACAGGTAGGCACCACCTACAGACAGAAAGTAGCAATTCATTGTCAACCTCTTTCAAAATTTGAGCAAATATTTGTCTCACAAATACAACACTCACAAATAAATAACTACCTTGGGCAAGTATCATATGTACTATTTTCCTCCTACTAATTCTGCTACAAAGCTCATTCCAAGGAAAACCCCACCAAAACAAGTTTCTATTGCCTAAGTTTCTACCCAATGCAATAATTGAGAGTATGTGGGCATACCAAATATAGGAGAAGGATCCAAGCCATTTGGTTGGCACTTTAAAGATACATGACTTATTAGAAAGTTCTTCCTACAATCACACTGAACTCCTGGTGCAGCAGAGGCAAAATGCCATAAGGCGAACATCACAGAAATATAGAACAAGTCCTTGATAAAACCGTAGAGAGAAGCCAGCAAACATCACCACACCCAAGAATCATGACATTAAAATAACTCAAACACACCCCAGAGCTTTTTGATTTATTGTTTTGTTTTTAGTATTTTCTCTCAGTTTAAAGAAGTTTTTTATTCTTCTTTTTCTTTTGATGTTTTATTTTTTCCGCTTGATTGAGATATGATTGACAAAATTGTAAGGTACTGATTTTTTTCTAATTTTAGAGAGAGTGGAAGAGGGGGGCCAAGATGCAGAGCCAGGGAGAAGTGATAGGGGAAGAGAGAGAGAATCTTAAGCAGTTTTCATGCTCAGTGTGGAGCCCACTGTGGGACTTGATCCCATGACCCTGGAATCAGGATATGAGCTGAAATCCAGAATCAGACACTCAACCCGCTGAGCTACCCAAGAGCCCCAACAAAATTGTAAGATAGTTAAAGTGTACATTGTGCTGGCTTGATATATGTATACATTGTGAAAGGCTTCTCACCATCTAGTTAATTAACATACCCCTCATCTCACATATTTATTTTTTTGTCAGGGTTGAGAACATTAAATTCTACTCTCTTAGAAAATTTCCATTACATAATACAGTTTTATCTATATATGTCACCACGTTTTACATTAGATCTTCAAACTTTATTCATCTTATAGCTGGAAGTTGTACCTTTTTACCAGCGTCACCTACCCTGGCCACCAGCTCCTGGCAACCACTTTTCTACTCTGTGTGTATGAGTTTGACTTTTTTCTAGGTTTTGTGTATAAGTGATACAATGCAGTATTTATCTTTCTCTCTCTGGCTTATTTTACTTAGCATAATGCCTTCAAGGTTCATCCATGTTGTTTCAAATGGCAGAATTTCCTTCTTTCTTGTGGCTTAAAAATGATATATATATCACATATTTTTTATCCACTCATTTGTTGATGGACATAAGTGGATTCCACATATTAGCTATTATAAAGTTTTAAAAATTCTTGATTTCAGTAGTTAACCAAGCTGGTAGATACATACTAACTGCTAAACTAGAAAAAAAATACAAGTAAATGTTTTTTATATTCAAAAATCCAACACATTAACTTGTGTGTGTGTGTGTGTGTGTGTGTGTGTGTGAGAGAGAGAGAGAGAGAGAGAGAGAGAGAGAGAGAGTCATTCCCAAACTAAAACTGCAAACTTGCCCATATCATGTGAAACAAAATAATGGTAATTATGTCACAGAATATCTGAATCTAATATCTTTGGTTACTTTAGGCCACCAAGGATGTTACCTTTTACAGTGTTTAATCTCTAGGCCTGTTAAGCCATAATTTCTTCTTATTTTACTGAAGCAAGTATGTAATACAATTAGTGTGCAATCCTGGAAATACATATAACAAAAGATCTATGCATGCAAATCCACTTTCTAGACACTGCTTCAGTCCTTTCCTCATGATACTTTCTCAATCAATAAATTGTCACAGAATAATTAAATTCTTGCCAAACATTCAGTACAAGAATATGCTTGCACAAATCTATTTTTGTGTATATTTGGTAGATTTTAACTTAAAATTTTTTAAACTTGCGAGTGTGTGTGTGTGTGTGTGTGTGTGTGGTCAGAATTGGGTGGGAGCAACACTGTACTCCAAACAAAATGTGTAAAACTTGATACCACGCATTTCAACAGACATCATCTGTCTCTTCCCTTGGCATCCTGGTTGAATTTGTCCATACAGGCTGGATTTTTTCCCAAGGACCAAGAAACAAGCTGATGTAATGTTCGTTTTCAATTCAAACTTGGCATTGGAAAGATAACAAAGTGAAAGCCAGTTTCTTCCAAAGACTAATAAAAACAAGAGTTGTGCCAAATGCCCCTAAAATATACTGGGCAGCCCATGAACACTGTCACTTAGTTCTGTAAACATATGACAGATTTTGCCCCTGCTCCTTGATAAGACTGTATTTACATAAAATGTATTCTACATGAAACTCACAAGTTCCCACCACATGCAGTATAGCCCACCCAAGCCATGCAAATGTCAACTTTCCCTGGTCCATAAATGAAGATAGGGACACTCTAAACGTCATGGTACAGGGATGCTTTAGTAAATCAATCCAGTTCTGTGTTGTTTCTTCTGGTAAGTTTTTGGTTATGCCTATGGCATTTCCATTTCATTTACTTTCTGTGACTCCCCCTCCCCCAACTATGTTTAAATAAGGACTGTTAGATGGAAATCTCAAAATGTCACCTTTTGGGGGAGACGTGTCTTGTAATTGAGATTTTAAGAATCTGAGGAAAATGGATTTTGGGGGAGACTTTAACCAATTCCTTGGTATTTGTACAATCAGAGATTTAGAAATAATGTTTTAGATCTCAAAGCCATAAAAGTAAAATAATTGGCAGTTACACCATTGAATCTATTTTAGTTTTCACAATATTGAGCAAGCTATAAAATGCTCAGAAGGAGAAAGTGTAGTCTACCTAAAGGAGTGCTTAACTAGCATTGCAAACATGGCTTTGGACTCAATTTTCAAAGCAAATTGTAGTCAAGGTTTTAGATATTGATTATAATTATCAAGATTAAACCTACACCTAGAGTTAGTAAATCACTGCCTGTTTTTTTTTCCCTCCATTTGTAACAGTCCAAAAGTCTTCCAGGCTAAGAGAAAGTGTTATGTACCCCACCCTGGCCCGAAGGAGAATTTGGGATAAACTGGAATACAAATGCCCTACTGAAAAGCAATTAAAATGCACTTTGTCCAGGGTGGGCTACAGGGGACTGCAGCAAAAGACCTTTTATAACCTGCCAAACTCTAGCATAATTTGAAAAGTACTTACCAGATTAGTAAATTCAAAACAGGGAGCCCTGGGTGACTCTAGCAAATGTAAGGGAGTTGAGGGGAACAGGAGAGTCCAGCATCCACCAAGCCAGGGAAACAAGAGGACATCACAATGTCAGTTGTTTACTGTCTAAGCGAAGCACCTGAATCAGTGTGGGGGTATGGAAAGGTGGACAGCTCTGTCAAGTATACTCCTTGTCACCATTATTTATTCCAAATCAACATGATGAGGAAAGTGTGTGGGTCCATTGCTCATTACGTAAACAGTGAGCCCAAGACTAAATGAAATGTGGTAAGCATCCAAGATGGCAGGTTATAGAAAAGAAGAGCAGTAAATAGTCCTCAGGACTTGTAGCTACTAAGTTCATGATTTTGCACTTCAGCCTTCCTCACATTTGCCCCGTGAACCAGAGGTGAACATTAGGTCAAAGCCACGTGGACAAGTAATGAATATGACAGGATGCTGAAGTTTTACATCTCCATCACCACAGCTGTGCTTGTTTTTTAGTTGGTTTACCTTTTTCATGTATCCGTTTTTTTTCCTAATCTGTGGAGCTTGTGAAAATTTTTCCTTTCCATAGTCTTCTGTTCTTACATTCCAGCATCAAGAATTTAATATGACTTGTTTTAAAATCATCTACAGGAAGGAAGTTTGAAAATGATCTCGGTATTTTTATCACAAGAAGGTATACCTACCTCAATGAGGGATACATTTCCTAATCTGGGGATAATGGTGTTTAGCGCTTTCCAACAGAGGTAGGAAAGCCAAGGGGAGTGCCAGGACAATACAAATGCCAACTAAAGTTGGAGGAGAAAATAAAAATCCACAAAAGTACTGTAAAATGAGGAACAGACATGATACTAGAATTCTGAATCTATTTCTAAGTCCACGTCTTGACAGCTTGCTGAATCAAAACAAAACATTAATGAAAGAGGAACCAATTTTAAAGAACTAACAAAACCAGAAAATGGGACCAGAGATATCAAAATTGGGGGGATTGGAAATTCATATTTTCTTACAATTTACACTCCAGGATATATTTGAAGAATATACCAAAATAACAAACACATGTGTTCAGCAGAGTTCATCTGCACCACTGCCATATCCATACAGAATGTGTTGGTATGGTACTTTTTATGGTACTGTTATTCTCTCTGAAAAACGAATGTAGTGGTAGCTTAACTTCTGCCATTTAATTCAAATCTCTACACATGGAATCTCCCTGACAAAACAGGATAACTGCCACTTAACGTGAACCACTGAGAGAATCAGATACTACTCTAAATTAGTCTAAGTTCCTTCTGGCTGGTGTTTCCTGTTATCTCGAGAAAAATATTGCAAGTGAAAAGAAGATATTAATAAACCATCACATTCTGCATCGATTAAAAATATTTCTGACTTTACCTTAATACTATTGCTAAATCACATTTTTTCCACAGATATGGAAAATGGCAAATGTCTTACTTAACAGTTTATTAGACAATATTTGACGTTGATAGATAACTGTAAAATTAAAACAGAAGCCTGTCATTTTTATTAAAAATGAACACATAAGGCATACCTAAAACAATGAATGAGAACAGACTATAAAGAACACAATCAAAATTTAATTGCTGGACAATAAAGTATTCCTAAAAGTTTAAGTGGTACAGAGTCTTAAAATTAATTGGATGTTGAATATGCAAAAATACTAGTATATCAGTCTTCCAACAAAAATAAGAAAGTGACCCCATTCTTTTAATTATTATTTAAAAATAAGATTTCTACTGAGCTAAATTCATGATGATTATCTTCCCAAACATGCAGAAATTAGACTGACCTGTCCCCAAAGAAGAACTGAATATTTTCTACTTCCACAACAAATCCTCCTAACAATATCATCCCGAAGCAGTTGGGCACATTCTTGACTTTTCTGTGTACAGCTTTTACCTGGAGAAATGTGCAAGATGGCTAACTTAAATTGTAATAATAAAACAGTTTCTTTCCCTGGAGTATGGACACTGTTCCAGACACAGGCCTTACACACACTACCTCATTTAATTTCAGAATACCTTCCAAGATTGATATTACTTGTCCCTAGTTTTCTGGTGAGGCGGGGGGGAAAGACGATTAATGTTTTTTCCCCAAAGGCACAGAGTTAGGAAGTAGTGGAAATACTAAAACACTGATTCAGATCCAGATCTGATTCCAAAGCTTTGGTTCTTTTCATGATGTCTTATTACCTATTAGGCAGAGTAGGAAATGAGGAAAATGGTCATGTGCTGTAATCTTCACCAGCCAGCCCATCCCTGATGGATTTCATCAATTTGGAACACTGTAATATACCAAAACACCACTGACAAATGAAGAATGATTAATAGCTCATGACTACCACCTGAGGTAAATGTTAATTATAACTGCTGTTCCTATAGGTTATGTAGCTAGATAAATGTTAACTCCATCCTAATCTCAAGTGTTCATAATCTATGGACATGGAAAGTAAATCCAGGTAGAGATGTGTATACCCAAGCCATCCTATCTATACAAAAATAACACAATTTAAAAATATTTCTATAGCAAAGAGACAGCAGAGTTACAGTGGAAAAAAAACATTTTAATATGAAAAATGTTAAATTAGAAAATAATAGTGATAGCTTCTAAAATAATTGATTCCTACAAAAATGCATAAACTTAAATATCTTTCAGATAAGGTGTAAAACAAAATGATGTTAAGTTTCATCAATTTTCAACTCTTTATAAAAATGCACTTAAATTATAGAAAGTACTTGTAATAATTTATGATTTATGAATATGCAGAAATATTTTTGGGACAATGACTTAAACCTGATGAAAGACCTTCTGGTAGAGGGTGTTTGGTGTCTTCTATTGTCTATTCTTCCTCTTTCTTTCATGATAAATAAAGACCTGATTTTTATCTGGTGCATCATCATCCAAGATATGAGTAGTCTTCAAAGATAGTCCCCAATTATTCCCCGCCCCCACATGTATATGCATGTTGCTCCTCTCATTAGAAGGTAGAGTCTATTTCCCAACCCCTTGAATCTAGGTTGGACTTGTGAATTGCTCTGATCAAACGTACACCAGAAGCGAGGCTATATAGTTCTAGGCTTATTCCTTAAGAGTCATGGCAGTCCTTAAGAATCTCAGCCCTTGGGGCACCTGGGTGGCTTGGTTAAGTGTCTGTCTTCAGCTCAGGTCATGATCTCATAGTTTGTGGGTTCAAGCCCCCTGTCAGGCTATGTGCTGACAGCTCAGAGCCTGGAGCTTGCCAGATTGTGTCACCCTCTCTCCCTTTTCCTCTCCTCTGACTTGTGCTCTCTCTCTCTCTTTCAAAAATAAATAAATAAACATTAAAAAAAAAAAAAAGAATCCCAGCCCTTTCATTCTCTTAGAAATCAGCTGCCAATCTATAAGAAGCCTATTCTCCAGGAGAAGGAGGCCTCATGGGTGAAAACTAAGGCACTGCTTACCAGCACAAAGGCCCATGTGAAAGGCCTTTTAGACCTTCTAACCAGCCCAGCTGCAATCTGATAGCAGCTACACCATTGACCAAGTCAGCATCATATGGAGCTGGAAAAAAAATGCCCAGCTGACTCTTAAAAACATAAGCAAATCATTCTTATTTTAGCAGACAAAATTTTGGAGTTATTTGTTATGCAGCAAGGGATAAGTGAAACACAGTCTTTCTTCATGGCTTTTTTTTTTTTTTTTTTTTTTTTTTTTTTTTTTTTTTTTTTGCAGCTGAGTGTAGGCATATGATAAAGTCTAGCCAAAAGGCATACAAGGTGAAATGCAGTGCTCCATCTTCTGGGGCCACCTTCCCCTTTCCAGTGACTTGAATGCAGATATTAGGGTAAACTATCTTGGACCACACTGACAAGAGCACCTCGTTAGGGTAACAGAGCAAAATGGTGCAGCAGCAATTTGGTCCCTAGATTGTTCAGCAGTTTTCTCTTAATTATGCTACCACTATTTTTGGCTTCTGCTATAACACCCAAACCTGTATAGTAATTAATGTGAATTTTGTTCCCAAGGTGAGATACTTTTATAAGGGTGAGTACTCAGGCATTGGCTTGGCAGGCCAGGTGGAAGGCAGAAATGACATAAAGAATGCAAGCTGGAATGTAATTGTCCATTGAAAACATTTGGCAAATTTCTCACTTGTGACTCCATGATGTATTTACCATATCTTAACTAATGTTTTAAGGAAAATAATTGGGAAAACTTCAACTTTTGATTTATATTGGCTATATCACTTTCAGCAAAGTCTTACAAGGGAGACAGGCTTGAGCTACATCTAACCAGTCTGTAGGCAGATATTGCAGAGAACACAGATCTGCTAAGACTGATCATTCTGCTGTGGCCTAAATCAACAATCTAAGCTGACTGAGAGCTCAGTGGTTTGAAACTTCACCAGATTAAAAAAAAAAATTCTAACTTTTATACACATAAATGTAAGGGGATATAAGAAGAGACATTGAAAAACCAGCTTTAGAAGGAGTTATCCCTGGGGGCGCCTGGGTGGCTCAGTTGGTTAAGCTTCTGACTTAGCTAGCATCCTGATCTCACAGATCTGTGAGTTTGAGTCCCACGTTGGGCTCTGTGCTGATAGCTCGGAGCCTGGAACCTGCTTCAAATTCTGTGTCTCCCTCTCTCTGCCCCTCCCCAGCTCACACTCTGTCTGTCTGTCTGTCTGTCTCTCTCTCTCTCCAAACTAAATAAACATTTAAAAAAAAAGGAGGAGTTATGCCTGGGATGTGAAGTTTTCTTCAGGCACCTCCTGCTAAGGGTTCTCCATCACATGATGGGAATCAGCCCAAGGACTAAAATGAGATTAAGGAGGTTGCCTTCAAACTCAAGCCTTTTTTTTTTTTTTTTCTGATGACCTCAAGGTAGCCACTTCAGTGGAAAAAGAAAAGGGGTAGGCTGAACAAGGAGGCAAATAAATTAAAGATCAGTGATATCAGGCTTAACACTATTATCTAGAAACTCTAATTGATTGTGTTTGCCTTCATATGATATGGACCAGAAACAAAAGTCTGAAAGTTGGTTTGGTTTTGATGGGAATTGCAACGGCTAAAGCAACACTCAGACCTTCAGCTTGCCTTTGCAGGATGTGAGCTGTGAGAGACGGCATGCCTAAAAGAAGCATATTCCCCACGCCCACTACTGATGTGTCCAGGGAACAGGAATAAGCACCAAAGAACTTCCCAGGGGATAAAGCAAGGAACCAGGAGGACAATTGAAAGAGTATGTCACAGACAGCAGAACTAGGGGCTACCAGCTAGGCAAGCCAAGGAGTAAAGGCTATAGCTGGAGCAGGGAGTCTTCTCAATTCCTAACCAGCAGGATTCGATATTTGTTGCAGACCAATACTTGATATGCATCCATTTTTACATTTTCTTATAGTATCTACTTCCTTACTTAGTGTGTGTTAAAGGTGCAGATGATTTGTCTTTTAATTTATAGGCTATTGTACCCTGGGGTGACCCTGAACAGTGGAAAGGATTGAACAGCACTCAGAAATCCAGGATTCTGAAATGAATATTAAAAATGGATAGGTTTCCCCTTTCTTGAAGAACAGGTATGCTCTATGTGTACAAGAAAACTGTGTACATGGATATTTGTCTTACCCAAAAGGAAGATACTGGCACAAAATGGTAGCTACCAATTTTCTCACAGTAATAGAATCTCTCGTTGTAGCCAAGCACTTGTCATTCAGCAAAAAAACTACTATTTTCCTAGTTTTCTTTGCACATAGATGTGACTGTGTGACTAAGTTCTTAACATTGGTTTGTGAGTAGAAGTGATATGTATAACTTCTGGTATATTCTTTTAAAAGGAAGCAGTATGCCTCCCCTTTACCTTTCTCCCTTTCCTTCTACCCTTTAGCTGGACTACAGAGAAGGTGGTGAGCCACTTACAAATAAGGTAACTGCCAAGAAACAAAAGAGCAAGTGTAAGAACCTGACCCCTGACTCACAGAGCCCTGTGCTGCTCACCATTGGGATTGTAATACAGAAGAAAAGGTAATGCCATTTAAAGTAAGCTGTTATTTTGAGCCATTCTGATAAAAATTAAATCTGCGTTGTTACTAATATAGTTCCTCAGATTCATAGTATCATACGTTTTTTAGGTTCATATTGACACATATAAAATGATCATATTAAAACATTGTGTTAAAGAATATAAAGGCTTTATGTATATTTCATTATAGTGGATTAAGAGTCACTAATCTTGATCAATTACTTAAAGAGCTAAATGTTTCCATTGCCCCAACAAGAATAAATACAAAAGCCTCTTGTAGTAATGTGCAAAATAATTTAAAATAGAGTGATCAACATAACACTGTGTCAACAACATATATCACTACTTTTAATAAAAATTCTTACTTTAAATGTGTTTATAATATAAAATGATAAGAATAAATTTTAAACACTTCAGAAAAAAATGTATTTATAAGAAAGACATTTTAGGGGCGCCTGGGTGGCGCAGTCGGTTAAGCGTCCGACTTCAGCCAGGTCACCATCTCGCAGTCCGTGAGTTCGAGCCCCGCGTCAGGCTCTGGGCTGATGGCTCAGAGCCTGGAGCCTGTTTCCGATTCTGTGTCTCCCTCTCTCTCTGCCCCTCCCCCATTCATGCTCTGTCTCTCTCTGTCCCAAAAATAAATAAACGTTGAAAAAAAAAATTTAAAAAAAAAAAGAAAGACATTTTATACAATATCAAACTGTATGAATAATCATGGATGTCACTGACACACAGTACATTTTTATATCATAATTTAAGACTAGCCAACCTCAACTAAAAGCAAAATATTTTAGCATTACTTTTAATTTTTCTTTCAATTGAGATAACCCAAAGTAAGCATTACAAGACGAAGTGGAGATCACACACACACACACACACACACACACACAAAATTATTCACCCATCACAAAATAATGATTTAAATTGACATATAACATGGGTTAATTCTTCACACTGCTGTAATATTCTTTAAAGAACCCAGCTGTAGACACAGCCCAGGGCTGGATTCAAAGCTTGCTTTCAAGTCAATCCTATTTCATGATGAGAAACAATTATAGCAGACAGTGGGGATATGGGAAAGGTTTCCCATATCCTGCCAGTTCCCACCATTCTGGAGTATTCTCAGAGCGCCCATTTCTCTCTAAGGGATTTCTCTGGTGTATGTGGCCAACACTGCAGGGTAGGCCACAAGCGTTGAAGCATTGACACCCCCAAATAGAGCCTCAGTCCATATCAGGTGGGAAAAGAGACTATACACTTTCCTCACTTGTTAGGGGGAGCATGTATGAAGTGTGCTATACACTGTCTCCCAGAGATCCCCTGTGTAAATGAGTTCCAGTTATACATAGCAGCAATCTGCTTATTAACCTATCTTATATTGGTCTCACTTCTCATTTTCCTGCCACACCTTTCTGGGATCTTCTAGAAAAGCTATTTACATTAAATTCCTTTTCTCAGGGTCTGTATCTGGAGACACCCTACCTAAGACACCAGCATTTAAAAACTCTTTATAGTTGGGGTGCCTGGGTGGCTCAGTTGGTTGAGCATCTGACTTCAGCTCAGGTCATGATCTGCAGCCCATGAGTTGGAGCTCCGCATCAGGCTCTGTGCTGACAGCTCAGAACCTAGAGCCTGCTTTGGATTCTGTGTCTTCCTCGCTCTCTCTGCCCCTCCCCCACTTGTTCTCTCTCTCTCTCTCTCTCTCTCTCTCTCTCTCCCTCTCTCAAAAATAAAAAAAAAATTAAAAAAATTAAAAAAAAATTCTTTATAGTTAACAAACCAGTTTTTGCATACATTTCTAATTTGAACCCCACAAAGCCTTAGACGAAGAAGCAGAGGGCATCATTTCACAGATGGGTTCCAGAAAATTTAAATGACTTACAACCCTTCTTGCTAGTTTCACTGGCAAGTGCAAAGACTGTCTACTAAGACCAACACATTGCTTTTTGCAAATTGCTTTTATGAGGTTCTGTTTATTCCTGGCAAGAGATATCACTGCTTGGGTCAGCCACACCCTCCAATTGTAAAGTAATAGATTGAGCAAAGGCAAGTACGAGTCTTCCTTTCTCTGATTTTTTGAAAATGCATTTTTCTTTGAGTGGGAGAGAAATCAAATGACAAGATGTCCATTTGAATGTCCAAAATGTAGCCTGCTCATAAGTCACAAATAGAGTGGGATCTCTTATAACAAATGCCTTTGAATTCATGGTAAGGTCACAATGGCAAGATAAAAAAGTTGATCTCTTTCTTATGTGAGTCAAATTTTGAATATCCCATTGCAATTAGACAAAAGATGTTTTTGCCCGTCTTCCATGTATGAACTCAGCAAAATGTCCTAAGATTCTGTTGCCAAATAAATCTGTACCTTCTTTTAGCTACTCCACAGCTCCTCAAAGTCAAGAGTAATTGTGATTTGTGCTAGGATATTCTTTTAAGTGCCTGTAGACCTTTATCTGCCAGTTATCTGATTTTTCATGCACACAAGAATCATCCATGCTTCTCAGTGAGAATTATATTAATTTTATTTCAAATAATAGAGATATTATCAAGAATACATTTTTATTTGGATATATTTTCTTTAAAAATATCTTTTTTCCATTCATATCTACTGTTTCATCTCTGGAGAAGATGTGCTTGCTAGCAATAAAAGTGATAGAAAAGGAAAAACTGGGCCTCCAAAAGGAGGCTTTTATTGCTGAGAAATCATTCTCCAGTCTCTTACATCCCCTCCATCTACATGTACAACCATCTCCTCTCATCCTAAAATCCCAGCATATGCAATTGCATAAAGTTTAAGAGATAAAATCAAAAACAGCAGAAAACCACACTAGCCTTAAATTAGAGTAGCCTTCTAGCAGTTCTCTCTCAGTCTTTTAAATCATTTAGTATAGAGCTGGATGCATTGAATAGATCCATATAACTTTTATTCACCTTATGAACTTATGCCAAACAATTTTATAATTTCTTTTCTTCTCTTTTGTAAACAGATAAAACACATAAAAAGATACTCATCACCCACATATGCTATTGCTAATTTTACAGTGGAATAGCATTTGGCAAATATAATTTTTGATTCATGAAAATGTGTTAAGGGCCACCCACATTCAATCAATACAATACTGCCCTTTCTGATTGGAAAACAGGAAAGGAAAGTTTACAGTTCCCCCACCCTTGTAGTTCTCCCTGCCAAGGAAACTTTCCAATCATAGACTCATCCTAATAGATCCTCAATAAATCCTTTTTGGAATTAATTAGCTGAAGAGTGACTCAATTTCAATCCTCAGAACCTAACTTAAGAACATGATGGAAGCTTAGTATTGAATGAAGAGGGTAAAGGAGATTTTACTCTAAGACTTCATGAATTTTTATTGACATCTGGCAAATATAATCTCTGATTAATTGTTTCCCTTCTATCTTTTCTCCCAAAATATGACATTTAGAAGGTCTTAAACTTGCTAAACTCCTGAACCCAATTTAAGGTTGATCTCTTTAATGTAGCTTTTATGCAGGATGAAGCATTTCCCAAAATATGTTCTAAGGGTATGTTCACATAAAAGTCACCTTGAAAAAAATTGGGTTAATAAAGTAAGAATAGTGCAAGATTTACAATTTAGCATTCATAAACATATACTAACATATGTGCATATACAAACAAAATAAGCTGTTGCTGTTTGACGCTATATTTTCTCAAACTACATGACCATTAAATCATTCCCCTTTTAAAGAATCACTAATTAACATCCCATAATATCAGCATTCTATGCATTGTGTAACATGACTTGTAAAATGTAAAGTAGATGATAGAAGAGAATAGAAAAGAAAGAAAGAAAGAAAGAAAGAAAGAAAGAAAGAAAGAAAGAAAAAGAAAAGAAAAGAAAAAGGAAGGAAGGAAGGAAGGAAGGAAGGAAGGAGGGAAGGAGGGAAGGAAGGAAGGAAGAGGGGTGCCGGTTAAGCATTTGACTTCAGCTCAGGTCATTTCACTTTTCATAAGTTCAAGCCCAGCTTTGGGCTCTGTGCTAACAGTTGGGAGCCTGGAGCCTACTTTGGAATCTGCGTCTCCCTCTTTCTCTGACCCTCCCTGGCTCACTCTCTGTTTCGCTCTTAAAAAAATAAACATTTAAAAAAATTAAAAAAGAAAGAAATAGAGAAAAGAAAAGAATAAGAAAGAAAAATAAGAAAGAAAAAAATGAAGTAAAAGAAGAAAGAAGAAGCTATATCATGTAAGGTTCTGTAGGCCATGAAGAAAATTTGGGGCTTCTAAATAAAATGAAAAATCATTGAGAGTTTTAGGTAGGAGAGTTCTACCCATTTTATCACTTAGAAAGTGAATTCTGACTATTGTGTAGAAAATGGTAGAGAAAGACATATATCATATGATTTCACTCATATGTGAAATTTCAGAAACTCAACAGACGAAGAAGAGGAAGATAAGGAAAAATAAGATAAAAACAGAGAGGAAGGCAAACCATAAGAGACTCTTAAATACAAAGAACAAACTGAGAGTTGCTGGAGGGGAGGTGGTTGGGGGAATGGGTTAAATGGGTGATAGGCATTAAGGAGGGCATTTGTTGGGATGAGCACTGGGTATTATATGTAAGTGATGAATCACTGGGTTCTACTCCGGAAACCAATACTACACTGTATGTTAACTAACTTGAATTTAAATTTAAAAAAAAGAAAAAAGAAAAAAAGAAAATGGCTTGGACTGTGATAAGAGTAAAGAGGGAGGGGACAAGTTAGGACATTATATAAGTTGTTCAGAAGAGATGATCATGGTACTGAAGATAGAGGGAACAAATTCAAGATATATTCTTAAATGTTTGCAGTGAAAACTATAATGTCATTTTAATAGTGCTGTATTTCTCACTTATTAATACATGCAAAGTACTCAGAACAATGCCTGGCATATAATAAATGACAATTCATGTGAGCTCTTTAGCATTAATATGGGCTAACTCCTAAACTCAGTGTAAACTCAGCTCAGATGTCTTTCCTTGACCACTGCCCTCTCCCTTCTCAAAGCAAAGTCGTTTCCCCCGTATGTTATCATCTTTAAATGCATGCTTCTTTATATAGTTAACGTATCATACTATATTTTAATTCATTTTCTATCTTCATTCCCCACTACAATATGAATTCTTTGAGATCAAGAACTAGATCTTTTCACTTATAAATCCCTAGTGTTTAACACTTAGTAACTACTGATGCATCAGAAAATCAAAGAGATGCAGAACATTCTATCAACCAATTAGTTGATAGTGCTACCATCCACCTAGTAGACATTCTTAAGTGCTTTTGAATGACCAGAATGAATAGATTTATAAAAGAGTAAAGGCAAAAAAAAAAGTTTTTAATCTGAGGCAAACCTCAGAACAGTAGCCAAGTGGTGAATATGAAAGTCTGTGACTAGATTTCAGGAGAACTGCATTATAATTCCTGATCCACTGTGTACAGGCCATTTGGTCTCATCACTCACCCTCTTCTCTTTAATTTCTTCATCTGCTAATGAGGCATATCAATACTTCCCCTGCTTACTTATGAGACATATGTTACAACTAAATATGGTATGGTCATAATATTGTTTTAACAAACATAAACTGTACCACAGATTCCAAACATTATTTCTGGGGGCACCTACGTGGCTCTGTTGGTTAAGGGTTTGACTTTGGCTCAGGTCATGATCTCATGGTCTGTGAGTTTGAGCCCTGCATCAGGCTCTGGCTGACAGCTCAGAGCCTGGAGCCTGCTTCAGATTCTGTGTCTCCCTCTCTCTCTGCCTTTCCCCTGTTCATGCTCTCTGTCTTTCTGTCTCTCTGTCTCTCTCTCTCTCTCTCTCTCTCTCAATAAATAAACATTAAAAAAAACAACTATTATTTCTTACACATACTTGAGAAATACAGGTTAACCTGAGTTCCGTGTTGTATAATAGTCATAATAAAACCAGTGTTCACTGAACATTTACTCTAGCAAACTCCTGTACATACTTTACCTACATTAATTTAATCCTAATGATGACCTTATGCAGTGGGGACCACCACCACCTATTTTTAAGAGATAAGGAGAATAAGGCACTGAGAGTATAAGTAACTTGCCCAGAAAAAAACCCAAATAATAAGAAATAAGTGTAGGCTTTGAACTCATGTAGATTCATGATTCGTGTAAAATCATGATGCAGAGTCTGCACCCTAAATGCCACATTCTCCTGCTTTTCATGGTAGGGGTCAACATGGGGCAGGGTGGCGCATGAGGTGATCTCTCTGAAAGCACCCTGGCTGTTCCTCCCAGCAGCAACCATTATGCAGTGTAGTATTCAGGGCTGTTTCATAAGGCATCTACAGAATTTCAGCCAATTTCCATCACATGGTTTCTCCACACCTAAATGGGCTTGTATCTGTGGTTATAATTTACACTTTAATTTAACCAAAGGTGTCCTGAATTTTGAGGAGTAAAAGGAGATTAGTTTTATCCTTTTAATTTCCTATAACATCCAGCCATTCTTCCATTTGGTTAGCAATGTACAAATGTAAGGAGATATTAACATGGTCTGGAATAAAATAAATCCTTCAAGCACTCATTGACCTAATGCCATTTTGGGAGGAAGGCCATGTGTTATTACTGGAAATGAGTAACACTTTTATACAAATGTGGAGAAGGCATTATTATTTCCCCCCCCCCACTGAGCTATCACTGAGAGAAAAATTCCCACCATTATTCCTTAAAATCCTCCTTGAGAAAAGTCATACACTATACTGGGGCATTATTCAATTAACATGTATCAATTGCCTACTATTAGATATCTAGCTGCCATTCTATTTATTCAGTTCACACAATTATTGAGGTCATCCTACAGGCACCACTCTTTGTGTTAGGTGATGGGTATATAATGGCAAAATATAGAGAGAGCTCCTTTTTTCTTCCTTCTTAGGGCTTATGTTACAGCTGGGGGAAATGTACCCTAAGCAAGTAATTGTGCAGATACTTAATACCTGGGAAAATTACTACGCAAATACACAGAGAGCAATGGAAATGTGTAATAGGAGGAATCTAAGCTAGCTGATGGGTCAAGGACAGTTTCTAGAGGAGGTAGAGCAGATATTTTCATATGTCTGTTTTCTAATGGACTTTCATAGTTTACAGTACCAAAACACAAGGATAATTTTGTGTCAAGATTAAAAAGGGAAGAAATGTCAAAAATAGGAATTGCTACTGAGCCCTTTGGAATAGCAAAGCATGCTATGAGCAGCATCACAATATGGGGCAGTTTGGGTCAGAGAGTTAGGCATAGTTTGCCCACATATGAAGGAGAAGCCCAGCACTGGCAACTGTGTGACCAATCTCAAACTACTTATCTGATATCATTGGCAATTTGAAGTGAGGCTCATATTCTCAATTTTTTAAAAAACGTTTATTTATTTTTGAGAGACAGAGAGAGAGATAGAGCATGAGCAGGGGAAGGACAGAGAAAGAGGGAGATACAGAATCTGAGGCAGGCTCCAGGCTCTGAGCTGTCAGCACAGAGCCTGATGTGGGGCTCGAACCCATGAACCGCGAGATCATGACCTGAGCTGAAGTTGGACACTTAACCGACTGAGCCATCCAGGCGCCCCATTAAAGTATGGCTCATAGATAAAGTTGGCAAATCTTTTAAATGAAGGAAACCTGATTGAAAGCACTGATCACAAAGATATACTGGCTGGATCATCTCCCAAGATTTTGTATATATTCCAAAAGAAGAGAGACTTAAAAAAATCCTTTAGAACAGAGACAAGTCTCCATTAGTCAATACTTCATAATGATTTCTGGGCCAGGAACTGAGACTTTCGTGATCAAGGGGCTCCCAGAGCAAAAGATGTGTACCACACAACTCTAATATAAACACCATGCTAAATTTCATGATGGTGTTAAATGCCTCAAAAGGTGAGAATGTCTAACTTAAGAAAAGCATAATCTGTCTTTTACAGTCTACTGAAAAACTGTGGTAGCAAAACCATGTTACATTGTATGATCTCAACATTGCCTTACATTTTATACAAGTGAAATCAGATTACAATAAAAACCAGAGAGAAGCTTAAAACAGAAATGAGATCACAAAAGGGCTAATAAATGTTTTCACTTTTTCCAAGAATAAATTATGAGCCTTGAAGTTTTAACAGAAGATGGTGGGTTCATCTTCACTTTGTTCATTGATGTCTACTGGTTGTTTCCTCTATTTCTTCTATCACACCAGCTCATTTCCCTCTCTTTTCCCCTACAGAAGTCACAGAATTTTCTATTGTTCAGATTTGCATACTCTAGGGAGAATCATGCAAGTAAAATAGTTTAAATTAATAAACCCCTACTTAAATTGACATACTTGGAATTTCTCCTTATGAGCTTTGAGGATTTGGCAACACAAGTAAGATGGAATAGTGTTGGCTACAAATTATTCCCTAAGAGAAATAAGGATTTCTGATAACTGTCAAACTATGTGGATGTGTACTGCATAGTTGTTTTGTTTTTTATCATTACCAGGAAAATATGCAATACTATACGAAAATACAAGTTCTGAAAAACTGCTTAGCCCAAGGAGTGAATGGACAGAGATGATAAATTCCAGAAAGTGAAGGATATATCTGTCTTGTTCTCAGAGCTCAGCCCAGGCCCTTAAGCACAGCACACATGAAATTAAGGAAGAAATAAATGACTTCTCAATAATTTTCTTAGTCAATTCAGGTTGCTATAACAGAACACCATAGAATGAATAGTTTATAAACATTAGAAATTTATTTCTCACAGTTCTGGAAGCTGAGAAGTCTGTGACCAACGTGTCAACAGATTCAGTGTTTGAGAGCCTGCTTCCTGGTTCATAAATGGCCGTCTTCTCACTTTGTCCTCACATGACAGAAGAGGAGAGAGAGCTCTCTGGGGTCTCTTATAAGAACATGAATCCCATTCATGAGGGTTCCAGCCTCATGACTTAATCACCTTCCAAAAGCACCACCTCCTAATACTATCATATTGGGGGTTAGGATTTCAACATATGAAGTTTGAAGGGGCACAGACATATACTCCATAGCAATAATGTAGCATGCAGGAATAAATTCCCTTATTACCCATAAATAATCAGATCAATTGGATTAAATAATAAAATGGAGGAAATCTGAGCTAATGTACAAATACAAGAAATCCTGCCACTTGCCCCATGCCACATTTTGACATGGAATAAAAATTAAATAATCAAATTAACACTTTAAAAAATAAAATAGACTCTTAGCTGTCCATGTTCCTGGATGAAGACAGAAACTGATAGGTAGTAGGAACCAAGTAATACTTTCTTCTTTTCCAAAAACCTTTTAGCACATGTAATCCGCCCCTCAACTACCCTACTCCAAACAACAACAAAAAAAATTGTGTGCTACCCATTTTTAGGGTAAATTCTGTATATTGTATACCAGGCACTAAAGATGTTCCTAAATTTGGTCTCTAAACTTAATACTATCCTCTCCTAAAGGAATTCTCCATTTGGTCTGCTTCCTGACTTTAATACATCTTGAGTTGTTTTTCCTCCATACATTCCTCTGAAATGAACTTATAAAAATTCTGACCACGTCCAAGTCCTGGCTTAAATCACACATCCTCCATGAATCTATCATGCCATGTAAGCTAGAACTGATATCTCCCTCCGTACCTGATATAGTCATTCAGCACTTAGTAAAAACCACCTTATATTTCTGCTTATTTCTGATATAAGGAGAAGAAATCTGTTTCATTTAGAATCAAAGAATTTTAGATCTGGAAATAATTTACAGATCAAGAGGTCAATTCTTTCATTGTACAGATGAATAGAGAAATGAAGTTACTGATCTAAATTAATTATTGAGAAAATCAGAATTAGACTCAGTATTCCATCTTTAGTTCAATAAACTTACCAATACCCCATGCATGCTTAAAACTTAAATGAAAAATTGTAAGAATTTATTTCATTTAAAAATTTAAAAATTTACTAACATGTTGTTTGTAATAACTGTAAAATTAATTCAAAAGTCACATTAAAATTTTTTAATTTGTCAAAATTATATAACAGATTTAAATGTTCAACCAAGCTTCGTTTAGCCTGATGATAAAATGTGCTTTCACTTAACAAGTGAGAGCAGCAAGAAAGGAAGGGTCCAAGAGTGATGAGGAAAACATCTCCTGGGAATGAAATTTTGCTGTAAATATTCTACAATCAAGAGATAATCTACATAGAGATTTTGGAATCATCCATTCTTTTAGAAGCTCCATTGTCTTCTCATCTTCTTAAAGGCAGGCAATTTGGATTCACTGGCAAGTGGTGCACAATACACTGATTTGGTTCTTGTGAGGAAGGTTTTCATCTGTTGGACTGGAATGCCCCACTATTTCTAGGAACTATGTTTGGAACAAAACACTTCCTTGTGATACATCTAAAATTAGTCATTCTTCTTAGATGAAGGGAAAATTTTGCAATGGTTTTTCCCATTCAGATGATGACTCCCCTGGCAGAGAAGGTTAAGATCCTGTGAGTGGGTCCAATTATACGCCAACTCACGGTGCCAAATCACGGGGTCTCTTCATAAAATTTATGTTTGGATGTATCCCCTGGAGCAAAATGGCTCACGGATTGAGAAAGCCAAGATATATCTGTTGAAGAACTTCCCTAACTCTCTTTCTTTTTATTTTATTTTATTTTTTTATTTTGTTTGGCGAGGAGGGGGTGTGGGGGTTCCATTTCCATTTGGAATCTAAACAAAGGTCTTTCATTTTGCCTCCTTCCAGGGGAAGTTCTGTTCACTGTTGGCATCATGAAGATGTCCAGCCTCAGAATATTATGAGCACCCACATATATCTAAGTCTTTTCAAGGCTACATAGGCCTCTCCTCACCCTTTTCTTGCCTTCACCTGATTTCTTTAATATTGTCACAGAGAATTGCTTGATTCTCACAAGAATTGTTGTCCATTGTATCTCTGGTGTCTTTTAGGCCAACTTCTATTTTCTGTAAGCAGAAATGTCTGCTCAACAATTTATATTGAAATTACAGACAATGCTTAATAAGCAGACAATGCCTCATACACAAAAGCACTCCAGCTGCATCTGGCCAGAAGTTTTGTCCAGTTAAATGACAGCTTATGAAATGTAGATGCAGTTGTGGTTTAAAAAAAGTCCAAAGAATCCAAAGAGTTACGTGCTGGGAGGACACAAAGCTTTGAAATTAGTTGTAACATTCTGGGTAGAGAAAGAATATTTTGAGTGGCTAAATAAGAAAAACAATTATTTACTCTGAGTATATAGCTTTCTTGATACTATTCAGACTCTACCACATCAAAAATACTATCCTAACAGCTCATACATATTTTATTTTTATTTATGGTGTTTTATTTATAACCTTGGCTATCTGTATGTCAGCAGGGTATATTCTTTTTTTTTTAATGTTTATTTATTTTTGAGACAGAGAGAGACAGAGCATGGATGGGGGAGGGTCAGAGAGAGACACACAGAATCCAAAGCAGGCTCCAGGCTCTGAGCTGTCAGCACAGACCCTGATGCGGGGCTCAAACTCACAAACCGTGAGATCATGACCCGAGCCGAAGTCGGAAGCTCAACCGACTGAGCCACCCAGGCAACCCAGCAGGGTATATTCTAAATAAGACTTGAAGTCTTATCAGGACAGCTGTGGCAGTTAGACTCAATGGATTTTAAGGTTCTATTGAACATGTTTTACATGGCACCCAGCAGACTATCTTTCATATATTTAGGTCAGATGATAAGAGTTTTCAGGTGCTAACAGGTATATAAATCCAAGGGATTGCATTATATCCATAGATTATTTTGTGTAGTATAGACATTTTAACATCTCTTCTTCCAATTCATGAGCATGGAATGTCTTTCCATTTCTTTATGCCATCTTCACTTTCATCAATGTTTTATAATTTTCAGAGCATAGGTCTTTCATCTCTTTGATTATGTTTATTCCTAGGTATCTTATTATTTTTGGTGCAATTGTAAATAAGATTGTTTCCATAATTTCTCTTTCTGCTGTTTAATTTTTAGCGTATAGAAATGCAACAAATTTCTGCGTATTGACTTTATATTGTGCAATTTTACTGAATTCATTTGTCAGTTCTAGTAGTTTTTGGTGGAGTCTATAGTATCATGTCATCTGAAAATAGTGAAAGTTTTACTTCTTTCTTACAGATTTGGATGCTTGTTATTTCTTTTTGTTGTCTGATTGCTGTGGCTATGTTAAGCATAATTAGAGAAAGACAAATACCATATGATTTCAGTCATAGATGGAATTTAAAAAACAAAACAAATGAGCAAAGGGAAGAGATGGGGGGAGGGGGCAAGAAACAGACTCCCAACTGTAGAGAACAAACTGATGGTTACCAGAGGGGAGATGAGGGTGGGTGGGTGGGTTAAATGGTGATGGGGATTAAGGAGGGCACTTATTTTGATGACCAAGGGGTGATGTATGGAATAGTTGAATCACTATATTGTATATGTGAAACTAATACTGGAATTATAATCAAATCAAAACTATACTGGAATTAAAATATAAATAAATGAATCAATCAATCAATCAAAAGAAATGTTGACTTACAAGTTCTCAGACAAGAGAAGCACTTCTCTTACAAGAGCTTCAAAAACTGAAAACTCATAGGCTTAGAGTATATTTATTTTATAAATATTAAAATCTCACTGGTTATACTGACAACTATCATAATTAGAAAATGCAACAGTGCAATGTGATGAAAAGCTGCATGGTACTCATTTTGTTATTTTCTATACAAATATTATGGAAAAGTGCACCTGACTTAAAATGGGCATGCCTTACCCAAATGTGTCCACTTCATGCACTTGCAAAACCTACCCCCCCTATGATTTTCTTTCTGTGTAGAACCAGAATATGCTCCTCTCTGCCAAGTAGCTTGTAAAGAAGAAAATTTCAGAGAGCTCTCCAGTCCATACGGTAAGAAATCATTTTCCAGTTTTTATTGTATAAATAGATTACTAATTGTTTTCATGTTTTTCTCGTTTTTACGATTGCTTAAGCATGGGTTTCGCTGTCTGCACATCTTTAAGAAGTCATCTTTTATACTACACAAACAATACGGTTTTCTTTACCTGCTCTAGCTGCCAGCAAATGTAATAGTGATGCAGGAGGACTGAAGAACAAGGAGGCCCCTTAGTGTTCTGGTTTCAACAAGAACCAACATTGCACATAATCTCAAGAGCTGGACTAAAATTTAGTGGGGTGGAAGCTCCCAAACTTTCTTATAGAAAGGACTTGGTGGCAAAAAGGTTTTTGGAAGTGGAGGCTAATTGATTTGTCCTGAAACTGCATTGAAGAGCGAGCACACTTGATCTCACTTAGATAGCTTAGATCGTAAGTTTATTAGGGGCAACTTGGAGGAGGTTGCTCATGGAGATTTATGATGGTTTCCAATCCCCTCTCCCCCCAAGTGTTACACCCTGGCAATGCCACTGCTAAAGTT
This sequence comes from Lynx rufus, assembly GCF_022079265.1. Lineage (NCBI taxonomy): Eukaryota > Metazoa > Chordata > Mammalia > Carnivora > Felidae > Lynx > Lynx rufus. The sequence continues at coordinate 26,148,754 of NW_025814826.1, read as the reverse complement.
CTCAGAAGTACGACTAGTCAAATCTGTGTTTATTTAATAAATGAGAGTTGGGTCAAGTCTGTTGCCCACCCACATTGTTCTGCAATTTCATATTTCCTTATGCAATGACTTGGAGGTTCAAGCTGGATCCTGCCCTGGCTCTGATGCCAGACGATAATACTGCCTACTCAAACCTCATACTGAGCACACAGCAGAGCCATTTTGCTGAACAGTTAACACATGTGATGGAGCAAGAGTGATTTTGTGTATTCTGTTTTGATAGATGATTGCTTTCTATTACCCTATCTCCTTAGCGACTCATCTTTTAAAATATTGTTTCCTTCTAATACAACTTTTCTAATGATACCTTAGTCTTATGGATGTAAATTGTATGTATATGGTGAAATTTTTTGCCTGAACATTTATGAAACTTAGCTTGTTGCGAATTTCTGCTTGCTTCTCATGGGCCTAGTTTTCTCTGTAAATATGTTTTTATTTGGACTCAATCATGCTACAATCTACTTCTCCATAATGGAAAGGGGTTAGTCTGCTGTGAACTGCAACTTGTTTTGATAGCTGGTAACTTTGAACTAAAGGGACATTACTGTTATCAAAACACCAACTAGCTTTTCTTGGAAGTAAAGACTGACATGGTCTTTTTTTCCCAGTTTTTCTGACTGAGGTCGTATCCCTTGACTACAAGCACACTCTATGCTTTACTGGAGCCTGTCTTTTAAATCTCACAGGCCAACTATAGAAAGATCAGCGTCTCAGGCAGTGTCCTCAAAAGGGAATAGTCCAGGGCATCAAAAGGCCATAAATTCAACTGGGGTAATGTTATTTGGAAAGAATCTTAAGTCCTAATCTTGGAATGAAAATATCTAAATTTCAGATCCAGTACAATTTTTGAGGTTCTCTGTGTTTTAGATAGGGTAGAGAGAGACACACATATACTTTCAACTTGAGCCATATGGAAGAACATTAAGTGTTTTTTTTTTTATTTTACTAGGAAAAAAAGTCTGCAAAAGTATTTTAACTGAGTAAGTTACAGCAAACGTAAAAAGTCAATTAAGTTTTTCCTATGAAGTTTTTGGAAAGTCCATATTCTAGATTTTCCTGTAATGTTCTCAAAATTAGAAATCAAAATTGGGTCAGACATTAACAGTAGTCAATCATGCTCTGATGCTAAAGTGGCCCCATTGATCTTGACATCTTCCACTTAAAAAAAAAAATGTAACCAGAATGGAGTTGCTATACCATCATTGACAGTGCAGTTGTTTTAGTAATGACAGGGTCATGTGCTTTAAAGAACAGTGATATCATTTATTCACAGTCAACTCTTAACTAACATTAAATCTTACTGTGCTTATCCTAGCCTATTGAAAGAGGATGATTTGTGGGTATCACAGTGTTAAATATGGTATACTGGCAAGATGTAGTTATCTTCTATTCCTCCTGTAGCCATTCCAAAATGCATTAAAGAAATAAAAAGTGTATCAAGTCAAAAGGACAAAGCATATAAGAGACTTCAGTGGATGAAACATTTCAACCAAGTTTTAGATAAAAAATACAGTAGAGGGATTAGTTAAATGGCTGAGTGAGGATATTATAACTGAAAGCACAGTTACCTGCACTTTGGAGTATCCGAGAAAGTTAAGTTGATTCAGTCTGCAGAAATCCTAACAGGCTTGTAGGCACCAGATTTGGTAGAAGGAGAAGGGGTTTTAATCAAAGTTGAGAACAAAAGGAATGGAAATTTATAAAACAAAACAAAACAAATATTATCTATATGGCCAGATAACCTCCATCCTCCTCACAATTCCCAGAAGACCAGAGTTTTTTCTCTGTAGATTGTTCTTGGAAAATCTCCATCTATCCTTAGTACATCAGAGGACTTCAGTGAGGTAAGAGGCATAAAACGATTGCACATCCCTGAGTCACTTCCTCAAGATGCATTGTCCCCAGGGGAACACTAAGCATTGGTCATATGCCAATGTTCTCATTACCAAGAACTAGAGAGAAAATATTTGTCTCTATAAGGCTTTCTCAGTGGATAAAAGAGCACTGCTTTCCACTAAGTCTCACACATTGGGTATTCCTGCAAGAAAAAATTAAAATTAAAAACAGGTTTTATATAATAAATAGAAAAAAAGAGCCAACCAAACTACTATTTCTTTGGTTGCCCATTATCCATATGTTCCCTTCTTTCTATTCTTACCTTCCCTTCAAGAACAATTACCACCCTGTTAATTCAAATACCCATTTACAACCCATATATACCTATTCCTATTTAAAAGGAGGCAACCCATAGTCTGATAAATTATTAAATCATTCCAAGTGCAGGATTTCCTATTGTCATAAGCAGGCAACACTTATTGGAGTTCATTATCCCGTTGGAAAATTATATGCATCTTCCTAAGTGAGCTGAAACCTTGGTCATCTTGAATGTATAAGGTTGTATCAGTCTTCCATCAACTTTTACTAGAGGTATAATAGTATGAGAAGGAGCTCCAGAGATGACATGGTTTCCATCCACACTTTTCCCAGACCCTGCAGAATAGCAGAAATTCTATTTACCCTTGACGGACAAAGTGAATCACTTCAGACCACACCCCTTCCAGTTTTCCTGTTTTCCCAGTGATACGAAATCAGTGACTTTGAAAACAACTATAGAATGTTGCTAAGGTATCATTGATCCCATCTCAGAAAGGATTTGGGTTACAATTCCATTTATTGCCAATTGCCCTATACCCTGTTCTTAACCAGTGCAACAGCAGTGGTCCTCTGAATTCCAAGGAATTGTTAACTTAGAGACAGTGTCCAACAGGCTCCGAAAACTGGGTATTTCCTGCTCCCTAATACATAATTATTTGGTAAATGATCACAGATTTCTTTGAGGAAGAATAGGATAAAGATTCACAGTATGTACCTGTGGTGATAATTCCTCTTACATGACTTCTGGTACCTAAGGATCTTCCTACTCTACTGATATCAGGAAGCTCATTTCAATTGCAGATTCCCTTCCCAAATCTGAAATATTACAAGACTTTTCAGAGAATTTGGCACCTTTTCACCAGTATATTTATCAAGACTGTGATGAAGAGAATATCTTCTGAACCCTTTTAGGAAACGTGGTTAGGATGGAGGAGTAGATCACAAATAACTTATGGTTGGCAATTCTGTCACTCAGAACATTTGCATCCTTTCTTATATGTTATGCCAGGGAATTTTGTCCATCTCAAATTTATTGGGCATAAGCCACCTTTTAATTCAGGTTTTAGCCACTCAGCCACGAAAACACCTTAATTGAATTGATTTTTAAAATGCAATCTGATCTAGTGTCTTCTTGATATCTCAGGATATCTTTCCATACATCTTTTCCAAATTTTTTTAAAAAGTATTTTCCAGGTCTTCCAATTCCTTTGGGGTCAAAATATTCTCCTCTTCGTTTTAATATGGCATCCATTTCTATTACCTTCCCCAGTTGTGGCAATAAGTTTGCAGATATTAAGGTGTAAAGAAGTCTTCAGAATAAATGACTTCCCTTGGGAAGGGAAATTTTCTCAAAAAAAAAAAAAGGGACTTCATCATCTTCCATACAGGAGTAAAACAGTCTTAACAGACATGGAAGTTAAGACAGATATAGCTGGAAAGAGAGGCAAGTGAGAGTTAGGGTTCAGGGTACATCAAGGCCTTTGTATTTTCCCATATCATCCAATATACTCTATTAATATTTTTTATTCCTTCTCAATCAAAATTCACTTTCATTGGGAGACCTGGCATTGTTGTGAACTCAAATGAATACACTTGACAATCTGCATTTTCAAATTTTGCTTTGATTTTCAACACTGTAGCTGAAAAAGAAGATAAAGTTCTTTATGGTAATAGAAAGTTCTCAGTTTTAAGAACTTAAGAACTAAGGTTTATTTCATAACTTGCATCAAGAATTTTGAACTGTCACCTACTCCTTCTCTATCTTTACTCACTTCTATTAGAAATAAACACACTTCCCTACATCCTTGAAATTGCATGATCTTAATTCTGTTCTATTATTGCATCAAAGTGATAACCTCAGAAATGTGCCTTAAATGGACACCTCATTAATGGTAACCACAGGTGGTAATTAGTTGTTTTGCCATTGTATGCCATAGACTACCAGATACTGATTGGGGATTAACTAGAGTTTTCACTGCCTTCAATCCCAGTTTAACCAGAGATAAGATCCTCATTGCCCTAAGGCTTTGAGGCCAATGACACACTTCCTGGTACCAATTTCTATACAAGTCAGATCTTGGTTATAAATGCCTGAAACTGATTTTGGCTAATTGATTCTGAAATAAAACTAATTGGTGGCTTATTAGTACTTCAGAGAATCAACAGGAATGCTAGAGAAACATTATCAGGAAATGCCAGGAAGGAAAAGAAAGTTGGCATACAAGAGCCCAAGTCAGAATTCAGTAACAGTCTGGTTAGGAGGCTACTGCTGGTGCCATAGCCACTGGACACCTCTTATGGACCCACTGGGCTCCACCATGGCTGAGTCCAGGCTGCCTACAGAGAAAGATTCTGGAGAATAAATATTCCTTTTTGACTTTCGAGTTCCACACAACGAGGAATTCCCTCCAGATACAAATGGTGTTTGAATGGTGGATAGCCAAAGATAACCAACTTTAACTACATTTTAGTAAAAATCTAACACTAATCATGATTATGTGTAAATGTTTTTCATAATCCAGTCCTTTTCCTACAACTCTCTTTACTATTTCTATTGAGTAATTGACCAAACAAGTTTAAAAGTTGATAGTAAGTCCTACCTGGTACTTACAGGCTGCTTTTTATCATTTTAACTTTTAAATATTCTAAAAATTGAAAACCTGTGATAAGATTCTAAACATTTATCAATTTCTCATTTGACAAAACACCAAATTTCATTCCTTTCAGGAACTGGCTACTATTTTCACTCTCCTTGATGCATCTGTGTCTTGTTCTCTTGTGTAGTAGGTATATAGTAAGTACAGATTTAGGGGAAAAGTGCCTGTATACTTCATCTGTTTCTAACATCGGAGAAACAAATTGGTCATTGTATTTTGTCTTTCTTCTAATCTAATCTATGAGTTCCACCTGTGAAAGAACTGTTTCATAATTATATCTGTGGTTGGCATATAGCAGACAATTAATACATATTTGCTGAATTTGAACAAGTGATAACCACTTTGCTTTGCAATTGAGTTGGCTAGAACATGTCCCTAGAGAGAATGAGTTGGTTACAAATATAGTCCAGGAAAAAAAGTGAAGAGAAATTCATTATGTTTTCATCAAGGATTTGACATAAAATATAATTATCTCAGAAAAGAGAAACTCCCATCACTAAGCTGGTGAACTAAAAGTGTAGATTGCCCAAAGCCACTCAACAATATGAAAAGCAGAAACTTTTAAAAGTGAAAATTCAGCCTTCATTTTCTAAAATAGGGCCGTGATTTAATTTTTCTGAGTTCTCTTTCCTCATGTCTGCAAGGGAAGTAGGGATTGAAATCATTTGTTATATCTAATAGTGTTACAAAAATTAATTTCACCTGTTTCTTGTTACTCTTTCAATGTGGCTGTTGGGAAATTTAAAATTACGTAAATGGCTCTCATCATATTTCTAAATTATTTTTAGTGTTTATTTATTTTGAGAGAGAGAGAGAAAGAATCCCAATTGCTGAGAGCACAGAGCCCAACACGGGAATCAAACTCAAAAACTGTGAGAACATTCATGACCTGAACTGAAATCAAGAGTTGGATGCTTAACTGGCTTAGCCACCCAGGTGCCCCTCATTTTATTTCTATCAGATAGTACTGCCCTCAAGAATGAAGTAGGGTTGGGGCACCTGGGTGGCGCAGTCGGTTAAGCTTCCGACTTCAGCCAGGTCACGATCTCGCGGTCCGGGAGTTCGAGCCCCGCGTCGGGTTCTGGGCTGATGGCTCAGAGCCTGGAGCCTGTTTTCGATTCTGTGTCTCCCTCTCTCTCTGCCCCTCCCCCGTTCATGCTCTGTCTCTCTCTGTCCCAAAAATAAATAAACGTTGGAAAAAAAAAAAGAATGAAGTAGGGTGTATTTCCAAATATAAAACTGCAAACGAAAGAAGGTTAGGCTGGACGCTTATCACCTTTATTTACATATACCCTCATTGTCTGTAGCTGCGTAATTTTCTGATAAGCAAATTTTCCTACTGTAGATATTTATTTTTGCATACCTATATGTACAGACACGTTTACAGACACACATACACAACATGATACAACATACTCCCACAAGTTAACCAACTCTATCATCTATCTATCCATCATCTATCATCTATCTGTAAGAATGCAGTCTATTGCTAAACATTAGTTGTTTAGGCTCTAAGGATATATAGATATTATATGCCACTTAACTGATCTTTGAAATTTATTTTATTTCTTTAAGTATACTTTAAATACTTTAATATAAATTAAATACTTTAATTTCTTTAAATATACTTTTATTTCTTTAAATATACATCATTAATAAGATGGACAAAATGATTTTACCTCACCTTAGGGCTGCTAGAAGAATTAAATGAAGCACAGTGGCCGGCCAGGGAGTAGGCACTTAATGAATTTTAGATATCATTATTATAAGTAATCAAATACCAAACATGTGGTATTGGACTCTATTGTTTTAATTATGGGTTGTTTTAAAATAGAAATATATGGAGGATAAGCATTCCACAAAATAAGACCCACTATTTTACAATTTAGAAATTATTTCCACTTAATTATATCCTTATATTTTCCTTATATATGAACTGGTTACAACAGGAAATAGTACTATTTCAGTTTTCTAGCAAGAAAAAGAAAATACAGGGACACGGAGTTGCTCATGGTCAGCTTGTCAATCTGTATTTCCTGATGATACATTCTATTCTTCTGTCACTACATGTTCATGTCTTTTTCACAAATAAAATGTGCTCCCTCTCAGCTTTGGAATACTTTCCCTTTAGAATCAAAGTCTTTCTCATGTTTCCAAGATACATTTTAATTTTAACATGCCATATCTTCTTTTGACCAAATCAGACCCTAAGACAGGAAAATACTTTCACTCTTGATTTCCTGGATATCTTAACATTTTCCTGAAGTCATAAGAGCATGAATGAATTGGCAAAGAAGTTAGGGGCGTTCATTTGGAATGTAGGCAGAAAGATCTTACAAAAGCAAAGGTTCACTAAGGTAGAAATATTACCTGAACTTTAAATCCTCAGGCAGGCATGTAACAAAACAGCATTAATTTAAAGGATCAAAACTACTTGCAACTTATCTTTTTTCTTTGATGCATAACTGGAAAAACAAACTCTAAGAAACTTATATAAAGAGGGAAAATGTTTTAAAAAATGACGCCGGAAAATGTAGGAAATAAATGCATAAATATTAATGGGCTTATGTAGCTGTGTTTCAGTGTGTTTGATAAACATAGTTATGCCATAGTCCCAAAAGCTATTCCTCCCATTTCTACCTTCTCAGGGTCTTATTCATCAATGCCTTTCTCTTCATCCCCACTGTGACTGACTCAATCTTAGAAGCTTATCATCTCTTCCTTGAACTGTTCAATTCGCAACACTTTCATCAAATGCTCATTCTATTCACAGCTCAGGGAGGTCCCATGGGAGATACAGATAAGAGTAGATGGTTACTGATCCCCCCAAATTCACAGTCAATAAAGAGACATACACAGAATCAAGATATAAGCCAGATTGTGTTTGGGGTTAAAATAAAGATAAACTAAAATGTTATGGAAGAATGGTAGAGGGAGATTGTTCTGCCTAGGAAGATTTTGGGAAATCTTTCACAGGTTTAAATCAGGACTTAAGTATTTTGAACTGGGCCTTAACTATTACAATAGCCATCAAACTAGTTTCACCTGCCAGCATCTATCACCAGGCCAAGTTGCCCATTACACTGTTATCAGAAATAACTTTCTAAAACTAAAATCAATGTGTGCCACTTTATCTCCTCAAAAGCTTTCTAGGGCTGTCTACAGCCTGCAATGAAAAAACTAAAAGGAAACTCCTCAGCATGGAATCAATTTCCACCTAGCATCTTGCCTCATCCGGAGCTAAACTTTTGGTGATAGCACCCAGCTGCATCCATCACTGGGCCTCATCCCCAGCTGTAGGCACTTGCCTCGCCCATAGGTATACCACTTCCACGGGGTTCCCAGCTGCCAACAATTGACTGATGCTTAGCTATAAAAGACTGGCCCAATGCCTCAGTTAAGCACCCCCTACTCTGAGGAGTTTTCCTAGCTTCGGCGTTTCCCAGCACACTGGCCCTCTCCTCCATGTTACTGGGTCACAGGTAAGCCTCTCTTTATTTTTCTTCTCTTTTTTTCGGGTAGAGCTACCCTATAAATCTCTTGCGTACAGTTTTCTGTTTCAGAACCTGTGTCTCTCTGGGATAAAAGAGCCCCTTTTAAGACAAGCCCCAAAGGACAACGATATCACCAAAAAGCGTGTCATGGACTGCAGGCTCTAGAGTCGGAACGCCAATCTGTAAATCCTTTCTAGGTCACTCTGTTCAGAATTACTTACTCTTCACTGTGAACCTTGTGTGTCCTCTATGTAAGCATTTCTATTGCTTGGAGTCCTGTGTATCGTTAATGTATTTGCCCTCCTTGTAGTCCTGTACCATCTTATAATTCTCCTTTTACCCAGTAATACTGAACAGAGTATGTGGTACTTAATTTCTCAACAAAACTTGAGGGATTCAGTGAATAAACACTTCCTGTAAACTTAAGGAAAGCTGTGAAACAGCTAGAAGTAAACTTTACACTAGGTTCCCAGCACAATGCCTTTATTGCTTCTTTGTGCATCTCTCTCCTCAGAGGTATCAGGTCTCTTCATTTTATCATCTCCCAAATCAAAGTTTGCTTTCAAGTGAAAGCCTTAAGTTTTATCCAAGCACATGAGGCCTTTTCAGACCTGAAAAAACAAATTAGTAAATGCCTTGTTTGTATTAACTCTCTTTAACTCCGAATTTAGCCATGGACGACTATTTACCATGTGCTAAATGTCTGTATTTTTCTGCCTCACACTAATTCCTCAAACTGGCGTCCTCCTCTCCTGGTGCCTGGAATCCTTAATAAAGATTTTAGCTCAAATGACTTTCATGAAGCTATCCCTGATACCACCAAACAGAATTAACTTCTACATTCTCATTCTATCTGTGATACTCAGCACGTCATAAGTTGCTCACCAAGCATGTATATTAGCTGTGCTACAATGTGTCCCCCAGATTTATGCAGCATGTAATAAAACACGAAATTCTGATCGGTAAGTAGGTTGATGGCTGCGCTTTGTCTTGGCCTCTCCTTTGTCCCTCTACACCTGTATTGTTCTTGTGATGCTTAGTCATTGCTTAATTTATGGTCTTTTTTCATTAAACCGTCATCACCTTGAGACAGGATCTTCTATTTCTAGTTTCACAGTGTCTGGCCCATAGTGAAGGCTTATAATTTCTTAGTAAAAATCTGCCAGCCCCTCAAAAGTGAGGCCATGTAAGGTGCCTGCCTTCTTCATAGCTGTATCTTCAGAATCTCCTCAAGCTAAGAACGTGGCAGACAAGTAATAGGTTTTTGTCTAATAGACGAATGAATCACACCTTTTGTCAAATGTATCTGTTGTGGATAGAATTTGCATTCAATTCTTAAATTTTCCACCCCGAATACCATATTATGAGCTTAATTTTTTTTAATGTTTAGTTTTGAGAGAGTGCGTGTGTGCAAGCAGGGGAGGGACAATGAGAGGGGGACAAGATCTGAAGTGGGCTCTGTGCTGACAGCAGAGATCCCAATGTGGGGCTCAAACTCACGAATTATGAGAGCATGACCTTGAGCCAAAGTCAGTTGCTTAACCAACAGAGCCACCCAGGTGCCTCCCATATTATGGGCTTTTAATGCAGAAGTGTTCGATTAGCGTTGGTTTTCTATATGAAATAAATGTTCTAAATTATAAAGTCTTAAATAGAAGTAAATTTTGGTAAGTTTGCTAACTCTGAAAATCTAATAGTTTTGGACCAAGAAAAAGAAGCTCTTAAATAATATCACTTAGTCCTATGTGAGGCATTTGTTGGGTAACCAAAATGACTTTCTGAAATGAAAGGGATTACAATGATTATTAATACAGTTTCACAATCCTACCAAACTGAACTGGCAAGGAGGGGAAAATAGAGGAGAATCACACAACTCCTGGTATAATGAAAATCATATTTTTCTACCTCTAATTGGTGGTTTATGACTTAACTCTGATTTCTCATAAAACTGCAAATAAAGGCGACTTCCCATTCTAGTGGTCTTTACCCCCCCCCCCCACTTGTGACAAACCCTCTTCCTATGAGACATCCCAAGAGCATATCATTTCAACCGTTTTCAGGCCATGAACTGAAAATATCTGTGGTTGTGTCTACATGGCATCAAAAGAACAAAACAAGCAAGCCCAAAAATCCGTTAACTTATGAAAAATCTTTTTGATCTGCTACAAAGTAGATAGTAACCTATTGCCAATAAATTACTCAAATCGGTTTTTTGATAATGGGAGGAACCAATTCTCAACGTCCTCATTGTGAAAGACAAGATCCAAACCTGTATGCTTAGCTGTGCTGTGGAATGTTGTCAATATTTATATGGCATCTAATCAAAAAACAGTGACCATAAAACACTGAAGAGTGCACATGCTCTTGACCTGTCCTCCGTTCTTTAATAACCTGTGTATGTCACTATTGTTATAATACTTAGTAAATGTTTATTTCTGTTCTTTTTTCATTAGATCAGTTTCTTAATGACCTGAATAATTTTCTATATATGTCTGTATTTTCTATGTTATCTTGAATGCCTGGTCTGTGGCAATAACTCTCAATCTAATCAGTGAATAAAATGATTTGGTATATAGTACAAACATGGTGATACATTTGTAACACGAGAACTGGTCTTGATTAACCATTTCAATTCTGCTAAAGAGCACACAGCTGAATACTCCCAAGTCCTCACTATTAAAATACTATCTCCTTATATTCTAAGACTGCATAAACATAAGGCAAAGAATTGTAAATACGGTGAGGACTACTCCTGTGAAGACCCACTGTGTAGCTCTTAGCCCAAAGTATCCTCTAAGCCCCATAAACAGCCTTTTAAAAGCATCCTCACTATCAAGTGAAGGAAAATTTTAAGACCATGTAAGCCTGTAATATTTTTAGCTCTGATCTAGTAAGTATTATAATATGAATCCATCTTTTAATAGGTTTTGCAATGCTTGTGATCACTTCATATAAACATTCCTTTTTGTTTATCAGGGTGAGTGGTCAATCTGATGGAGGCCAAGGACCAAGGCAGACAGGAATGGTGACCAGATAAGGTTGAGGACACAGGATTAGCATTATTTACAGAATAATCTATGGATTCTCTAAGCAATATACATGTATGTGTTATTTAATTGAAACAACTCTGACCTAGGGCCCTACTATTTCACAGGTGAGAAGACCGAAGGACAGAGTTCAAGGGACATGGCCAAGATGACGCAACTAGTAAGTAGTAAAGCGTGGATCCAAGTGGTGACAGGCTGCAATTGCTAGTTTTCTGTGTTTTTGTTTGTTTTTGTTTTTTCCTGTATTCTGGGGCAGAGCAGAATGTATAGCACAGAGCTGAAACTCCATGGTTAAAAGAAAGGGTAGATAGTGTTATAGCTAGAAGGTCCTATAAATCATGCTATTGGTCAAGTCAAACAAAAAGGACTTGGGAGTCGAAGTATTTTAGGAGTCCAAAAACTATAGGGGGAAAATACTGTTTTTCTAAGCAAGGAAGGGGTCCATGTCAAGGGGAGTAAGACCAGAGGGATCAGAGTTAGGCCTAGTAGTCTGTGGAATTAAAAGCCCACATAGGGGGCTTTATCAAGAGATAAAACTTAAAATTCAGCTTTGAAAACGTTGTCATCAAAATAGGGGCAAAGAACCAAGGAGAAGTTCCAATAAAGACAGTGGAGGTTGACTTCTTTATTTTTCTAAGCCAACAAAATAAAATCTTCTGAGATTTAAGTTTTTTATAACTTTGTTCTTATAATCACTTTTTCTAAAGTATAGCCAGGGAAACTTTCCTGGATGCAATAAAGGAGTGATAAGGCAAGGAAATAAGTGTCCCCTTAACATCACCTAGAAGGCTTAAAAAGCTAGTTATAAAGGTCCTTAAAACAAAAAAAAACTCCTAGGGATTTAAAAATTGGTAGGGCTTATGTGGCCATTTGGAGACTGGTACATTTTTCTTTTAATGAGCTGTAAGATACATGTTATGCTTAAAAGTAAAGAGTTAGAAAATTTAACTTTTTTATATCCTATACACTCAGGATTGGCTATTCACATAAATCTTTAAGCTTTTGCTTTTCTTATTCATAAGCAATCTGGTTGTATCAACTCTTCTAATCCATGAGCAGTTACTATGCTTAAAGTCTTGCTGTGTAGACCCATCATGGTATATAGGCTTTTCACACTGGAAGGAAATTATACAAGGGGAAGACTGTGACAAAGAATTGAAAAGTTATGTGACTCAAACCAAATTCTAGAGAGCTGTATAAATTTCCAGAGTGGAAGCAAAAGATAAATGCCAGATTCCAACCACACATGGTTGTGAAAATTCTCAAAGGAAAATTCCATGAAGCCAAAATTCTACTGTTTCCTTTGTAGTTGTTTGAAAATAAAGCAACCAGCTGGGATCCCTTTATTTGCACATCTGAAAGTATGCAGCAGTGTGGCAAATGGTTTTCTAAAATGAATAAATAATGTGCTTTTTGGAATCATTGAATCATAGATTTTGAAGAGTTCCTAGGAGGATATTCTCCTATTTTTCAAGTGAAATTACACCTTAGCCATCCTAAAGAAATTGGTTTTTAAAAACCTGCAGTAAAATCTAAAATACTGAGTATATTATTATAAATGCCTCCAGAATTATAACTACAACTTTTTTGCCAATATAGTGCCAATATCAGATATTAAGCATTTTACGTAACTGTTCAAAGATCCTCCCAACAATATCTCCGTGATAGTATTACCCCCATTTCACAGAATAGGACATGAGTTTCAGAATCTAACCAATTTGCAACTCAAACCGGGCAGTCCTCAGGGGCCAAAATTCAGAATCTCCAGCTCCACCAAGTTGGAGTTCTTCCACCACATTCCCAGTGACCTTCATCAGATGCCAGATTCTTCAAGCTGCATTTTAGATTGTCAGTCAATAGATCATCAGAATGGTAGGAGAAAATATTTTGTCAGTCTAGATTCCTTGCAGATCTAATCCTATTTGACCACCCATTCCCTCCAAAGTAGAAGTAAATTTAAGGTGTCTATTGTTTTCTATGGCCTTTTTTTTTTTAATGTGTATTTTTGAGAGAGAGTGTGCAAGCAGGGGAGGGGCAGAGAGAGAGGGAGACACAGAATCCAAAGCAGGCTTCAGGCTCTGAGGTGTCAGCAGAGAGCTGTGAGATCATGACCTGAACCAAAGTTGGACGTTTAACCGACTGAGCCACCCAGGAGCCCAGATTTCTAGGATCTTAGTAAGGATTTGAGACTCAAAATGTGAAGTGAGGTTGAGTTGTATCAGCAAAAAGATGTAAATCTTTTGTATTTAAATGTTTTTAACCTATTAAATTTTTAAATTCCAGTTAAGCATACAGTATACTACTAGTTTGTGTAAAATAAAAGGATTTAACATTTCTGTACGTCACTCCGTGCTCATCACAAGTGCACTCCTTAATCCCCATCACCTATTTAACTCATTCTCCCAACGAACCTCCCTTTTGGTAACCATCAGTTATCTACAGTTAGGAGTCTCTTGGTTTGTCTCTTATTAACCTATTTTGACTCCTACAGTGAGTGTTTGGTAAACTGCATGATTCTCATTTCTTCACTTGCTCGTGTGATCATGTAGCATATTACAGGAAAGGAATGTCCTCCATCTCAACATCTTGTTAATCTTAGGCTTTGTTATAGGACTTGTCTCAGCCAATGCAGTATAAGTGGCTATGACCAAAGGCCGCAAATGTGTTTAGTTTCTTGCACTCTGGTCATCTCCTATGAGAAGAATGTACCTGTGGCAACCTCTAATACAAGAATATGGAGGCATGTAGAGCTAAGACCAGATCCATAGCCTAAAGCAGATAAATGAGTAAGAAAATCCTATGTCTGCTGTAAGCCACTGAGTTTGTAGACTTTTATAAAGCATTACTGTGGCAATGGCTAATACAATGATGTGGTCTAACTGGTTGCATAGATCATGAACACTGGTACCTCTGGAGAACCCACTAGTAATCCAGTTAAAAATACAATTTTTAAAGGACTCCGGAATAACTGACTTTGTGATGCTAGACCACTCGAGAAATTAAAGTTTATAAAGTGATGGCAAGTGCTAGTTTAGAAGGCACCTACAAAGCCAGCACCTCTTGAGGTAGGAATAGGTTGTGAGGACAGAGTGGTCACAGTAGAATCCTTGAAATAAGATGAGCCACTTAGGATCCATGTAAGAAAGTCTGGAGCCACAAATATTATAATAGGAAAGAAGTACAAGCTACAGTTGGAGTCCCATAACCTAAAGGTGAAATTATCACTTATAATAGCACAGCTCTTAAGTATTTGCTTGCTGTGGCCCACAAAAAGAAATACAAATAGATTATGAAAAAAACTATTAAAATACAGAGAATGGTACAAGTTGTGTTTTTAAATCTGAAGAAACACTAGAGATCCATACTCTAATTTCATAGGTGGGTAAACCAATCCAAAGAAGGTAGACCTGCTGTCCAAATGTGCCCAGAATCCTAACAGCACAGGTAGAGTGAGGGCCCATTCAGCTAATCATTCAATAGAATTCTGTTTCTAATTACAAGTAAGCAGGTGATCCTATACTTCAATAACCTCAATTACTTGTATTTAGTAGCAGTTTCTGTTTAGTTAGGGATGTTAGTAAATTCAATTTCTAACTGATATTAATGAAACTCAGGAAGACCAAGTTATTTAATATTCATTATTTTCAAAATCATTATTTTACCAAATTCTAAATTTTTACAAATTTCTTTACAACTTTTTAAAAATATATATTTATCTTTGAGAGAGAGGGAGACACAGAATCAGAAGCACGCTCTAAGCTCTGATCTGTCAGCACAGAGCCCAATGTTGGGCTCAAACTTGTGAACTGGGAGAACATGACCTGAGCTGAGGTTGGAAGCTTAACAGACTGAGCCACTCAGGCACCCCTCTTCATTCTTTTTTTTAAAACTTGTTCTGAATAACACAATTTAGAGGAGTTTAGATAGCTATTTTGTGACATTGATACATATATAAGAATATATATGACACTGGTTTACTGTGAGGCATGAGAGTAAAATCCCTAGGAATTCCTTCTCAACCCATCCATGTAACTACCATTCTTAATTTTGTTTATCATGCTTTAGTTTTCATGCTTTTATGTGCAAATGTACATGTGAACATATACTTAATATTGTTTGGCTTTGAACAAAAGTGCTATCATACTGTACTCCATCTTTTAAAACTCATTTTTATAATTCAACCATCTTCTATGGATGTAGTTTTTCACTCTTTATACTACATAAATATACCTGTTCTATGGATAGTTGGAAGGATTGTTTCCCTTTGTTATTAGAAAAAGTTTTATAAAAAAATTCTCATACACTTGGTGACCATAAATGACTTTCTCAGTTTTTTTGTATCTAGAAGTGGATTTGGTGGATTGTATATGCAAAAAAGCATGTTCCAAATGGTTGTGCCAATATATTCTTGCATGGCAATATGAGAATTCAAAACATCTGGTGTCTTCTATCTTAAATTTTTGGTAATGTGGAGGTCAAGTTGTATCTCCTGTATATTTTATTCATCTTATTTCTAATGATGAACATCTTTTCGTAAGTTTTTCTGTTTTAACGTTTTCCTTTGAAATTTTCCTTTGAAATGCCTATTCATGTCTTTTATCACTACTGGAACTTTGTTAATTTTTTAGTAACCTAGAACATTTCTTCACATACTTGATGCAAATTAATTTTAAATTTCTTGAAAATATATTCAAGTTTTGACTTGTTTTCACTCTTCATGATACCCTTTGAAAAGGAAATTAAGAGTGAAATCAGTCTTTCCTATGTTTTTTTTTCTTTAAAAACTTTTCATATTCTGAACTCCTAAAGATAATAGCCATTAGGCTATCCTCTAAACATTTTAAAGTTTGTCTTTCGCATTTCAATTTTTAATCCACTTGAAAATGGTTTGGTGTGTACCATGTGATCAGTCCCACTAAATCATAAAATTATCTCCACACCATGTATTGGATAGTCCTACATCTCTATAGTAATCTGTAAGGACCTCTCTATCAGATATCAAATTATCATAAGTATATGAATGTGTGATCTATCTGTACTATTGCATTGCTCAATATTCCTATCCCTGTATTAATACCAGACTTTTATCATAAGCAAAAATGCCTTGCTTTCTGGTAGGAAATCTACTTAATTGCATTTTATTAGTTTTATAATACAAATTTCAAGCTTTTAAAAGTATTTCAAAAATTCTGAAATTGCATTGCACCTAAAGGTAAATTTTCAGAAAACTGACATCTTGGTGTCATTGGATGTTTCCATCCATAAAAATGGTTTTCTGTTTTGGTTTAGATATTTTCAATGGTATAACTATTTCCACAAAAACCTGAAATAATTTTTAGGTTTACTTGTGGATACACATCTAGTTTTGATGATCTACTTTCATAAATTGTCATTAGAAATGCCATTTACCTTTGTACATCTTACTGAATGCAGCAAGCATTTTTAAATTCTATTACAAATTCTAATAGCTTGTCTTCAAATTCGAACTTGGGTTTCTAAGTTGACAATAACATGATCTGGGAATAATAGTAGTTTTGCTTCTAATACCCATATTTGTAATCCATTGTCATACTGTGATAGCTAGGACCTTCATTAAAACACTAAACAAGAGAGGTTGTAATGGATACTCTTGTCTTGCTCCTGATTTCAGAGGGAATACTTCCAACATTTAACCATTAAGAAACCTACTTGGTGTAAACTTTGGCAAAGATGTTGTCTTCTACTTCAACTCTGATAAAAATTTTATCATTATGGAATACTTTCCTACATTTATTAGGATCATATGTTTTTCATTATTTGATAAGTGAAATTTACAGGCTTAAAGCATTTTTTCCTGGGATAAACCTAATTTCATTATGTGCTATCCTTTTTTTTTTTTTTATACACACCTGGTCAGATTCGTTTGTTATGAGATTGGAATGTATTTTCCTTAAACTGCTTAGTTTTGGTATCAAGGTTATACTGACCTCGTTAAATGACTTGGGAACTATTGCCATTCTTGTCTCTGGAAAAATTGTGGGAATTATTTTGTCTTCATTGAAACCTTAGTAAACTGGTCTATAAAACCATTTCAGACCATTTTTTCTTTGTAGGAAGATTTTTAACTGTAGGCTCAATGAGTACTGATTATAGGACAACTCAAGCTTTATATTTTTGCTTCTGTTCGGGGATTGTTTTTCTATGAATTCATCCACTTTTGTTAGGGCTATCAAACATTTTCTATTAACTTGCCTGTAGAAATCTGTTATATTTTCAATTTTTCTTCAGTTACTGAACTTTTTAAATCCAAAATATTTTTTTTTTTGCTTCCCTCTCCTCAGAGGTTTGCTCAGTTAGTCTTTTAAAATTACTTTGGGGGCGCATGGGTGGTTCAGTCGGTTGAGCGTCTGACTTCGCTCAGGTCATGATCTCACGGTCCGTGAGTTCAAGCCCCGCGTCTGGCTCTGTGCTGACAGCTCGGAGCCTGGACCTGCTTTGGATTCTGTGTCTCCCTCTGTCTCTGACCCTCCCCTATTCATGCTCTGTCTCTCTCTGTCTCAAACATTAAAAAAATTTTTTTTAAATAAAATTAAATTACTTTGGCCTTGCTAATTTCACCAGTTTTATTTCCTATAGCCATTACTCTAAGGTTTATTCTATTTTTTTTTAATTTATAGATCTTATTCATTCAATGACAACCTTTTTCCAAATATTAAGATATTTATACTACATGTTGCTCCAATATGCTGTGTTGCTTGTATATTACCAAACTTGATATGTGGTAACTTAGTCACTGTAGTGTTTTCCATGTTATACTTATTTCTTGGAGTTAAAAGTATGATTTCATTTCAAATTCTTGATGTTCATTTATTTTCTAACCTAATTGGATAGGTGTGGACCGTGACAGCTATGTTTTCAGAATATCAGGTTTCTGAAGTTTGAGACTATAAGCTTAATACATACTTTTTTTGTATATGGACAGTGTTTAGTGTTGAAAGATAGGAGTTATGTTACTAAGTATTAGAATAGAAAATCTTTTATTTGTAATTGAAGTATAGATTACATGATAGTTTCAGGTGTACAACATAGTGACTTAATTATATACATTACAAAATGCTCACCATAAGTATAGTTCCCATCTCCCCATATAACTTCATTATACTTATTTATTTTTTTTTATTAACTTCTTAAATTTTCGAGAGAGCATGAGCAGGGGAGTGGCAGAGAGAGCGAGAGAGACAGACAAACACACACACACACAGACTCCAAAGCAGGCTCCAGGTTCTGAGCTGTGGAGCTGTCAGCACAGAGCCCATCACAGGGCTTGAACTCGCGAGCTGTGAGATCATGACCTGAGCTGTAGTCAAACACTTAAATGACTGAGCCACCCAGCCACCCCTAATCTTAAGTTGATTTTTAGAGAGAGAGAGAGAGAGTGCATGAGTAGGGGTGGAACAGAGGGCGAGAAGGAGGAAGAATCCCAAGCAGGCTCTATGCTGTCAGTGTAGAGCCTGATGTAGGGTTCGAACCCACATATAGTGAGATCCTGACCTGAGCTGGAATTGAGAGTCAGATGCTCAACCAACTGAGCCATTCAGGCACCCTTATTATAATATTATTGACTTTATTCTTTCATAACTTGGAAGTTTGTACTTCATAATCCTTTTCACTTATTTCACCTGTCACTCCTCTCTGGCAACCACCAGTTCTTGGTTTTTGAGTCAGTTTCTGTTTTGTTTCTTAGATTCCACATATAAGTGAAATTGTATGATATTTGTCTTTCTCTAACTTATTTCACTTGGCATAAGACTCCCTAGGTACATCTTTATTGTCACAAATGGCAATATGTCATTCTTTTTGATGGCTGAGTAATAGTCTGTTTATGTATTTGTGTATATATGTGTACATACATATGTATATATATCACATTTTCTTCATATATTGGACACTAAAATTGTTCCCATATCTTCACTATTGTAAACACTGCTGCAGTAAACATAGGGGCAAATAGAACTTTCTGAATCACTGTTTTCATTTTTTGGGGATGGGAGGGGTGTGAATACCCAGAAGTAAAGTTGGGTTGTAGGTTTTTTCTATTTTTACTTTTTTGAGTATTCTACATAAGTTTTCCATAGCAGCCATACCAATTTACATTCCTACCAACAGAGCATGAGGGCTCCTTTTTCTCTACATTTTTGCTGCTACTTGTTTCTTCTTGGCTTTTTGATACTAACCATTTGTACTGGTGAGAATCCTATCTCATTATGCTTCTAATTTGCATCTCCCTGATTAGTAATGCAGAGAATCTTTTATTTGGCCATCTGCAGGTCTTTTATTTTTTTAATGCCTATTCAAGTTATCTGCACATTTTTTAATTCATTTATTTGGGTAAATATGTAAATTGCTGGATTATAGGATATTTCTATTTCTAGCTTTTTGAGAAACCTCCATACTGTTGCCCATAGTGGCTGCATCAGTTTGCATTCCCACCAACAGTGCAGGAGGGTTCCACCTTTCTTGAGGGGTATACCTTCACTAATACCTGTTCCTTGTGTTGATTTTAGCCATTCTGGTAAGTGTCAGTTGACACTTCTTTTTGACTTGTATCTCCCTGATCAGTGATGTTGAGCATCTTTTCATGTGTCTGTTGGCCGTCTCTGTTGTCTTTGGAAAATCCGTGTCATCCCATTTTTTAATTGGGTAATTTTTTGGGGTGTTGAGTTTTCGAAGTTCTATTACATATTTTGGATACTAACCTGTCATCTGATATGTCATTTGCATGATAAGGATTAAGGCAGACACTAGTTGTGGTGAGCACCAGCTGTTGTGTAAAAGTGTTGAATCAGTGTACACATGAAACTAATATTATACTGTATAACTGGAATTTAAATAAAAACTTAGGTTATTTCTCTTTAGAGTTCTACCAGTAGAGTTGTACCAGTTGTACTACGTATAGTAGTCATTTGCAAAATCTTGAGTCAGCTTTTTTTGTTGATTGCTGATGTCTTATTTCAGTGTGTAAAGGCTTTTTGGTTTGATTCAATTCTAATGGCTTATCTTTTCTTTTGTTTCCCTTGCTTGAAGAGACAGATCCAGAAAAATATTGCTAAGGCTAATGTCCAAGAGTTTACTGCTTAAGTTTTCTTCTAGAAGTTGTATGGTTTCAGGTCTTACATATAGGTCTTTAATCTATTTTGAGTTTATTTTTGTGTATAGTGAGAAAGTGGTTCAGCTTTATTCTTTTACATGAAGCTGTCCAGTTTTTCCAGCCCTTTTAATTAAAGATGGTCTCTTCCCCATTGTATATTCTTGTTTCCTTTGTCATAGATCAATTGACCATAATTCTATGGGTTCATTTCTGGACTCTGTATTCTGTTCCACCGATCTATTGGTCTATTTGTGTGTGTGTGTGTGTGTGTGTGTGTGTGTGTGTGCGCGCGCGCGCGCTAGAACAACACTGTTTTGATTACCATAGCTTTGCAGTAGAGTTTGAAATCAGGAATTGTGATAACCTCTTTGTCCTTGTTAAGATTGCTTTGGCTATTAGGGGTCCTTTGTAGTTCCATACAGACTTCAGGATTATTTTCTAATTCTACGAAAAATATTATTGGTATTTTTAACTTATTTAAATTCTAGTTAACATACAGCATAGTGATTTCACTAATAGAATTTAGGACTTATCACTTACATATAACATGAGTGCTCATCCCAATGAGTGTGCTCCTTAATGCCCATCACCCATTTAGCCCATCCCCCCACCCACCTCCCCTCCAGCAACCCTCAGTTTGTTCTCTGTATTTGAGTCTCTTATGGTTTGCCTCCCTATTTTTATTTTGCCTTCCCTTCCCCTATGTTCATCTATTGTATTCTTAAATTCCACATGAGTGAAATCATAGGATACCTTTCTCTGAATGACTTATTTCACATAGCATTATATACTTGAGTTCCATCCATGTTGTTGCAAATGGCAAGATTTCATGCTTTTTGTTTGTCGAGTAATATTCCATTGTATACACCACATCTTTATCCATTCATCAGCCAATGGATAGTTTGGCTCTTTCCATAATTTGGCTATTTTTGATAATGCTGCTATAAACATTGGGGCATGTGCCCCTTAACAGCAGCATTTTTGTATCCTTTGGATAAATGCCTAGTAGTAGAATTACTGAGTCCTAGCGTAGTTCTATTTTTAATTTTTTGAGAAACCTTCATACTGTTTTCCAGAGTGGCTGCATCAGTTTGCATTCCTACCAAAAGTGCAAAAGGGTTTCCCTTTCTCTACATTCTCACCAACATCTGTTGTTTTTAGCCAGTGAGCTGTTCATTTTAGTCACCTGACATATATGAGGTGGTATGTCTTTGTGGTTTATATTTGTATTTCTCTGAGCATATTTTCATGTGTCTGTTAGCCATCTGGATGTCTTTGGAAAAGTGTCTGTTCATGTCTTCTGCCCATTTCTTCACTGGATTATGTTTTTTGGGTGTTGTTTCATAAATTCTTAGTAGATTTTGGAAACTAACCCTTTATCCAAAAATCCTTTATAAATACCTTCTCTCATTCTGTAGGCTGCCTTTTAGTTTCGTTGTTTCGTTCCTGTACAGAAGCTTTCTATCTTGATGAGGTCCCAGTGGTTTATTTGTTTTTATTTCCCTTGCCTGTGGAGACATGTAAGAAGATGCGGTGGCCTCAACATCACAAAGGCCATATATGAAAGACCCACAGCTAATATCATCCTCAATGGAGAAAAACTGAAAGCTTTTCCCTAAGGTCAGGAACATGACAGGGATGTCCCCTCTCACCACTATTGCTCAACATAGTACTGAAAGCCCTAGCCTCAGCAATCAGACAACAGAAAGAAATAAAAGGCATGTAAATAGACAAGGACGAAATAAAACTTTCACCTCTTTGCACATGGCGTGATACTATACATGGAAAGCCCAAAGGCACCATCAAAAATCTGCCAGAACAGATACATAAATTCAGTAAAGTCACAGGATATAGTTAACATACAAAAATTTGTTACATTTCTATACACTAATAATGAAGCAGCAGACAAATCAAGGAACTGATCCCATTTACAATTGTACCCCAAACCCAACCAAAGACGTAAAATACCTTTATGCTGAAAGCTACAGAAAGCTTATGAAAGAAATCAAAGACCCAATGAAATGGAAAAACATTCTATGCTCCTGGATTGAAAGAACAAATACTGTTAAAATGTCAATACCACCCGAAGCAATCTACACATTCAATTCAATCCCTAACAATAGAACACCAGTATTTTATAGAGCTAGAACAAACAATCCTAAAATTTGTATAGAACCACAGAAGACTGCAAGTAATGTTGAAAAAGAAAACCTAAGTTGGAGGCATCAAAATTACGGACTTCAAGCAGTTATTAAGAAACTGTAATCAAGACTGTACGGTACTGGCACAATAACAGACACATAGATGAATGGAGCAGAATAGACAGCCCGTAAATGGGCCCACAAATGTATGGCCAACTAATCTTTGACAAAGCAGGAAAGAGTATCCGATGGAAAAACCATGTCTTCAACAAATGGTTCTAGGAAAACTGGGTAGCAACATGCAGAAGAATGAACCTGGGTCACTTTCTTTCACCCATTTTATTTTTGTGTACAGTGTAAGACCTAAATGTGAGACATCTCATAGGAAACAATCAAAATCCTACAGGTGAAAACAGGCAGCAACCTCCTTGACCTTGGTCACAGCAACTATTGGTATTTTGATAGGAAATACATTGAATCTGTAGATTGCTTTGAGTAGTATGGGCATTTTAACAATATTCTTCCAAATTGTAAGCATGGTATAGCTTTCCATTTGTGCCCTCTTCAATTTCTTTAATGAATCTATCTTTAGAGTACAGATTTTTAACCTCCTGTAGTTTACCTAGATATTTTCAGTGCAACTGTAAATGAAATGAATTTCCCCTTCTTACTCATTATTGGTATATACAGATTTCTGCAATTTCTTGTATCTTGCAACTTGACTGAATTACTCATTAGTTGTAATAGTTTTTTGTAGCATTTTCAGAGTTCTCTTTATATAGCATCACATCATCTTAAATAACGAGTTTTACTTTCTTACCAATTTGGATGCTTTTTAATTCTTGTTGGATTTCTGTGAGTAGAACTTCCAGTAGTAGGTTGAATAAAAGTGGCAAGTGAATATCTTTTTTTTTTTTTTTCCCCGAATACTTGGAGAATCCTAGGTATTAACTCTTTAGATGTTTGGTAGAATTCACCTCTGAAGCTATCTGGTCCTAGATATGTGTTACCAGGTATCCGGATACCTGGTTACAAATTAAATATCATTACTAATAACTGGTTCATTCCATTCACATTTTCTATTTCTTCCTAATTCAGGCTTGAATGGTAGGTTTCTAGAAATCTATCAATTTTTTCTAGGCCAACTTGTTGATGCACGATTTTTCATAGCAGTCCCTTATGATTGTGTATCTGATGTCAATTGTAACTTCATTTATGATTTTTTAGTCCATTTTTTGTTGCATCTGGCTAAATGTTTAATGTTAGCCTTTTAAAGAAACAGTTCTTGGTTTTATTGATAACTCCTATTTTTTAGTCTCTAACTTAATTCCACTCTGATCTTTACTCTTCTACCTTTTGTTCTTCATGGATTTTTTGTTCGTTTGGGTGTAAGTTTAAATTGTTTATAAACCTCCCTCTTAGAACTGTTGTACCTGCATTACAAAGATTTTATTTATTTTTTTATGACAGGAAATAACTTTATTTTGATTTTTCAGCTATATTATTTTAACTTTTATTTTTTTAAATTTACATCCAAAATAGTTAGCATATAGTGCAACAAAGATTTCAGGAGTAGATTCCTTAGTACCCCATATTCATTTAGCCCATTCCCCCTCCCAGAACCCCTCCCATAACCCTATTTGTTCTCCATATTTGAGTCTCTTCTGTTTTGTCACCCTCCCTGTTTTTATACTTTTGTTTCCCTTCCCTTATGTTTGGTCTCTTGAAGTCCTCATGAGTGAAGTCATATGATTTTTGTTTTTCTCTAATTTCACTTAGCATAATACCCTCCAGTTCCATCCACATAGTTGCAAATGGCAAGATTTCATTCTTTTTGATTGCTGAGTAATACTCCATCGTATATATAAACCACATCTTCTTCATTCATCCATCGATGGACATTTGGGCTCTCTCCATACTTTGGCTATTGTTGGTAGTGCTGCTATAAACATGGGGGTGCATGTGTCCCTTCAAAACAGCACCCTTGTATCCCATGGATAAATGCCTAGTAGTGCAATTGCTGGGTTGCAGGGTAGTTCTATTTTTAGTTTTTTGAGGAACCTCCATACTGTTTTTCCAGAGTGGCTGCACCAGCTTGCATTGCCACCAACAATGCAAAAGAGATCCTCTTTGCATCCTCACCAACATCTGTTGCTGCCTGAGTTGTTAATGTGAGCCATTCTGACAGGTGTCAGGTGGTAGCTCATTGTGGTTTTGATTTGCATTTCCCTTATGATGCCTGATGTTGAACATTTCTTCATGTGTCGGTTGGCCATCCGGATGTCCTCTTTGGAGAGGTGTCTATTCATGTCCTTTGCCTATTTCTTCACTGGATTATTTGTTTTTTGGGTGTTGAGTTTGATAAGTTCTTTGTACATTTTGTTTTGTTTTTTTTTTTTCAACGTTTATTTATTTTTGGGACAGAGAGAGACAGAGCATGAACGGGGGAGGGGCAGAGAGAGAGGGAGACACAGAATCGGAAACAGGCTCCAGGCTCTGAGCCATCAGCCCAGAGCCTGACGCGGGGCTCGAACTCACGGACCGCGAGGTCGTGACCTGGCTGAAGTCGGACGCTTAACCGACTGCGCCACCCAGGCGCCCCATTCTTTGTACATTTTGAATACTCACTCTTTATCTGATATGTCATTTGCAAGTATCTTCTCCCATTCTGTCAGTTGCCTTTTAGTTTTGCTGATTGTTTCCTAGGCTGTGCAGAAGCTTCTTATTTTGATGAGGTCCCAGGAGTTCATTTTTGCTTTTGTTTCCCTTGCCTCCAGAGACGTGTTGAGTAAGAAGTTGCTGCGGCCAAGATCAGAGGTTTTTGCCTGCTTTCTCCTCGAGGATTTTTATGGCTTCCTGTCTTACATCGAGGTCTTTCATCCATTTTGAGTTTATTTTTGTGTATGGTGTAAGAAAGTGGTCCAGGTTCATTCTTCTGCATGTCACTGTCCAGTTTTCCCAGCACCACTTGCTGAAGAGACCGTCTTTATTCCATTGGATATTCTTTCCTGCTTTGTCAAAGATTAGTTGGCCATACGTTTGTGGGTCCATTTCTGGGTTCTCTGTTCCATTGATCTGAGTGTCCTTGTGCCAGTACCATACTGTCTTAATATCCACAAAACAATGTGATTCATCACATCAATAAAAGAAAGGACAAGAACCATATGATCATCTCAATAGATGAAGAGAAATCATTTGACAAAATATAGCATCCTTTCTTGATTAAAAAATCTTCAAGAAAGTAGGGATAGAAGGAACATACCTGCAAAGATTTTAAATAGTTACATTTCCATTTGCATCTGTTACCAGGTATTTCCTCCTATATTTCCTTGTTGATCAATTGGTTGTTTAGTGCAGGCTTTTTAGCCTCCAAGTATTTGTTCCAGATTTTTTTTCTTGCATTTTTCTAGTTTGATTACCATAATGGTCAGAAAAGATGCTTGATAGGATTTTAATATTAAACTTATTGAGACTTTTTTTGTAGCTTAACATGTGGTCTATCCTGGAGAATGTTCTAAATGCATTTGAAAAATGTATCTTCCTCTGTTAGATGGAATGTTCTGTGTATGTTAATCCATTTGGTCTAAGGTGCATTTCAAAGACACTCTTATTGTCTCTATGTATGTTCTAGCCATTGTTGTGAGGGGTTAAAGTCACCTATTACTGTACTACTGTCAATTTCTCTCCTGATGTCTGTTAATATTTGCTTTATGTATTTAGGTGCTCCAATTTAGGTGCATAGATATCTACAATTGTCATATCCTCTTGTTGGATTTATCCCTTTATCATTATGTAATGCCCTTCTTTGTTCCTTTACAGTCGTATTAAAGTCTATTTGGTTTGCTAAAAGTATTGCTACCCCAGGTTTTTTTTTTAACTTCCATTTCCACGGAATATCTTTCCATCTCTTCATTTTCAGTCTGTATGTTTTTAGTCCTGAAGTGTGTCTCTTGTAGGCAGCATATAAGATGAGGCTCTTCTTTTATCCATTCAGTTACTCTACATCTTTTGATTTGGAGCATTTAGTCTACTTACATTTAAAGTAATATGTTTATACTTTTTGCCATTGTTTCCTAATTTTCTTGTAGTTCTTCTATTACTTTTGTTATCCTTCCATATGATTATGTCTTTTTAATGTTATGCATGAATTTTTTTCTTTGTGAATCATTTATGGGCCCTACATTTTGTGGTTACCATGAGGCTTATATAATATATGTATATATAATAGTCCATATTAAGTTGATAGTTGCTTAAGTTCAAACAAATGTAAAAGCACTACATTTTTACTTCCCTCTCCATAAGTTATATATATCATGCCATATTTTATATCTTTCTGTTTTTTGAATACCTAAACACTTTAGATATAATTGACTTTCCTACATTAGTCTTTTAACCTATGTACTAGCTTTATAAATGATCTTCTACCTACTGTGTATGTTTGCTTTTTGCCAGTGAAATTTTCATGTTTTTTGTACTTCCAGTTATGGCCTTTTATTCTCCACTTAAAGAATCCCCTTTAATACTCCTTGTAAGCCTGGCTTAGTGGTGAACTCCTTATACTTCTATCTGGGCAACTTTATCTTTCATTTGTGAATGCTAACCTTCCTTGGTAAAGTGGTGGTGGGGGGTGGGGGGGGGTGGGGGGTGGTGGTGGTTTTACTTTCACCACTGAACATATCACACCACTCCCTCTGGCCTGCAAAATTTCTGCTGAAAAATGAGCTGACAGCTTTATAGGGTTTTCTTTGTATGTAACTGTTTACTTTTCTCTTGCTGCTTTTAAAACTCTAATTTTTGCCACTTTAATTTTGCATCTTGGTATAGACCTCCCTTAGGTTCATCTTCTTTGGGACTCGGTTTCCTTCTACAGATTAGGGATACTTTTAGCTGTTTTTTGAAATCTTCTGCCCCTTTGTTCTTCTGGGACCCTTATAATGCAAATGTTAATATGTTTAATGTTGCATATGTTCCTTAACATATCATCACTTTTTTCCTTTCTATTCAGCTAGGTTGCTTTTTATTGCCCTGTCTTCTAGATCATTGATCCATTTTTCTGCATCTTCTATCCACTGTTGATTTCCCTCTGTATATTTATATCAAATGTTCAGATCTGCCATGTTACCTTTGTTGATGTTCTTGCTAAGTTCATCCACACCTTAAAATCCAGCAAGAACCTTCATGACAATTACTTTGAACACTTGATCAGGTAGATTGCTTCCTTCGATTTTATTTAGCTCTTTTTCTGTGGTTTTGTCTTGATCTTTTATTTGGATCATGTTCCACTCTCCACATTTTGTTACTATGTATTACGTAGGTCCACTATGTCTTCTGGTATTGAAAGTAGTGGTTTCATGTAGGTGTCCTGTAGTGCCCAGTAGTGCAATCCCCCTGGTCACCAGAGCCAGGTGCTCTAGGGTTGTCTCCTGTGTGCTTCCCTGTTTTGGCTGGACCAGCATGCTGGTGGGCATGGCTGACCCTCAACCCAGCTATTTGCAATGATTGGCTGCAATGGTTATGTGTGTATTGGTAGATTGGTGATAGCCCCACACACCAGCAAGCTAGCAGTAGCTATAGCTGGGCCTATCTCCTGTCCACAGTCCCCTCCCACTACTCCTGGGAGAAATGGTGGTCCTGACTGAGGCTATCTGCCAGGTGTGGCAGGGAAGGAACTATTCTGGGAGGGATACCTGTCAGGGTAGGTGGGTTGTACGGGGCAAGTCCTCCGGGAAATGATGAGGAAGGCAAATGGCACTAGCAAGATAGAGAATATCAGAACTGCTCCTAGAAGTTACTAGCCACTTAAGGTAAAGAAAAGCAAGAAAAATGGTGTCCACCAGCATTTCCATTCCTGAAGAAAGTTTCTGATTCCTGATTCTCTGGTACAGGTCTTAAAATTAGTCAACAAATATCCTTCACATATGTCCCAGGTGCTTTTTAAACAGCTGCTTCTGTGCTGGATCTTAGGCCAAGTAATATAGTATGCTAGCTTTTCAAGAGCACAGACTTGGTTTCCTACAGCCCTCTGGCTCTTCTGAAGCTAAATCCTACTGATTTTTCTAATCTCATGGAGCTAAGCCCTGCAGATTTTTCAAATACAGACAGATGAGGTGGGGAGTAGGGGTTAATCTTGCTGGTTCAGGACCCCAGGACCAGCAGTGCTCATTATGGTGCTTTATCCCCTTGTTCCTCCTTGCCTGTGATAATCCTCCCATTGGTGGGTTGCCACATTGGGGGTTTGGCTTCTGACTGCATGTCTACCCTTTCTATCCTTCTCATTGTGGCCAGTTTATGTCTGTAGCTGTGGAAGAAGTGTTCTGATAATATCAGGTCATTTTAAGAGTGAGGTGTGTTAAATGTAGTTGTCTGAGTGTATCTAGGGGAGGAGGTAAGCTCAGTATCCCTTTACCATCTTTCCTGCTCTTTCTCCTGACTTAAACACGTAAGGAATTTTTTTTAATATATGCTCTCTACTAATGAGAAAATTAATTCATACACATTTAAGTTTATCAGTTAGGTTCAACTCTTAAAATGTTACCTGTTTGACTTTGACAGAGTATTAAAATTCTTTTTTTTTTTTTACTTTTATTTACTTTTGGAAAAAAAACAAGAAAAACTTGTAACTAATTAGCATATTTCCCATTGCCTATAAATTAGATATAATTTCTCCCACTTTATAAATAGGTAAACCAATTCTTTTTTTTATATATATATATGAAATTTATTGACAAATTGGTTTCCATACAACACCCAGTGCTCATCCCAAAAGGTGCCCTCCTCAATACCCATCACCCACCCGCCCCTCCCTCCCACCCCCCATCAACCCTCAGTTTGTTCTCAGTTTTTAACAGTCTCTTATGCTTTGGCTCTCTCCCACTCTAACCTCTTTTTTTTTTTTTTTTTATTTCCTTCCCCTCCCCCATGGGTTCCTGTTGAGTTTCTCAGGATCCACATAAGAGTGAAACCATATGGTATCTGTCTTTCTCTGTGTGGCTTATTTCACTCAGCATTACACTCTCCAGTTCCATCCACGTTGCTACAAAAGGCCATATTTCATTTTTTCTCATTGCTACGTAGTATTCCATTGTGTATATAAACCACAATTTCTTTATCCATTCATCAGTTGATGGACATTTAGGCTCTTTCCATAATTTGGCTATTGTTGAGAGTGCTGCTATGAACATTGGGGTACAAGTGCCCCGATGCATCAGCACTCCTGTATCCCTTGGGTAAATTCCTAGCAGTGCTATTGCTGGGTCATAGGGTAGGTCTATTTTTAATTTTCTGAGGAACTTCCACACTGCTTTCCAGAGCGGCTGCACCAATTTGCATTCCCACCAACAGTGCAAGAGGGTTCTCGTTTCTCCACATCCTCTCCAGCATCTATAGTCTCCTGATTTGTTCATTTTGGCCACTCTGACTGGCGTGAGGTGATACCTGAGTGTGGTTTTGATTTGTATTTCCCTGATAAGGAGCGATGCTGAACATCTTTTCATGTGCCTGTTGGCCATCTGGATGTCTTCTTTAGAGAAGTGTCTATTCATGTTTTCTGCCCATTTCTTCACTGGGTTATTTGTTTTTCGGGTGTGGAGTTTGGTGAGCTCTTTATAGATTTTAGATACTAGCCCTCTGTCCCATATGTCATTTGCAAATATGTTTTCCCATTCCGTTGGTTGCCTTTTAGTTTTGTTGGTTGTTTCCTTTGCTGTGCAGAAGCTTTTTATCTTCATAAGGTCCCAGTAATTCACTTTGGCTTTTAATTCCCTTGCCTTTGGGGATGTGTCGAGTAAGAGATTGCTATGGCTAAGGTCAGAGAGGTCTTTTCCTGCTTTCTCCTCTAAGGTTTTGATGGTTTCTTGTCTCACATTTAGGTCCTTTATCCATTTTGAGTTTATTTTTGTAAATGGTGTGAGAAAGTGGTCTAGTTTCAACCTTCTGCATGTTGCTGTCCAGTTCTCCCAGCACCATTTGTTAAAGAGGCTGTCTTTTTTCCATTGGATGTTCTTTCCTGCTTTGTCAAAGATGAGTTGGCCATACGTTTGTGGGTCTAGTTCTGGGGTTTCTATTCTATTCCATTGGTCTGTGTGTCTGTTTTTGTGCCAATACCATGCTGTCTTGATGATGACAGCTTTGTAGTAGAGGCTAAAGTCTGGGATTGTGATGCCTCCTGCTTTGGTCTTCTTCAAAATTCCTTTGGCTATTCGGGGCCTTTTGTGGTTCCATATGAATTTTAGGATTGCTTGTTCTAGTTTCGAGAAGAATGCTGGTGCAATTTTGATTGGGATTGCATTGAATGTGTAGATAGCTTTGGGTAGTATTGACATTTTGACAATATTTATTTTTCCAATCCATGAGCAGGGAATGTCTTTCCATTTCTTTAAATCTTCTTCAATTACCTTCATAAGCTTTCTATAGTTTTCAGCATACAGATCCTTTACATCTTTGGTTAGATTTATTCCTAGGTATTTTATGCTTCTTGGTGCAATTGTGAATGGGATCAGTTTCTTTATTTGTCTTGCTGTTGCTTCATTGTTAGTGTATAAGAATGCAACTGATTTCTGTACATTGATTTTGTATCCTGCAACTTTGCTGAATTCATGTATCAGTTGTAGCAGACTTTTGGTGGAGTCTATCGGATTTTCCATGTATAATATCATGTCATCTGCAAAAAGCGAAAGCTTGACTTCATCTTTGCCAATTTGGATGCCTTTGATTTCCTTTTATTGTCTGATTGCTGATGCTAGAACTTCCAGCACTATGTTAAACAACAACGGTGAGAGTGGGCATCCCTGTCGTGTTCCTGATCTCAGGGAAAAAGCTCTCAGTTTTTCCCCATTGAGGATGATGTTAGCTGTGGGCTTTTCATAAATGGCTTTTATGATCTTTAAGTATGTTCCTTCTATCCCGACTTTCTCAAGGGTTTTTATTAAGAAAGGGTGCTGGATGTTGTCAAAGGCCTTTTCTGCATCGATTGACAGGATCATATGGTTCTTTTTTTTGTTGTTGTTAATGTGATGTATCACGTTGATTGATTTGCCAATGTTGAACCAGCCCTGCATCCCAGGAATGAATCCCACTTGATCATGGTGAATAATTCTTTTTATATGCTGTTGAATTCGATTTGCTAGTATCTTATTGAGAATTTTTGCATCCATATTCATCAGGGATATTGGCCTGTAGTTCTCTTTTTTTACTGGGTCTCTGTCTGGTTTAGGAATCAAAGTAATACTGGCTTCATAGAATGAGTCTGGAAGTTTTCCTTCCCTTTCTATTTCTTGGAATAGCTTGAGAAGGATAGGTATTATCTCTGCTTTAAACGTCTGGTAGAACTCCCCTGGGAAGCCATCTGGTCCTGGACTCTTATTTGTTGGGAGATTTTTGATAACCGATTCAATTTCTTCGCTGGTTATGGGTCTGTTCGAGCTTTCTATTTCCTCCTGATTGAGTTTTGGAAGAGTGTGGGTGTTCAGGAATTTGTCCATTTCTTCCAGGTTGTCCAATTTGTTGGCATATAATTTTTCATAGTATTCCCTGATAATTGTTTGTATCTCTGAGGGATTGGTTGTAATCATTCCATTTTCATTCATGATTTTATCTATTTGAGTCATCTCCCTTTTCTTTTTGAGAAGCCTGGCTAGAGGTTTGTCAATTTTGTTTTTTTCAAAAAACCAACTCTTGGTTTCGTTGATCTGCTCTACCGTTTTTTTAGATTCTATATTGTTTATTTCTGCTCTGATCTTTATTATTTCTCTTCTTCTGCTGGGTTTAGGCTGCCTTTGCTGTTCTGCTTCTATTTCCTTTAGGTGTGCTGTTAGATTTTTGTATTTGGGATTTTTCTTGTTTCTTGAGATAGGCCTGGATTGCAATGTATTTTCCTCTCAGGACTGCCTTTGCTGCATCCCAAAGCGTTTGGATTGTTGTATTTTCATTTTCGTTTGTTTCCATGTATTTTTTAATTTCTTCTCTAATTGCCTGGTTGACCCACTCATTCGTGAGTAGGGTGTTCTTTAACCTCCATGCTTTTGGAGGTTTTCCAGACTTTTTCCTGTGGTTGATTTCAAGCTTCATAGCATTGTGGTCTGAAAGCATGCATGGTATAATTTCAATTCTTGTAAACTTATGAAGGGCTGTTTTGTGACCCAGTATATGATCTATGTTGGAGAATGTTCCATGTGCACTCGAGAAGAAGTTATATTCTGTTGCTTTGGGATGCAGAGTTCTAAATATATCTGTCAAGTCCATCTGATCCAATGTGTCATTCAGGGCCCTTGTTTCTTTATTGACCGTGTGTCTAGATGATCTATCCATTTCTGTAAGTGGGGTGTTAAAGTCCCCAGCAATTACCACATTCTTATCAATAAGGTTGCTTCTGTTTATGAGTAATTGTTTTATATACTTGGGGGCTCCGGTATTCGGCGCATAGACATTTATAATTGTTAGCTCTTCCT
Organism: Lynx rufus; assembly: GCF_022079265.1. Lineage (NCBI taxonomy): Eukaryota > Metazoa > Chordata > Mammalia > Carnivora > Felidae > Lynx > Lynx rufus. The sequence continues at coordinate 26,115,650 of NW_025814826.1, read as the reverse complement.
GATGGATAGACCCTGTAACTATTATATAATGTCCTTCTTCATCTCTTGTTACAGCCTTTAATTTAAAGTCTAGTTTGTCTGATATAAGTATGGCTACTCCAGCTTTCTTTTGGCTTCCAGTAGCATGATAAATAGTTCTCCATCCCCTCACTCTCAATCTAAAGGTGTCCTCAGGTCTAAAATGAGTCTCTTGTAGACAGCAAATAGATGGGTCTTGTTTTTTTATCCATTCTGATACCCTATGTCTTTTGGTTGGTGCATTTAATCCATTTACATTCAGTGTTATTATAGAAAGATACGGGTTTAGAGTCATTGTGATGTCTGTATGTTTTATGCTTGTAGTGATGTCTCTGGTACTTTGTCTCACAGGGTCCCCCTTAGGATCTCTTGTAGGGCTGGTTTAGTGGTGACAAATTCCTTCAGTTTTTGTTTGGGAAGAGCTTTATCTCTCCTTCTATTTTAAATGACAGACTTGCTGGATAAAGGGTTCTCGGCTGCATATTTTTGCTGTCTAGCACCCTGAAAATCTCGTGCCAATTCTCTCTGGCCTGCCAAGTTTCAAAAGAGAGATCAGTCACGAGTCTTATAGGTCTCCCTTTATATGTGAGGGCACGTTTACCCCTTGCTGCTTTCAGAATTTTCTCTTTATCCTTGTATTTTGCCAGTTTCACTATGATAGGTCGTGCAGAAGATCGATTCAAGTTACGTCTGAAGGGAGTTCTCTGTGCCTCTTGGATTTCAATGCCTTTTTCCTTCCCCAGATCTGGGAAGTTCTCAGCTATGATTTCTTCAAGTACCCCTTCAGCACCTTTCCCTCTCTCTTCCTCCTCTGGGATACCAGTTATGCGTATATTATTTCTTTTTAGTGTATCACTTAGTTCTCTAATTTTCCCCTCATACTCCTGGATTTTTTTATCTCTCTTTTTCTCAGCTTCCTCTTTTTCCATAACTTTATCTTCTAGTTCACCTATTCTCTCGTCTGCCTCTTCCATCCGATCTGTGGTCGTTTCCATTTTGTTTTGCTTTTCATTTAAAGCGTTTTTCAGCTCCTCGTGACTGTTCCTTAGTCCCTTGATCTCTGTAGCAAGAGATTCTCTGCTGTCCTGTATACTGTTTTCAAGCCCAGCGATTAGTTTTATGACTATTATTCTAAATTCACTTTCTGTTATATTATTTAAATCCTTTTTGATCAGCTCACTAGCTGTTATTTCCTGGAGATTCTTCTGAGGGGAATTCTTCTGCTTGGTCATTTTGGATAGTCCCTGGTGTGGTGAGGGCCTGCAGGGCACTTGCCCTGTGCTGTGGTGTATAACTGGAGTTGGTGGGCGGGGCCGCTGTCAGACCTGATGTCTGCCCCCAGCCCACCGCTGGGGCCACAGTCAGACTGGTGTGTGCCTTCTCTTCCCCTCTCCTAGGGGCGGGATTCACTGTGGGCTGGCGTGGCCCGTCTGGGCTACTTGCACACTGCCAGGCTTGTGGTGCTGGGGATCTGGCGTATTAGCTGGGGTGGGTAGGCAAGGTGCACGGCGGCAGGGGGGCAGGCTTAGCTCGCTTCTCCTTAGGTGATCCACTTCAGGAGGGGCCCTGTGGCAGCAGGAGGGAGTCAGATCCCCTGCCGGAGGTTTGGCTCCGCAGAAGCACAGAGTTGGGTGTTTGCGTGGAGCGAGCAAGTTCCCTGGCAGGAACCGGTTCCCTTTGGGATTTTGGCTGGGGGATGGGCGGGGGAGATGGCGCTGGCGAGCGCCTTTGTTCCCCACCAAACTGAGCTCTGTCGTCCGGGGGCTCCGCAGCTCTCCCTCCCTTTGTCCTCCAGCCTTCCCGCTTTCCGAGCAGAGCTGTTAACTTATGACCTCCCAGACGCTAAGTCGCGCTTGCTGTCGGAACACAGTCCATCAGGCCCCTCCGCTTTTGCCAGCCACACTCGGGGGCTCTGCTTGGCCGGCAAGCCGCCCCTCTGCCCCGGCTCCCTCCCGCCAGTCCGTGGAGCGCGCACCGCCTCGCCGCCCTTCCTACCCTCTTCCGTGGGCCTCTCGTCTGCGCTTGGGTCTGGCGACTCCGTTCTGCTAATCCTCTGGCGGTTTTCTGGGTTATTTAGGCAGGTGTAGGTGGAATCTAAGTGATCAGCAGGACGCGCGGTGAGCCCAGCGTCCTCCTTCGCCGCCATCTTCCCTCCCCTCCTAAAATTCTTAATGATGTACTTATTTATCTATAAATTTCCTGCAAATATACTGATTTTTTTAAAAATTAGAATTCTAACCTTATATGCACCTATCTTCACGGTGAATTGAACTTTTTAATATTCTGTGACCACCTTTTCTATCATTACTTATGCTTTGTCTTAATATGGTTGAACTAGTTCTTTAGATCCTTTCCCTTTATACCTTGCTAAAGTAGGTCTTAAATGTTCCTTCAATTTCTTCTAATTTAAAAAAATAATTATTTTTGAGAGGGATAGACAGAATGCAAGTGGTTTAGGGGCAGAGAGCAAGGGAGACGCAGAAGCAGGCTCCAGGCTCTGAGCTGTCAGCACACAGCCTGACGTGGGGCTTGAACTCAGGAGCTGTGAGATCATGACCTGAGCTGAAGTCGGACGCTCAACCAACTGAGCCACCCAAGTGCCCCAAATTTTTTAATTTTTTAAATATTGGTGAGTGTGTGAGTGTGTGAGTGTGTGAGTGTGTGAGTGTGTGAGTGTGTGAGTGTGTGAGTGTGTGAGTGTGTGAGTGTGTGAGTGTGTGAGTGTGTGAGTGTGTGAGTGTGTGAGTGTGTGAGTGTGTGAGTGTGTGAGTGTGTGAGTGTGTGAGTGTGTGAGTGTGTGAGTGTGTGAGTGTGTGAGTGTGTGAGTGTGTGAGTGTGTGAGTGTGTGAGTGTGTGAGTGTGTGAGTGTGTGAGTGTGTGAGTGTGTGAGTGTGTGAGTGTGTGAGTGTGTGAGTGTGTGAGTGAGAGAGCGTGCGCATGAGAGCGAGATCTTTATTTTCTTTCAGATAATTTGCCTGTTTTGTGCCTAGAAATTACAACACTGACTGAAAGATTTATCTCCACTTCATTGCATCTACTGCTGTAATGTAACAAAAGGATGTTACTGGATTGACCAGAAACATAAGCCAGTTTCAATAACTCACCATGGCCATCAGCATTGGGAGTGGGAAAGAATATCAGTGCAGCAAATCATATCTATCTGATCAGTGTCAGAATCAGCTGAGCAGAGGATTACTAAATGTAGGAAGAAAAAGACAATTGTAGTCTTCTAGACTCTCACGACTTAGTAGGAATTCATTAACCAGAGAGGGATTTGAAAGAGATAGGATTCCACAGATTGTTTACTTATGGTTATCATGACCCTATTTTCCCTTCAGGCTGGGAGGCCTTGACAAACATCTGTTACATTCATGTTTTAAGAAAGTCTACTCTTTTTAATATTACACAATGATCCAAACAGCTGGGGTTCCTTCCTCAATAAAAGCCACAATTGTGTTTTGTCTCCTCTTCCTTTACTAATTGCCTCATATTGATGAGAAATGTCACTAGTAGACTGGAGAAAGGCATCATCCATCTTGCAGCTGTGTGCATGATCTCTGTTGTCATTAATGGTAGTTGACAGGGAACATATCACCCAAGAAGGTTGGCCAACTGTGAATGGAATTTATCCCACTAAACTTTGAATAATTCAACTTATATTTTTGGAAAAGGGAGTATTTTGTTAATGCAATAAGCTTGCAATTGTACTCTTTGCAATTTTATGGAGCTATAACTGACCTATAGCACTATATAAGTTTAAGGTATACAGCATAATTTGATTTATACATGTTATGAAATACCCAAATAAGTTAAGATCCATTTCAGATACAAGAATTTTTTCCTTGTGAGAAATGAGAGTTCTTAACCTTTTAACAACTCCTGAAAATACCATATAGCAGTGTTAACTATAGTTATCATGTTGTATGTTCCATCCCTAGTACTTATCACTGGAATTTTATACCTTTTGAACACCTTCATCCATTTTTCCCCTCTCCTCTTTCCCTATGAATTTGGATTTGAGGTTCTACATATAAGTGAGTCCATATGCTATTTGTCTTGAACTTATTTTACCTAACATAATACCCTCAAGTCTGTCCATGTTGTCACAAATGGCAGGCTTTTCTTTTTTATAGCTGAATAATCTATCCTATATATACCACAACTTCTAGATTCACTTACCTGTCAGTGGACAGTTAGGTTGTTTCCATACCTCAGATATTATAAAATAGCTTATTAACATGGGGGTAGAGATATCTTGGACATAGTTCTTATTCCCTTCATTTTGACATTCTCAGAAGTAGAATTGCTGAATCGTGGTAGTTGTGTTTTTAATTGTTTGAGGAACCATATACTGTTTTCAATAGTGGCTGCACCAGTTTATATTCCCTCCAACAGTACACATGAGTTTCCTTTTCTCCACATTCTCACCAGTATTTATCCCCTGTCTTTTCGATGACAGCCATTCTAACAGGCTGTGGTGATATCTCAATGTGGTTTTGATCTGCATCTCCCTTGTGATTAATAACGTTGAGCAGCTTTTCATGTATCTGTTGGTTATCTGTATACCTTCTTTGAAAACATGTATGCTCAGGTTATTTGCCCATTTCTTTAATTTTAATTTATGTATCTATGCTATTGAGCCATAGGAGTTCTTTACATATTGTAGATATTAACTCCTTCTCTGATACATGGTTAGCAAATATTTTTCCTGTTAGTCTTATTTTGTTGATCATTTCTTTTGCTGTGCACAACCCTTTTAGTTTGATGTAGTTCCACCTGTTTACTCTTGATTCTGTTGCTTATACTTCTGGTGTTCTACCCAAAAGAGCATTGCCAAGACCTCTGTTAGAGGGATTTTATCCTGTGTTGTATGATTTTTGTGGTATTTGATCTCTTAAATCTTAAATCCATTTTAGTTGATGTTTTGTGAGTACTGTAAGATAGGGATCTGGTTTCATTCAACAATATTTTAAAGCAATATTTATCAGGACATGAGCATATTTCAACCTATACTAAAACGATAGACATTTTGTTTAGTAGGACCTTGTGTGATATTAAAATGACATTTTGAATTTGAGAATTCTAGAACCATATTTATAAGCTGCTGACACGGATTTCTTATCTTTGCTGGATCTCCACTGGACATAGCACCTGAGTTTTCATTTTCCCTTATTGCAGGCCAGTTACAGATCTCAGGAATTGTCAACAGCAAAGGTCCTTAGAAACCTTAACTAATAACTAGTAGTCCAATTCACTACTAAATACCCTTCACCTTTTAATATAGCCTAAGAGTTCTGCTTGTGATCGCCTTTGGCTCCCATTCACTTCTACATCTTCCTAATATTGAGATTCACCAAGCCAACAAATGGCTTATACAACACTGCATTCCTGTGCTTCAGAGTTTTAAATGTGAACATACTATACAGAGTTTAGTGGCTACTAGATTTGCAAAACCCAGAGAAGAACACTCTCAGTATCTGTGATCCTTCCTATTTTCTAACATCTTTGGGAAAATGTGATGCACAGAAGGGCAAGCAATATAAGGAAACTATGAAGATAATATTTTAATGTGTGGAAAAGTGTTAATCTTAGCTATGTAGTCACACGCTGCCAGTGCAATTTTGTGTTTAAGATTAGCAGGGAGTATGGAGAAAGACTGATAATGCTACTGACTTAAAATTCATCTATAAAAAGATATCCTGCTTAGTCCTATTCTTTTGTTTGTGCAGTAATAGACTTCTTGAAATAGATCGTCTTTCTTCTCCTGAGTTGACCTGAAAATGTTTAGTTTGGTAGGCCACTAAAGCCATAAATACACTCCTCTTAGTGGGTTTCTGTTAATGGGGATTGAATCTTTGAGGGGGGAAAAATGATAAAATTCAACCTTAGAAGATCAGAAAATACAAAGAGTTGATACTGTGCAGAGCAGTACCAAAGCTTTGTTATCTTTGACCATGAAAGACCATGATTAAGTAAACCTCAACCACCACGAAGTGCACTACTTGAATAGTTCTCTCATTTTCAGTCTACTCGCTGTTACCAGGAAATTCCTCTTCAAACAGCCCCATGTTCTAACTTTGGGTTTCAAGACCAGTTGGATCTTAACAGCATTTTTGTATCCTGAGATGAGAAAGAACATAAATTCTACTTTTAGTTCTTGAGCTTTTCAAATGAGAGTTAAAGTACCTAAAGTAGTTGTTTTGCCAAACTCAAATCTACCACTTCACTGAACAGAAACCTATCTATTAAAACCAGAATTAGACTTGTAAGAACTACAGAGCAAAAGAAGCTATACTTAGAACTTGTATAAAAACACCTCAAATAACAGAATCAGTTTTGGTCAACCAAAAATGACAGGGTTTTTTAAGTGATAGTAAAAAATCTAGTCTACTTAAATCATAAACAAAATTCACAGGAGTTTCTTATAGATAGCCTATAAATAACTGACAACAAAAGGAAATGATCCACTTTAAAATTGTCAGAGCCATAAAGATCCTCCTCCTTAGCATTTCCCTTCCTTGCATACTTTGCTCCACTACCTGCAGCCCCTAGATATGTGTGTCACTCTCAGACCAGTACACCTGACTTGACCCCAAGTCAAAAAGGAGAGGAAAGGAGTGGGGGGGGGGGGGAGAAGGCTATATTCTTTAAGGCCACAGTCCTTTTGGATTATAACCCCACTGATAGGACCTCATTTAACCTTAATTACCTTCTAAAGATCCTATCTCCAGACACCATCACATTGTGGATTTAGAGGTTCAACATATGAATATTACAGGAAGGTAATTCAGTCCATAGCAGCAAATTTCAGGACTGAGTGCTGTGAAGAGGATAAAATCAAATGATGAAAGAGCCTGGGAGTTGCTTTAGGTAGGTGGTTAGCATGACCTCTCTGAAGATGTAACATTTGAGATCCATGGGAAGAGAAGCTAGAAAAGGGTAGTCAGCAAAGTTCTTGGAGAATAATCAGAAATTGCAAATGCTTTGGGACAAAAGAATGTGTACAACGGAGTCAAAGTCAACATGGCTAGTAAGTAGTGAACCATCAGTAGATTATTAGATAATGTCAGTAGAGACTTGTGGGGCTGTGGTGAGAGGTTTGGATTTGATCTTACAGTAGAGTACTGTTGAAGTTAGAATAGTGACAGGATAGAACTCATAGGCTGGCTTTAGTGGGAAGACATATCCAGAGGGGAGACTGACATAGGAGACTATGGGCATATGCCAAGTGAGAACTGATAGCACAGATAAGGCTACAGCAGTATAAATACTGAGAGGTGCTTGGATTTGGAATGAAATGAGGTAGGACTGACAAGATATTCATCAAGAGAATGTGAGTTTTGAGAAAGAGACTATAATCAGAGATGATGGTTAGGTTTGGAGCAGAAATATCTAGGTGGTTGGCAGTAACCTTCACTGATAGGAAATTCTGATAGGAAAATTTTTCAAAAATTCAGTTCCAAACATGTTAACTTTGAAATGACTTTCACAAATGCAAGCAGAAATGGTGATAAACAGTTTGATTTATGGATCTGAAGCTCAAGAGAAGATCAGAGGTTTGAATTTGAGTATTGTTGGTAGGGTTCTCCAGAAAGCAGATTTTGAGACCGATTTAAAATGTACAAGTTATGATGAGTGCTTTCCAATCAACTGTGAAAGGGGAGAGAAGAAAAGTCTTAGGCAGAAGGAGAGACTGAACTAGAACTTAAGATCAGCAAAGGCATTCTGAAGATGGAGTGAGCCTCCAGAATGCTTCTGAATTGAGGGAAAGAGCAGGCCTACAAAGCCCATCACCTGAGGTGGTCATTGACTTCCAGCTGCTCCTACGGAAGAGGTGTGGCATCAGGTGAGGGGGCTCTTGTACATGAGGCAATCCTTCAAAGTAGGTGACAACTTAAGGCTACTTTGGAGGCATCCCTGCCAGCAGCTGGCATAATAACCTTCTCTTGAAGGGGGATCTGAGCAGCACATCACAACATTCTGCCCACTCACAGTTTTCAACATTAACTGCTGTTCAGAAACAGGAACCTAAATGAAAATAATCTTGAGAAAGTATGAATAGAGGGGCAGATCTGAGGACAAAAGCCACAGACAATATCACACAGCCATATGACATGCAGGAACAAATGCCC